>NW_026782115.1:1200000-1786998 GCF_031769215.1 Ylistrum balloti | reverse complement strand
TTGATAACAGACACAGTACAGACCCGGAAAGACTATTAATTAGTTCAATGATCTCTCAAAACGTAAGCGGGATACAGAAACAAGTACATAGTACTTATATTAATCCGTCTCCTAATGTAGATATAAGCTATGGACCAATATTGACTATATTGAATATATATATAAAATCTGCAGGGAAAAGAAAGAGAAAGGGTGCAGGGGTTGGGATGGTGATTACTAAGTGGCATCGCATTGGGCATCAAAACTGTAAAAAGGAACAAGGAACAAACGCAGGTTGTTTACAATCCGAGTTCAAGATACATACTATATTTGATATAAGATTGGAACTGTACATTTGTTCATATAAATATTTACTGTATATAGTGAAAAAAGGAAAACAGGAAGAAAGTAAAACAATTAGTCACTGATACAAGTGAGCAATAAATGCAAGTTTCTTCAGAAACGTTTTGTCTGTACGATAAAGTTTTGAACACAATCAAAGATAAGTTCATTGGACTGAACAGATAATTCTGGACTACCATGTAGTAAAAGGTTAGCACTATAATTTAGAGGAAGGCGACTAAAACATTGAAATCTAAGCTGCTGGTAATTAGCACATTGGAGGAGGAAATGTTCAGTGGTTTCGGTAGACAGATTACATGAACACATTGGACTATCAGCTAAGTTTCGAGTAAATAAGTGAGCATTCAATGAGCTACAGTTCATTCTCAGTTGAACGTGATGTATTTGGCCATGTCTGCTTCTGCAGTAGTAATAGTGTTTTGGGGCAGAGCGAGTAGAGAGAGTGTCGGAGTTTAGAAATTTTTTGAGGTTAGTAATTGACGGATTGGATTTTCAGGAAGTGAGTTCCATAAGTCAGCAGAAGAGAGTAGGAAAGAATCTTTGTAGAGGTTTGTTCGACAGTTTATTTGACAGAAATTGTTAGCTGTTCTTGTGTTATGAGTATGCATATCAGAATGGCGAGCAGGTAAAACGTTATTTAGGTAAGGAGGGCACTGACCATGAACAACCTTGTGAAACTGAATAATTTTATGTTTTTTCCTACGAGCATTAAGGGGTTTCCAACCTGTTTCTGTATATAGTCTAGCGAGGCTTGTGAGTTTGCTAGCCCCAGTCGTGATTCTAGCTGCTTCAAGCTGTATATTTTCAAGCATCTGGCTTTGGCCTAAAGTTATGTTGTCCCATACTATATCACCATATTCTCATAAGGGTCTAATGAAAGTATAATAAATAGTTTGGAGAGACTTCCTGTCGATACTAAATTTGAGGTTTCTAAGTAGACTAAGTTTTTTAGAAGCTTTACTAATAATATATTGGATATGATCAGACCAACTTCCGTCTGCAGAAATGGAAATACCGAGGTGTTTGTGGCACGGGACTTCAGTTAGGGTAACGTTGTTCATGATCAAGGAAGGGTGGATAGGTTTGTTATTTTTCTTACTTACGGTCATTGTTACAGTGTTGTTAGGGTTAAAGTTTACTAGCCATGTTTTTTTCGTTAGATCATTATTTAACAGGTTTGCGGTCGGACTCGGCGACTCCACTTCGACATATAGAGACGTATCGTCAGCAAATAGTTTTATGTTACAATGGATGTCTTGAACAGTATCATTTATAAAAATTAAAAGAAGTAATGGCCCTAAAATTGATCCCTGGGGAACTGCCGCTGTGATATATGCTATATAAGATTGTTTACCATTTATAACAACACGTTGGCAGCGGTTTTGTTAATAATCTGAGAACCAAGTAAAAAGATTTCCTGTGATACCGAAGGATCTTATTTTGGAAAGGAAGCCTCGATGCCAAACCCGGTCAAACGCTTTGCTAATGTCACAAAATACCATTCTGACTTCTTTACCTTTATCTAAAGCGGAGAACATATCATTAGAAATAGATATAAGTTGATTTATGGTGGAGTCACCGGATCTGAACCTAGACTGACAGGATGTTAGTAAGGACTTGTGAACAAGATGGTTGTAAGCATGTTTATAAATACATCGTTCCATCATTTTACCAACAATTGCCAGGAGTGATATAGGTCGATGATTACTTAATATAGATGGATCATCTTTTTTGTATACTGGTATAACATTAGCAATTTTCCAAGATGATGGAAATTTACATACAGTGAGCGAAAGGTTAAATAGTTTTAGTAGAGGATAGCTTAGAATATCGGCAGCTTCCTTGATCAAACGAGGATTTACAAGGTCGGGACCAGAGGCTTTTTTGGTGTCGAGGGAATGTATAGCATCAAGAACATCTTGGCGAGATATTACAATATCAGAAAGCATATGTGTATGAGACAGGTTAAATGCAGGTGGGTCAATATTAGTATTATCAATATTAGATTGTGAGGAGAAAAAAGTGTTGAAGGCATTCGCCTTGTCTAGGTCGTCATGTAGAATGTCGTTATTGTCAGAAATAGGAGGAATTTCGCTTTTTCTTTTAGAGTTAGACATCAAACTATTAATAAGTTTCCACCATTCCTTAGCACCAGTGTTACTACTATGATTTAGTTTATTACAAAGTTTGTTAAAGTAATCTCGTTTAGAGTTACGAATGGCGTTGATACAAGTGTTTCTGGATTTTCTGAATTTGGCCCAGTCATTTATTTTACCAGATTGCTTTGCTTTCCGATGAAAGTATTTTCTTTTACGAATCAATTTCCTTACAGAGTTGTTTAGCCATACAGGAGCGTTACTTCTAACAGTTATAATCTTATTTGGTATACATGTTTTAGCCGTCTTAAGTATAATGTCAGTGAGTAGATCAGTACTTTTGTCTAAGTCATTACAGTCTAAAATGCTGTCCCAGTCAATTTTGGAAAGTTTGACTCTGTAGTCGTCGTAGTCACCAATGTTATATAACCAGATATTACGTTTAAAAGATGATCGAGTTTGCTTAGATATATTGAGGCTACCATATACAGGACAATGATATCTAATGGGCTGGTCTAGGATGCTTTCACCGACATGACAAAATTTAATTAAGGATGGGTCACTTGCACAGACGATGTCTAGAAGAGAAGAAGAAGATTCGGTGAAGAAAGTAGGACTGTCAACACTCTGGGTAAGGTTGTAAGTAGTAAGTAGATTGTGAAGGTGAACAGAGTGGTTATTACTGTTTAATAAGTTTGCATTAAAATCGCCGGTTATGATAATGTTAGGTATACCAGTGTTGTACGCAAGTTCAACAGAATGGGTAATATGGTCCCAAGAAGAAATTGATTCATCAGGGGGTCTATAGAATGTTCCATATAGAATTAGTTTTCCTGATATGTTAAGTTGCACCCATACGGACTCGACCGAAGGTACTTCTAGGCCAGAATGACGCTTGGATGTTATGCTGTTACTAATATATACAGTGAAACCTCACTATTAAGACCACTTTGGGGACTGGACAAAAGTGGTCTTAATAGCGAGGTGGTCTTAATAGTGAGGTGGATCAGATTTAACCACAAAGAACCATAACTCTGTTTAAAATAAAGAGTATATATATCATTAAGTAATGTACATGTATATTATTCAACAATAATAACTAATAATAATAAACTAAAATGTTGAATTTTATGAAATGCATGTAAAAAAGACAAAATTGCTGAATTGACAGAAGAATAATTATGTATATATTCCTTAGTTTATATCATAATATACATGTATATTTACTATTGTAAACATTGAATAAAAGGAAACAAACAATCCATTTTAAGTTCAATTGGAATTTAACGTTAATTTTGCAACTATTTCACATAAATTTACGAACACATTTACTCAGTATTTGTAACAACTTTAATGAAGTCACTATAAAGTCTTTCAACGCTTCATTTTTCACTTAAATTCGCAAACACATTATCTTTATCAGTGTATCACTCAGTACAACACATCTTTCTTTTTACTTGAAAAAAGAGTCCGGAGCACAATATTGCGAAGAGCTACGGATCTGGACAGCCTCCTCTTTCATACGTCTTTTTTACCGATCGCGATAGCTCGTTTCGTTTCCGTGGTTTCGTCATTGCTTGATTAAGTTCATCGGAGTTTTGTGACAGAGATATGTGTCGTAAAAAAATTGGAACACATATACGTTTTTTTATTGTTCAAACGATATCGAGGGTGTAACATTGCTAGAAAAACAGTTAAAAACCCTCGACAACGTGTGCGCGTGCAAGCCAAGGAATATCGGCCGAAACGACTACATAATTCACTTTTGGGTATGCAGGGCTTCTAAGGTGTATATATACCTACCGATCTATCAATATATAATTAACAAACAACAGATCGCTATTAAAACGTGTCTAGCACGCGGTTTCGGACATGTAGGCCAAGTTAATCCGATAATGATGTTTACTTCGTTTAACGCCACCTGGTGACAGGGTCGGTAACCCGTGACGAAAACAATGGTCGTGAACGACACACATGTCCGCGGTTCACTGCCCACCAAGTAAACTTTAATCACTGGTCAGGCCGTGGTCGTAATTGTGAGGTCAATTATCGTTAATAAGTGGTCGTTGGGACTGTAGGAAGTGGTCGTAATACGGAATAGCGGGGTGGTCGTAATACTGAAGCGACCAATACAAAGATATATAGTGGAAAAAAACGGGACTGAAAAAAAGTGCCCGTAATAGCGGGGTGGTCGTAATTTTGAGGTGGTCGTTAGGTGAGGTTTCACTGTACTGATACTCCTCCTCCTTGCCTACGTGGTCTACAATAACAGTAAGGGGGAGAAAAACCAGGAAAGTCGGCAACGGAAATTATCTCGTCAGGACTAAGCCATGTTTCAGTAAAGGATAGGATACTAATCTTGAAGAGTTCGCTGAAGAGAACATCAGATTTTTGCTTTATACTTTGTACTGTAATGCCGAGTGAAGTGTTAACAGAATAAACAATGTAAGACGTGGTAGCGTCAATTGAGGTATTTAATACTCGTAATACTATATATAAAGGAAACTAAAACATAGGTTCCCCATGGTACACAACTCCTTACTATCAATTATATGGAAAACAACATAAGCTGGAGTACCTGTGTACGATTACGTCCTTCCCGGCCACTAGACACAGCTAGAGAGAGAGAGACCACTCTTCACCTGTGCCCTTGCTCTCGTCACGCCCTAACACACACGATACCGTCTAAATCGTCACTGAGTGGGACATGCACTGCGTACTAAATAGGTCAGTGAGCTAATTACACTAGCATTACACTATTCCCCTCTCTTAAAAAAATTCGTCTCGAATTTCTCTTAGAAAAAAAAAAACATATTTAACAAAATGAAAAGTTCTCATAGTCTTATTTCCGGATTGAACTGCCAGGTATCCACAGTCTTTGACTTGACCGTCCTTCCGTCCCTCCTATAGGTTGTATACTCTCTCGTCAAGGAGATGCGATAGTGTGACACATCAATGAGGATGATCGGACCCACAGGTGTATCTGGTATTATAGGATTCGTCGGCTGCTCCTCGTCCGAGCTGCTCGAATACTCCGCCTTTTCATTTTCATCGCGACCGATTCGTTCCTTAGACCCTGGACGAACAGACAGCCTATCCGGGACAGGAACCATCTCCCGTTGCCGTTCGCTTTCCCTCGACGATTTGTCCCTAGGAGGCGAGGAACTTTTCCCATGTTCCCTGCTGATATGCCGCAGGAGATCGTCGGCACGAGAAAAGGTCTTGTCACAGAGTGGACACGCTTTCCTAGACCCCTCCTTCTGGTGTTTGGTCCGCTCGTGCCGTCTGAGGTTGGACGTCGTGGAGAAATCTTCACCACATTCTCTGCACCTTACCCCGCCATCCGAGTTCCTCCTCTTCGCTAGCTTCACAGGGGACCTTGATCGAGACCTACCCATCCTGCAAGCAAAAGGGACAGTAACAGTAAACGTAGTAATCCTTCAGCTGTGCCGGTCTTTGACGAGGACGGCTTTTCCTGCCCGCATCCAACAGAGATTCAGATGTTTTCGCGGAAACGTTAACACTACCATTGACATCGACGTGGTCAGGATTGTTCGCGTCGGTCACCGGGACCCTATTCCAATCATGGAGACGATCTGAATTTCGGCTGGATGCGTGCCGACAGGCTTCGAGAGGGAAAGGCTTAAGCCGATTGAAATGGACAACTTTGGGCTTTCCAGGACCTGGATTTGCCCTCACACGATAAGTGACTTCAGACAAACGATTCAAGACAACATGGGGTTTCCAAAATTTCTGAAACTTTGGGCATATGCCTTTTTTCTTATTCGGAGTGAAAAGATAAACACGATCCCCGGGTTGGAATGGTTTATTTATTGTGTTTTTATCATAGTGTCTCTTCTGGACGGAAGCTGATCTACGAAGATACTCCCTTGCAAATCCGTACGCTTCGTTGTACCTTGATTGGATTCTCCTAGCGAATTCGGTTGTTGTCTGAGCCCTAGAGGGAGGTGGAAACATTTCGTCGACAGGCAGGTAAATTTCCCTTCCCAAGGTGAGAAAATTTGGTGTAAAACCAGAACTTTCCTGAACGCTCGACCTGTACGCCATCAACACATAGGGTAAATATTCGTCCCAAGTATCTTGATTGTGGTTCTCAATATACGCACTCAGCATCTGCACCAGAGTCCTATTAAACCTCTCCACGAGACCATCTGACTCAGGATGGAAAGGCGTCGTCCTCGTCTTTGCGATACCCAAAACACTGCAAACCTCCTTCATGACTTTTGAGTCGAAGTTCCTGCCCTGGTCAGAATGAAACTCAAGCGGAAGACCAAAACGACAAAAGAACTTTTCTACCAAAACACTGGCTACCGTATTTGCTTCCTGATTTTGGATGGGGAACGCTTCAACCCACTTCGTGAAACAATCCGTTACTACCAGGATGTATCTACTTCCGGTTGCTGTTAACGGCAATGGGCCCAGAATATCTGCAGCGACTCTTTCCATCGGTCCTCCGCTAAGGTAGATATTCATAGGAGATTTCCTCTTGGGAATAGGGTTTTTCTTGGAAGCGCAAACAGGGCATGATGCGATCCACTTTGCGACGTCGGAGGCGAGACCCCTCCAGAAGAATCGATCCCTCACTTTACGGACGGTCTTCTTATAACCCAGATGTCCAGCGGTTTTCGCGTCGTGCAGTTCCTGAAGAATCGTTTGCCGGAGTGTATAGGGGACCAAATAAAGATCCTTATAACCGGAACCGGATTCATTCTCCCATCTCCTGCAAAGTACCCCATCTATTACGCGTAATTGCTCCCATTGGGCGATATAGCTTTTTAAGTCCGCGGACGCCGCTGGGAAATCTTCAGGCGATGGTTTCCTATCGTTCGTTTTGTGCTCCAGGAGAAAACTTAGCTCACGATCTTCTGATTGAGCTTTCCTGATATCGCCGTCTACGATGTTATTCAACACTGCTCTACAATCTGGCTCTGACGTCATATCGCTCCCCAAAACTTCATTGTAGTTGCTTTCTTCAAGCCCGCACTGCTTACACGGACGTCTTGACAATGCATCTGCATTAGCGTGCCTCTTTCCGGGTCTATGTTCTATTGAAAACTGATATGTGTCCAATGTCTCGATCCAACGGGCTATTTGGCCCTCAGGTTCACGGGTCGATAGCAGCCATCTAAGAGCGGCATGGTCAACGCGAAGCTTGAACTTCCGTCCATAAAGATAATGGCGAAAATGCTTTATGAAAAAAACCACCGCAAGCATCTCTCTTCTCGTCACGCAATATCTCCGTTCAGTTTTAGTGAGCGTTCTACTGGCGTACGCTAACGGGCGTTCGACGGGAGTGCCATCTTGAATCTGAACTTGCGACAGAACTGCTCCAATTCCGGTATTACTAGCGTCGGTATCCAATATAAATGTGCGATCTGGATCTGGATAACCAAGGACCTCTGAATCTGTCAGTTTTTGTTTCAATTTCAAAAAAACCTCATCGTGTTCATCCCTCCATATGAACGGTCGATTTTTCTCTGTCAGTTCGAACAGAGGTCGGGCCATAGTCGAAAACCCCTTGACAAACCGCCGATAGTACGAACAGAACCCGAGGAAACTGCGCAGTTCTTTGACCGTTGCTGGTGTAGGCCATTCCGATATCGCTTTTGTCTTTTCGGGATCAGTGCTAACGCCGGCTTCGTACACCACGTGACCCAAATACTTGACGGAACTCGACAGCAGGTTGCATTTTTTTGGTTTCAATTTAAGATTTGCTCCTCGGAGTCGATCGAATACCTGCCGGAGCCGGTGGATGTGATCCTCAAATGTTTTACCGAAAATGATAACATCATCCAAGTATACTAGGCATATTTCCCAGTGTAAACCTGCGAGTACTCTTTCCATTAGTCTCTCAAAGGTGTTACTGCTATTGGACAAACCGAACGGCATCACATTAAAATGAAAAAGGCCCTTTCTGGTTACGAAAGCGGTTTTTCTTTTATCTGCGTCCTCCATCTGCACTTGCCAATATCCGCTTGTAAGGTCGAGAGTCGAAAACCATTTAGCTCCTGAGAGGCTGTCCAGAGTTTGATCAATTCTCGGCAGTGGGTATGCGTCTTTAATAGTAGCGGCGTTTAGCTTGCGGTAATCGACGCAGAACCTCATCGTTCCGTCTTTCTTTTGCACTAGTACAATTGGGGAGGCCCATGGACTGTCTGATGGTTCTATGATTTTATTTTGTAGCATCGACTCTACTTGCCGGTCAGCTTCTGCTTGTAAGTGCATCGGCGCTCGTCTCAGCGATTGCTTTATTGGATTCTGGTTACCCGTTTCAATACGATGTTTGACAATTCCGGTTTTACCTATATCTGTGTTAGATTTCGAGAACACGTCATCGTACTCACTCAAGAGCTTCTTAACCTCTGTTAACTGGTCTACGGACAGCTTATTTCTGCAACCTTTTATCATTGGTCCTAAGTGCGGGGATATCGGAATATCAGCCGAAGTACTAGCTACTGATGCTACCAAATCCGGTTCGCGTTTCAGCTTCGCGGTCTCGGCGTTCCAAACATCTACGATAGGTTCTGCTTCGGCCGCAACAGTTCCTTTTCGAATCAGTTTGGACTCAGAGCCAAGATTCATAACTCTTAGCGGACTTCGTTCCGACGTTCCGTCAATGATAACCTTACAAACCATAAGATTATGTTTCTGGACGAAAGTGCTTATCGGTTCAACAATCATTGATTGCCTCGACGACTCCTCAGGCTGAACAGGTAGTATCATTTCATGACCTGGTTGAACTAGAACATCTTCGACGACCCTGACTTTGACCTTTCGGGTTTCCAAATCTACCCTTGTCTCCGGGTAGTTGGGACCCTCTCCACACACATTAGATTCAGGTGGTAGACGCAAAACGGAGGAATGAACATCAACAGTGCATCTATGAGATTTGAGGAAATCAAATCCCAACAATCCGTCGTAATTGATCTCCGCAACTAAGAATGGGTGCGCATAGCTGTTTCCGCCCATGATGATTTCTAGATTAACGATTCCTTCCGTTCTGAGTTTATGCCCTGTGACTCCCTTCGTATTCCACGGAACACTTCCCGGATTGGGGATCTTATGACAGATCCGCTCGTAAATCTTTGTAGATAAGATAGACACACTAGCTCCCGTGTCCACTAAGAAATCCACTCCCAAACCGTGAACCGTGCATGGAACAAAACACCCGTCATAATACTCTTCCCACGAATTGGGTCCTAAATAAGGTGCGATTGGTTGACCCTTCCCGATCACACCTAGAAGTTTTCCGATTCTTTCTTCTGTTTACGTTCCCTTCTTTCCTCCTTGCAATCTCTGCTGATATGTCCTCTTTTATTACAATTAAAGCATCTCCTCCCGGCAAATTTAGCCTTGTCCTCACGTCGCTCCTTTAATAACGTCTTTAGTTCCTGGAACTGAGTCCGAAGCTCTTGAATTTCTTCCTCTAAACGCCGATCTACGTGATCTCCTTGCGTCCCGGATCTCGTTTCAACATCCAGATCTGCAGGTCGAATCACTCTATCAGCCTTAGAATAATTTCGCTGTGTTTCTGCCTTTTTTATAGAATCAAACTGTATTGCTCTTTGCGTGACATCTTCTAGACTCTTGCAATCGGCTTGTAAAACGTAGAGGCGAATGCTAGGATCTGTTAGCGCGTCAATGAAATGGTCTCTTGCTAGGACGTCGAGAATGTTGTGATCTATTCCCGGATAAGCCTCTAACGCCAATCTCTTTATGGACTGGCTCAGCTCCATTACCGATTCTCCCTCTGTTTGTCTTCTCGCCTTGAGCTGAGCTCTGTACAACTCACTCCTTTTCTGCGGATGAAATCTCCTGTTCAGTGCTGCGACGACTTTCTCATAGTTTTGCATCTCCTCTGCAGACAAGATTCCAATTGTCTGTTGAGCTTGTCCAGTGTACTTGGCTTCGTCGAACAACGTTGTAAAATTAGAGGAACACGAGGAAGCTGATGACAAATCGAACTCACTAGGCCCAGGATTACTTTCAATGTCTCCAGAGGTATCAAAGTCGTATCTAAGTTTAAGTGATGTGTGCGACATTTTGTTTAATATATGTAAAGTATATAATACAATTAAAATAAGAAAGATATCCACAAGTACAGATCCGGTCATGTCTATATAATTACATGATCGATGATAGCAACGGTTATAAAAAAGACCTATCCGGACTTAGAACATATAGGCATTCAGGTAACGGAGGTTAACCATAGTAGGAACCTAAATATTCGTATCCGGATAGGGTATAATGAGAAGCCATCGATAAGATCAAAAACGTGGTAATACATAAAGTATGATACAGTGCGTTTGTTCGCGTGGGTAGTAGGGGGGAGGTAATAGTGTAAGGAAAGTAAAGATGTAGAGTAGCAGAAGAGTAAGGTAATATAGAAAACTAACTCGATGGGTGTTATTTCCATCGTATATTTAAGGGAGGGTTAGGTAGGTACATGGGTAATATATTTGATTATATATACACATATATACATATATATTTAATTTTTCTACTCTTATTCGTTACCTGGGTACGTGCATGCTATATTTAGTCAGGATGGCTGGGTTTTTGTTTCAAATATTAGAATACATGGCGGTAAACGTTTTAAGTCGTCCGGTTGATTATAAAAAGAAAAAAAACATGCATTATACCAAATTTAATGATAATCCGTTTACAAAAATACGTATCGTCGTAGCAAAACACAGCACGAAATACTCAGCCATCCCAAATATATATCATGAAAAACTGTATATATACAAACAAGTTTTGACATAGAAATTCAAATATATTTACGACTAAATTCATCTTTGTGTGTACATGAGATATACAAAGTATGTTTCCATTTACGTTTGGGATCTATGAAGCGAGTCAACAATTCCTCAATCCAGCTAGCGTCAGACGAGTCAAACTGAAAAATTCGTGACGAGCCTAACAGATCCCGCACGAAATGCAAACGAATTCAGGATCCAATGAGGACGTCAATGATGTCATGTAATTGTCGTCTGCGTGACATCACAATGAGAGCGATAAAACACACCAATCGAATTGGGGCTAGAGTTTCAATACCAAATATCTAACGGTTAGATTCACTGGACACCAGACTAGTTGTACGATGATTATGAATGGTACATATTTTCTCCACTACAGTCATTTCCTACCGTTTATGACTAAACGAGCTCTTGACAGTTAACACTTACATTTTGATCTCTTCTTGATATTTTGACATATTGTAGTGTAACAAGGACATTTCAAATTGATATCATAGCTAGTAAAATAGCAACAACATAAACAACAACAAATACTAAAAGCTATTGGGTTCAGTACCAAATATCACACCACCATCGTACCATAATTTTGAACTATTTAAAGTAGGCATAGTAGCTAGTCAATAGTGTTTATTTTGTAACTCAGAAATGTGAATTACAAATCACGTATTGTGGGAATGCCAGAAAGTACAAAATCTATTACAAAGTCTAGGAACACTCCTAAATGTTCCTTATATACTTTTCAATTATCAAACAATCCTTTTTATTCGGATTTAAAAATGACAAAAGTCTTAGTTGGACTGTTGAGAAAACGATCATTCTTATCATTAAACACTATATAGAAACAGATGTATTAATATGTATTTTAGTGTAAAAGCTTTCGTCAATATGTACACAAATACTATAAAATAGACAAATGGTGCTTTGAAAGAAAAAAAATTTAGAAATAACCGGTGTCGGTGAAAAAAACTTATTCAGGTAGATATCGATTTATTTTCACCTATGTATCCTTGACGTTCTTCAACTTATCTTCATCAAATAAAACCCTCCTCCACATCTAACCTCTCCTCTCTCATTCTCAATCAATAGAACCCATATGCTAAACAGTTGAAGCGCTGACGGTTCACAATTGTCATTATTTTCTATCCCTTTTCCTTCACGTTTTATGTATCTAAAGATAAGATGTCTGAGATGTACAAGTGTATAAACGAAGAATGTTTGAGCGTAATTAAATGTGTTGAAATGAGTATCTCTGTGTGCCTGTCAATAGGCGAAATGAGTGTGAGGGTCAGACTCATTGCAACATATCGTAGATCACATTGTAATGGATAATGTCAGTAATTTCTTCTTGTGTTTGAATTATATATAATATGAATTGAATATTGAAATAAAAAAAAAACGCAATGAATGTAAGAAATTTCTTGGTAAATCAACATGATCTCTATCCAATATTACACCATATTTAAACTTATTCGTACAAAATAAATCAGTTCTCTATAGATTTATTTATACATATTTAAAATAACGTGAATATTCAAGATGCACAAGTGATATTTAAACGTTGATTCACTGTTGTCGACACACCTTATCATTATCAATATTTGTGTGTAGGATACTTAAATCAGATGCATGTGCTATGATGTCAGCGAAATATTACGAACAACTTCAAATCATTGCAGTGAATCATTGAATAATTCATTCACTTGTGATTATAATCAAGACATTGTCAAGAAATAAATTGATGCAGTAAAATAGCTCCTGTATATTTGTAAATGTCTATTGGTTCCAATTCCAGTACATAACAGTTTCCAACTAATGAAGATTTACTCATAGAACCCTGAACAATACAAGGACAAAAATATGCGATACGAAAACTCGACTCCATGTAATCAGGGACGTATAATACATGTACAATACTGTATTATACGTCACTGATGTACAATGTGTATAATGGTTAGACATTATACAAAGTGACGTCTCTAGTGAAAAATGCGATATTCTGATGGGCGGTAATTATGTTCCTCCTGCATATAGTAAATATTCAAATGATGATGCCTTTCAAGATATAGAAGATGAATGCATAACCTTTTCAAATGAAAGACAAAATGTTATTTTAGTAGGTGATTTTAATGCCAGAACCGCTGATTTACCTGATTATATAGTCCCCGAGGAGAATTTACTCAGTATATTAAATATTGAGGATCACGATAATTCTGAAAACGAGTACGCATAGGAGAAACTTCAGAAGTAAAATGTCTGTCTATTGAGATAAAGTGAGGACAAAGGACGTCCTAAAATATATAAAAAAAATATTAATAGCATTTTGTAAAAGGTGTTCAATAACGGTCGTATTTTCCGTGATGAAGGTAACGGTATTACTAGTTGTAAAGATGTAAGCGTAGTAGACTATTTATTGATGTCTCATGAATCATTTGAACTTTATTACTGACTTTGAAATTTGTGAGTTTAATCCGATGTTTTTCTGTTGTCCATAACGCAATACGTCTTTCTTGTAATTTTCTGTCACAATGTAAGGATGATGTCATTCCGCTGAAGGATTTTTATGTTATTAAATGAGATCACAATAAGACCCCTCGCGCGCTTACATCCGGGCCAACGAGAGTGATTAGTATAAGTTGACATAACTTGTTTCGCAATTGTTGTAAAATAAATAAAGTTTATATTATTTTATCAAGATAAGGCAAATATCTACTGCAATGTCCCCATTGAAAATAATCATGGTCAAATTCGAGATATCAAAAACGATCTGAATAGAGTATTATTAGCTGATACAGAATCAGTTACTGCTGATAAGATAAATGACATTGTTAATCATTTTTTGTTCAGTGTTTTAAACACAGCAAAGGATACATTTTGTAGCAGACAAACTGCCCCTACATATAAAAGCAACAACAAGCATAAACAATTGTTTAATAATTAGTGTAAAAGACCACGACTGGAATTTGATAGAGCCAAAAACTCATATAGGGGCACAACGTCTAACGCCAATAAAACATTAATGAATAAATAAGGGAAAGAATATAGGAAACGTCTTCATATCAATGATATAAAATTTACAGAAAAGTGTGCAAACGAACTCCGTAAGCTTTCTAAAAATAATTCAAAACAATTCTGGAATACACTTAATCAAAATTCTCGTTGAAAAAAAAAAAAAAAAAAACCAGGTGAAATTCCTATTGAAACATTATTTCAATATTTCAAAACTCTTAACAGAAACCCCAATGAAAATAACAATGACACATATGAGACAACACGTTTGATTGATGGTGATAATGTTGTCTTTGAAGAGAATTATTCTATTTTAAATGCTGAAATTTCGGACGACGAAGTTTAAAGTGCTTTAAGTCAATTAAAGGAATAACAAAGCACTTTGAGAAGATAAGATATTAAATTGATACTTGAAAAATTTCCCGCCTGAAATCGATTTCAGAGCAAATGTTTTTTCCTATCTTTTATCTCGAGATAAACCATATATCATTTTAAATCTTGTGAACACGTATTTGTGTCTATCTGGTATCAAAAACCGGCAAAGTATTGAAATCATCCTTTGATTCTGCTGGAGGTCGTGGGAGTTAGCCCCCTTGCGTTGATCAAATGGCTGCACCTGTATTTGAGCCCATTCCGCTTTGTGTAGACTTCCAGATAAATTATCTATCGTGTTTTGCTTTGTTGTTGTTGTTTGTTTTCCCGTTTCTTTTCATTTACAATATTGGTTAACGTCAATGCATGGTAAATGTATCTCGTTTGTTTACATCTACAGACATCCATCCCATATATGTCCCCAGTGTGCTTAATAGGCATGCCCGTGTGACGATGTAAACTGAACAGCAGACACATTAATGATTCGTTGTACATGGTATCTGTAAAAGGACGAAATAAAGTCAAATTGTGTCAAAACGACTGACTAAAACAACAATCTTAAAAGTGGTAAAGATTGGTAATACAACTATCAAACTAGCCCTCGTCAGGTGCATGACCTACAATATTGAAGAATGATTATCACGTGCATGCACGCACCTGTTCACTGGAGTTGTAACGACTTCGAGGACTTCTGCATGTGCATGCTGTTAGACAAGAGACCTGCTGGTAATAGAGGTAAGTATACGTTTTATTGAAAACACGGTCTGAAAGTGAGACGAGAGTGTGGGTTGAGGAGGGGTGGCTCTGGAAGGCTCACGTTATACATGAAATGCGTACGAAAGACTAACCCGAATTCCTACCAAATTTTAGCTACCTGTCTGCACGAATGCCTGAATTGACTTCATTTTTTTAAAAAAATATTAAGTATTACATTCTGTAATTGATAACATTCATTATATGTAAATCTTCACGAGCGGACTAAAGTAAATAATCTTTAAACTAAATATTAAATAGCGGCATGTCAGAAAATAAGTAATATATCGCTTTTCTGAATAAAAAACAACTCTGAAAATGTACGCCTCTCATAAGTAAGGCTGACATTTCTTCATTACAAAAATATGATAACATTTATTCTGAGAGAAAAGTCAGTTGTAACAGTTCTTAGTTGAAAATGACATATATCTCATTAATTAATCTTATTAAATACATCAAATACAGTGCTGACAAATCGATTATTTTGTCAATTATGTCATTCTTTCAGTTACCGGTCCATCGCTAGACAGGTAAAGAAGTGTAGTGTACCGACGAGTTAACTAGTTCAAATAGGTTGATTAATCAAACGTTCCCGTGTTTCGCTAAGAATAATAGATTTTTTTTGTCTTCTGTCGCCACTGGGTGTCGGCGTGCACGTGCTAATCGCTCACGTGTCGGGTAGACGTGTAGAATGTAGTCATTCTCTCGCCTTCACCCTAACATTTCGGTTGTAGATATATATATATATATATATGTGTGTGTGTGTGTGTGTGTGTGTGTGTGTGTGCTTTTTGTTATAGCTATTTTTTATTCGTCCATAGTCAGTGAAAATTAGTCAAAGTCAAGGTTTTTTTTTAATCTTTGGCGATGTACGTGCCTCTGTTTCGGAATTTCTTTAAACAGCAATAAACGTACTTTTAAGTCAGGTTCCAGCGCTGCGCACAGACTTGGCAACGATAGGTAATATGTTTTTTATGCCATGGAAAACTGATTTCCGAGGGCTATCTAAGGGTTTTTTTTAGGGAGGCGGATTTCAAGTCGCAGGGTGGTTAAGTATTGAAACGAGGGTAATTTCTTTTGCAGAAATTAAGAGGAAAATTAGTCATTCAAACCACATACCCTTGATAAAACAATGTTTACTCTCAATGTATTGATATTCTGCAAACTCTTAAAATCACTGAGTCTAATTAAACGCGGACTAATCGTCTTGACAAGTTGTCACGGCCAAAGTATATCTGACGCTTTCTGTCTGATGTACATAGCGTAGAGAAGGTCTAAGGATGAATTATATTCTGAAAATTTGAAAATATATATAGAAAATGACTCTCTTGTTTTAATTAATGAAATCATTAATCCAATGTTAATAACACTTCCACATAGTGATAAAATTATAACCATCATATATTGGTATGTGTACGTTTACAACTATTTGGTTTTTTTTACATCTTATTTCATTTTTCTTCTTTTTAAATAAGCTCATCGCTCTATACATTTCTTCTGTTTATATTAGGCATGCATAGTCGAGGATTGGTATTGATGTGAATATATACTGACCGATTCACTTACAACAAAGAAAACAAAAATAAATAAATAAATAAATAAATAAATATAAATAAATAAATAAATAAATAAATAAATAAATAGATGTGGTGTTAATGGGGTATGTTATAGGTAGATCGAACTCCCGTAAACGATAAGTCGCGGTTCCCATGACATGAGGGGCGGGGCCCGAAGAAGTGAAATTTAGTTTTTACTTTGAAATTATTCTTTTGTAAGGATGATTGGTCTGAAGCATTGGACAATGCGTAAAGGGGACTCGGTTTTGTGCTGACGGCGAACTTCGGGGCCTAGGGGGTGTCAGAGAGGCAGGACTCAATACCGGAAATAACGGCACATTTGTACTTTTTTTTTAATCGTCTTTCTGACATATTGTTTACTGTATGTATCATATGTATATTTGTATGCCTGAAATAGTAGGGCACAAAATGGGATATATGGTAATTTATTCAAGAATTATTACTTCTTTTGATATATATAACTGGGGTAGAGGGGCGGAACCCAATGTGGGGAATTTTGGAATCGGTTTAAATCCTTCTTCCTCTGTCCCTCACATACTTTCAGCATTTCCATTTTAAAGAGTAATAATGTAATAATAAATAGAACTATGATGTGCGCGAAACGAGTCACACGGACATCTTTACTGCTACAATATTACAATTATCCAATTATTTCAGATTTAACCATTTTCACGCTACTCCTCTCCTACTGCTATTATCTACATGTCCATGTACCTCTTATCTGATCTTCAGATACTTGTCACAAATAAACTTTCATATCAAGATTTAAATTTTCATACCTTTTACGATAGAATTGTATAAAATTTGTGATAGTGAAACGTGTTTTTTTTCGTGACGATGAAAGCCCCAGAGAGTATCCTACATTGCCACGACCATTTAAAAACAAAAACAAAACAAATACACGTAACACCGTAAATCACCAGATTAATACCCGTTTTTACTTATGTCTGATATAGCGTATTTTTTCCCATTGAAATTGATGATTTATCGATGAAATAAGAAAAAATTATAGTGACGATATATCTGATATTAAACAAGAAACTATGAACTATTCTCTATGTGTTATTGTAGGGAAAGGATTTTGTGCAAGCTGTAGAATATGTGTAAAATCTGTAACTATATTACACAACCTGTATTATGCAGATACGTGTGCACACCTGATATCAGGTGACGCAAACTAATGAAGAAAGAAGAGAAAGACCAAAGTGAGTCCCCCTGCATGTCCCAAATGCCCAACAAAACATGTTCATCTTTCCACCCACCGTTAAAACTGAAAGTATCACTTTTGTATCTATTACAGTCGTCTTTTTTAAAGTCGCAAGATTCGGCGTTTTGGTAATAAAATGCCTTTTAAAAAATCTTCTCTCTTAAGCGAATATATTACAATTTGTAATATCACGCCATGACTTGAAATATAAATTTTAATGTATAATTAATGGATTCATGTGCAGAAAGCACTGATTTGGTTCCTTGGTTCAAATCCATTATGACAGAGTTCTGCCACGAAAATGTGCTTGCAAATTTTAATATAGTGAAGGAAAACGGGAAGATGAATATATTTTGTAATTTTCTGTAAATTTCCAATCTTTTCTTTATTCTTCTCTTTGAAATACGCGTTTTAACCAAACATACAAGAGAAGATTGCTGAAAGGTATGTATGTGTAAGTATGGCCGATTTATCTGACAATTTACACAATTTTGAAATGTACTTTATTGTGCTGTTGGATTTCATTCAAATAAAATACTTAGAAACAATCCGTGTGTGTGATCATTTAAGTGACGTGCGATATTTCCAAAAGACAAAGAGAAGAAATAATGAAGATCTGGTAAGTACCCAGCATGCACCCCACTGCCCGTTTCCGGTTGTTACTAACATTTCCGGTTTCTGTTGTCATTCTTGTTTTGTTATCATGTTGATTGTTTATACTAAATGCTGAAAACAAATAAAAACATGACGGTCTTGATTTTTTGGTCGTTCTATGATAGCGAAAGAACCAAAACTACCATACACATAACGATTTTCCAAAGAGTTCCCCGTCATTCTTGTACTGAGGTAGAAACACTGTCTTTCTTCTGTCTTGTTGAAATGTTGATTATTCATACTAAATGCTGACTAGCATGACACAGACAAAACAACTATACGCATGAAACGCGAGTTCCCCCGAGATTTTCCGTCATTTTTTGTACTGAGGTAGAAATAATGCAATGACGTCATCTGGAAATCAAAACAAAAGAAATAGAGTGATTACCATGACATTTTTTTAATATTCGAAAACTTCTTTCATCAGATGAACAGACATATTATATTTGGAAAATGTATCGGAAAATGTCAACTTCCAGGGTAAAATCTACAACCTAACGCAGAAGTAAGGATTGACGGTGAAGGAGACATGTTTGTTCTTTTCATTTTTTCTATTTTCTTTCACAAATTTCACTCGTGTACTGCACGGTATTGTTGTCAGTATCCGATATTACAAAAACAGTTAATATGAGTTAATGTAATGTTTCACAATAGTTGTAAAATTAAGAAAAAGATAACAGAAAAAAAATGATGATGAAACAGATGATATTGGTTCCTTGATATTTTTAATTCAAGGAATCGCTTTCGTTCTCGCAGCGGGTTTCAGAATTTCATTCATAACGAGCCGTTTCTATTCTGGATTGGAATGCAGAAACATTAATGAAAACACATCTGATATGCGCAAATCCGGAAATTAACCATTTTCCACAACCCGAATTTAGTATCACGGAAAATCGTGTATTTTTGGTGGTTTTAAATGGATGTAGCGTAATGCTTATTTTTATGAAGGTTTGTAAACTTGTGAGTTTGTAAAAACAAGACGGAAGAGCGAAACATCTTTAGTGATGCGAAAAGTGATACTGATGAAGGTACTTTCATCGATTGAATTAATTTTACAAACAATTTTAAGAAAATATATATATCATCCTTCATGTGTCGTGAGCACTCGGTCTTATATCAATTAGATGTGACCTAGATGGTCGGTGGTCATCAAAAGCTTTCGGCAAGCTATAGAGATTTTTTTGTAAAAGTTTCAATCTATTTACTTTTTTTAGTTCCGTCAGTTTGAGTTAGCTGTAAGAACTGATTGGTCGTTTATGACGGATAAAAAAAAATCGAATATGACTTCATCTGTCATTTTTTTTCGTTTTGCGGTTCAAATTTAATTTTGTGTTGATATACTGGACTTAAACAACTTTTGATTAATAATGCTTATCAAAAACATCAAAATTTTCTCAATTCATAACAATTTCGGACAGAATGGTATACAGCGGATGTCCGACACAATGGTATACAGCGGATGCCCGACAGAATGGTATACAGTGGATGTCCGACAGAATGGTATACAGCGGATGCCCGACACAATGATATACAGCGGATGCCCGACAGAATGGTATACAGTGGATGTCCGACAGAATGGTATACAGTGGATGTCCGACAGAATGGTATACAGCGGATGTCAGACAGAATGGTATACAGCGAATGTCCGACAGAATGGTATACAGCGGATGCCCGACAGAATGGTATACAGCGTACGACAAAATGGTATACAGCTGAACGACAGAATGGTATACAGCGGATGTCCGACAGAACGGTATACAGCGGATGTCCGACAGAATGGTATACAGCGGATGTCCGACAGAATGGTATACAGCGGATGTCCGACAGAATGGTATACAGCGGATGCCCGACAGAATGGTATACAGCGGATGTCCGACAGAATGGTATACAGCGGATGCCCAACAGAATGGTATACAGCGGATGTCCGACAGAATGGTATACAGCGGATGCCCGACAGAATGGTATACAGTGGATGCCCGACAGAATGGTATACAGCGTACGCCCGACAGAATGGTATACAGCGTACGCCCGACAAAATGGTATACAGGGGATGTCCGACACAATGGTATACAGCGGATGTCCGACACAATGGTATACAGTGGATGTCCGACAGAATGATATACAGGAGATGTCCGACAGAATGGTATACAGCGGATGTCCGACAGAATGGTATACAGTGGATGTCCGACAGAATGGTATACAGCGGATGTGCGACAGAATGGTATACAGTGGATGTCCGACAGAATGGTATACAGCGGATGTCCGACAGAATGGTATACAGTGGATGTCCGACAGAATGGTATACAGTGGATGTCCGACAGAATGGTATACAGCGGATGTCCGACAGAATGGTATACAGCGGATGGCTGACGCAGTGATATACAGACGTTTCCTTAATGATAGAATAACGGTGAGAAAATTATTTCTATGGAATACTCTCAAAGTTAGGCAGGTTAAGATCAGAACACCCAGAAAACGCAAGACTACCCATTTCCAGTGATCTAACATTCACGTCTCCTGCCAGCTATTGCTTTCTAGTATGTTGTTTAAAGATCTTACGTAAATGTAACAAATCAAACATTCTATATTTTCATGAATACTCTGGATTTTGATGACAAGAATATGTGATGATGAGGTAAAGTAAGTAATTCAAGTTCGACAAGGGAGATAGTCTCCAAATTATGATCAAGGGCAACACATAATTCTAACAAGAACTAATGTAATTGTATGAAGAATTAATCATGGGTCGGACGGAGGAAAACAATCACAAAACAAAGATATATCAGATAATGTCCATATTCGGTTACGGTTCACTGACCTAACCAATCTCGGAATTGACGATAACAAATGGATCAGTATGTCTAATTGTATGACATCTTGTTACAGATTAACACGGAGAACAGGATTTAGGCATCTTAGAGTGAAACGAAGAAAACCGATGTGAGTCTCCCTGCATGGCCCCACTTCCCAACGAAATATGTACACCTGTTCCCAACCTAAAACGCCACAGAGAACAATAAAATTTGTTAAATACAATAATGTATTTCGTATTTTCAGTTCAGCACTAAAACATTTTGCTAGAAATGAATTCAATTTAATATCTAAGCACAACAGTAAGTGAAGGGTGTACATGTTTCGTTATCATATTGAATCTATTTTCCTACTTTTTACTGAATCTTACTTTCCACACACCAAGAAAACGCGAATCTATAAATGGAGGTCAAAGAGAAGATAGCTGAAGGGTATGTATACGTAAGTATGGCCGATTTACCTGAAATCCTGTCCCTTATTGTATTGTTTGATGGCAATGTAATAAAAGCATGGAAATCCGAGTGTTATATGTTGATCGATGAACGATATTTTCACAAGGCAAAGAGAAGAAAAACCGAAGATCACTGTAAGTACCCAGCATGCGCCCCACTGTCCTCTTCCGGTTATCACTAACATTTCCGGTTTCTGTCATCTTTCTTGTTCGTTATCGTGTTGATTGCTTCTACTAAATTCCAAAGAATGACGAAAAAAGTAAATGAGATATTTTCTCTGCAATTAACATAATCAATTTTTCCTGCAATCTCCGTGATGTTCTACACTATGGTATACGCAACGCGATGCCGTTATAGAGGAGTACAAAAATGACCATACCAAAGACGATTATCCATGTCACTTTGCTTGACATTCTGTACATAACGAAAGACGATAATCTGACGTGACATGAATGAACACAAACGTATATGTATTGAGCAAATAAGAATTAAAGACAACGAGTATTTATCGTGATAACTTTCATTTTCAATCCATCACCTAAAGATTGTACAAAGGCACACAAGTGAACACAACGTTTTGATAGTTTAGAGTGAGATACAGTAGAGTTAAACAAAGAAGTAAATTGCAGCATACAGCTTTTTCGTCCTTGTGGGACTCGTCAGTGCTCCTGGGAACTAAATATGGAAGACTATGAGTAGATTGTGGAAAGTCCAAAATGATCGAAAGTAAAGTTCAAATCTAGACAGGAGGTGCAGCAGCCGCATAATTACATAGAATTTTGTATCTGGAGTTGATAGTCAATACCCACTAGGAAAATTGTTTCTGATATACCGTCTTCATATGATAAAGAAATCAGTTTTAAAACAATGTCAAGAAGAAGTTGACCCGTTTTTTCCTATCAATTTTCGATGGTTCACTTTTGTACTTCCGTATGAAAGGTGTTACAGTATCCGAGCCAACAAGAGTGTTTAATACGTGTCAGTATAACTTGTTTCACAACACTTGTTATATAATGAAAATGCAATTACCATACAGCTGATTTTAGGTTCTTAGAAAAGTCCTTATTCAAGGAATCGCTCTAATTATTCTCGCAGCGGTTTTCGTGTTTTTATTTTTTTTTGACGAATCGTTTCGTTATTGGATTGGTAAGCAGAAATATTAACCAAAACGAGTACAAATGACCGGTATTAAACTTGCGCTTTCAAGGTTTAAAATGGATGCAGAGACTCTGTATGAAGCATCTTCAGTGATGAGGTTAGCGACATTCAAGCAGGTATCTTTAACAAATTGCAATATGAATTGTCTTCTCAAAAATATATGCATCATAACAATAAATGGAATTTAGCCTTTTCTGTTTAAATTGCAAGTAATTTGATAGATGGAAACCAAAGTGACAATTTATTTATTGTCTGTCCCATTTACAGTAACAACGTACTCTCATGAGGAAATGTTTAACGAATTTAAAAATTCATACTCCCTTTATAGAATGATAGTAGAAGATTGAAATCACATATTTTTTCTAAGTTTGTAGATATACTGGATTAGAATGAATTTTTGTGATAATATGATCAACAAATAACATACCAGTTTTTTATTTATCATAATCTCAACAGATGACTTACAGAATGGTATACAGTGGATGTCCGACAGAATGGTATACAGCGGATGTCAGACAGAATGGTATACAGTGGATGTCCGACAGAATGGTATACAGCGGATGTCAGACAGAATGGTATACAGCGGATGGTATACAGACGACAGAATGGTATACAGCGGATGTCTGACAGAATGGTATACAGAGGATGCCCGACAGAATGGTATACACTGGTGCCTGACAGAATGGTATACAGAGGATAGACGACAGAATGGTATACAGCGGATGTCTGACAGAATGGTATACAGTGGATGTCCGACAGAATGGTATACAGTGGATGTCCGACAGAATGGTATACAGTGAATGTCAGACAGAATGGTATACAGCGAATGTCCGACAGAATGGTATACAGCGGATGCCCGACAGAATGGTATACAGTAGATGCCTAACAGAATGGTATACAGCCGAATCCTCAATGACAGAATTTCGGTGAGAAAATTATTTCTAGGGAATCCAGAAAACACAAGACTACCCATTTTCAGTTATCTAACATTCCTGTCTCCTGTTATCTATTTCTTTTTCTTATATATTGTAATCTAAACAGATGCCCGACAGAATGGTATACAGTGGATGCCCGACAGAATGGTATACAGTGGTGCCTGACAGAATGGTATACAGCGGATGTCTGACAGAATGGTATACTCTCAAAGTATACAGGGATGTCAGGTTATGTCCGACAGACAGTGGATGTCCGACAGAATGGTATACAGCGGATGTGCGACAGAATGGTATACAGTGGATGTCCGACAGAATGGTATACAGCCGAATCCTCAATGACAGAATTTCGGTGAGAAAATTATTTCTATGGAATACTCTCAAAGTTAGGCAGGTTAAGATCCCCCATTTCCCATTTCCAGTGATCTAACATTCCCGTCTCCTGCCAGCTATTGCTTTCTAGTATGTTGTTTAAAGATCTTACGTAAATGTAACAAATCAAACATTCTATATTTTCATGAATACTCTGGATTTTGATGACAAGAATATGTGATGATGAGGTAAAGTAAGTAATTCAAGTTCGACAAGGGAGATAGTCTCCAAATTATGATCAAGGGCAACACATAATTCTAACAAGAACTAATGTAATTGTATGAAGAATTAATCATGGGTCGGACGGAGGAAAACAATCACAAAACAAAGATATATCAGATAATGTCCATATTCGGTTACGGTTCACTGACCTAACCAATCTCGGAATTGACGATAACAAATGGATCAGTATGTCTAATTGTATGACATCTTGTTACAGATTAACACGGAGAACATGATTTAGGCATCTCAGAGTGAAACGAAGAAAACCAATGTGAGTCTCCCTGCATGGCCCCACTTCCCAACGAAATATGTACACCTGTTCCCAACCTAAAACGCCACAGAGAACAATAAAATTTGTTAAATACAATAATGTATTTCGTATTTTCAGTTCAGCACTAAAACATTTTGCTAGAAATGAATTCAATTTAATATCTAAGCACAACAGTAAGTGAAGGGTGTACATGTTTCGTTATCATATTGAATCTATTTTCCTACTTTTTACTGAATCTTACTTTCCACACACCAAGAAAACGCGAATCTATAAATGGAGGTCAAAGAGAAGATAGCTGAAGGGTATGTATACGTAAGTATGGCCGATTTACCTGAAATCCTGTCCCTTATTGTATTGTTTGATGGCAATGTAATAAAAGCATGGAAATCCGAGTGTTATATGTTGATCGATGAACGATATTTTCACAAGGCAAAGAGAAGAAAAACCGAAGATCACTGTAAGTACCCAGCATGCGCCCCACTGTCCTCTTCCGGTTATCACTAACATTTCCGGTTTCTGTCATCTTTCTTGTTCGTTATCGTGTTGATTGCTTCTACTAAATTCCAAAGAATGACGAAAAAAGTAAATGAGATATTTTCTCTGCAATTAACATAATCAATTTTTCCTGCAATCTCCGTGATGTTCTACACTATGGTATACGCAACGCGATGCCGTTATAGAGGAGTACAAAAATGACCATACCAAAGACGATTATCCATGTCACTTTGCTTGACATTCTGTACATAACGAAAGACGATAATCTGACGTGACATGAATGAACACAAACGTATATGTATTGAGCAAATAAGAATTAAAGACAACGAGTATTTATCGTGATAACTTTCATTTTCAATCCATCACCTAAAGATTGTACAAAGGCACACAAGTGAACACAACGTTTTGATAGTTTAGAGTGAGATACAGTAGAGTTAAACAAAGAAGTAAATTGCAGCATACAGCTTTTTCGTCCTTGTGGGACTCGTCAGTGCTCCTGGGAACTAAATATGGAAGACTATGAGTAGATTGTGGAAAGTCCAAAATGATCGAAAGTAAAGTTCAAATCTAGACAGGAGGTGCAGCAGCCGCATAATTACATAGAATTTTGTATCTGGAGTTGATAGTCAATACCCACTAGGAAAATTGTTTCTGATATACCGTCTTCATATGATAAAGAAATCAGTTTTAAAACAATGTCAAGAAGAAGTTGACCCGTTTTTTCCTATCAATTTTCGATGGTTCACTTTTGTACTTCCGTATGAAAGGTGTTACAGTATCCGAGCCAACAAGAGTGTTTAATACGTGTCAGTATAACTTGTTTCACAACACTTGTTATATAATGAAAATGCAATTACCATACAGCTGATTTTAGGTTCTTAGAAAAGTCCTTATTCAAGGAATCGCTCTAATTATTCTCGCAGCGGTTTTCGTGTTTTTATTTTTTTTTGACGAATCGTTTCGTTATTGGATTGGTAAGCAGAAATATTAACCAAAACGAGTGCAAATGACCGGTATTAAACTTGCGCTTTCAAGGTTTAAAATGGATGCAGAGACTCTGTATGAAGCGTCTTCAGTGATGAGGTTAGCGACATTCAAGCAGGTATCTTTAACAAATTGCAATATGGATTGTCTTCTCAAAAAATATATGCATCATAACAATAAATGGAATTTAGCCTTTTCTGTTTAAATTGCAAGTAATTTGATAGATGGAAACCAAAGTGACAATTTATTTATTGTCTGTCCCATTTACAGTAACAACGTACTCTCATGAGGAAATGTTTAACGAATTTAAAAATTCATACTCCCTTTATAGAATGATAGTAGAAGATTGAAATCACATATTTTTTCTAAGTTTGTAGATATACTGGATTAGAATGAATTTTTGTGATAATATGATCAACAAATAACATACCAGTTTTTTATTTATCATAATCTCAACAGATGACTTACAGAATGGTATACAGTGGATGTCCGACAGAATGGTATACAGCGGATGTCCGACAGAATGGTATACAGTGGATGTACAGAGGATAGACGACAGAATGGTATACAACAGATACCCGACAGAATGGTATACATGGATATTCGACAGAATGGTATATAGCGGATGTCCGACAGAATGGTATACAGAGGATGCCCGTCAGAATGGTATACAGCGGATGCCTGACAGAATGGTATACAGTAGATGGAACAGAATGGTATACAGCGACAGAATTTCGGTCAAAACACAAGAATGGTATACAGTGGATGTCCGACAGAATGGTATACAGCGGATGTCAGACAGAATGGTATACAGCGGATGTCAGACAGAATGGTATACAGCGGATGTCAGACAGAATGGTATACAGTGGATGTCCGACAGAATGGTATACAGCCGAATCCTCAATGACAGAATTTCGGTGAGAAAATTATTTCTATGGAATACTCTCAAAGTTAGGCAGGTTAAGATCAGAACACCCAGAAAACGCAAGACTACCCATTTCCAGTGATCTAACATTCCCGTCTCCTGCCAGCTATTGCTTTCTAGTATGTTGTTTAAAGATCTTACGTAAATGTAACAAATCAAACATTCTATATTTTCATGAATACTCTGGATTTTGATGACAAGAATATGTGATGATGAGGTAAAGTAAGTAATTCAAGTTCGACAAGGGAGATAGTCTCCAAATTATGATCAAGGGCAACACATAATTCTAACAAGAACTAATGTAATTGTATGAAGAATTAATCATGGGTCGGACGGAGGAAAACAATCACAAAACAAAGATATATCAGATAATGTCCATATTCGGTTACGGTTCACTGACCTAACCAATCTCGGAATTGACGATAACAAATGGATCAGTATGTCTAATTGTATGACATCTTGTTACAGATTAACACGGAGAACATGATTTAGGCATCTCAGAGTGAAACGAAGAAAACCAATGTGAGTCTCCCTGCATGGCCCCACTTCCCAACGAAATATGTACACCTGTTCCCAACCTAAAACGCCACAGAGAACAATAAAATTTGTTAAATACAATAATGTATTTCGTATTTTCAGTTCAGCACTAAAACATTTTGCTAGAAATGAATTCAATTTAATATCTAAGCACAACAGTAAGTGAAGGGTGTACATGTTTCGTTATCATATTGAATCTATTTTCCTACTTTTTACTGAATCTTACTTTCCACACACCAAGAAAACGCGAATCTATAAATGGAGGTCAAAGAGAAGATAGCTGAAGGGTATGTATACGTAAGTATGGCCGATTTACCTGAAATCCTGTCCCTTATTGTATTGTTTGATGGCAATGTAATAAAAGCATGGAAATCCGAGTGTTATATGTTGATCGATGAACGATATTTTCACAAGGCAAAGAGAAGAAAAACCGAAGATCACTGTAAGTACCCAGCATGCGCCCCACTGTCCTCTTCCGGTTATCACTAACATTTCCGGTTTCTGTCATCTTTCTTGTTCGTTATCGTGTTGATTGCTTCTACTAAATTCCAAAGAATGACGAAAAAAGTAAATGAGATATTTTCTCTGCAATTAACATAATCAATTTTTCCTGCAATCTCCGTGATGTTCTACACTATGGTATACGCAACGCGATGCCGTTATAGAGGAGTACAAAAATGACCATACCAAAGACGATTATCCATGTCACTTTGCTTGACATTCTGTACATAACGAAAGACGATAATCTGACGTGACATGAATGAACACAAACGTATATGTATTGAGCAAATAAGAATTAAAGACAACGAGTATTTATCGTGATAACTTTCATTTTCAATCCATCACCTAAAGATTGTACAAAGGCACACAAGTGAACACAACTTTTTGATAGTTTAGAGTGAGATACAGTAGAGTTAAACAAAGAAGTAAATTGCAGCATACAGCTTTTTCGTCCTTGTGGGACTCGTCAGTGCTCCTGGGAACTAAATATGGAAGACTATGAGTAGATTGTGGAAAGTCCAAAATGATCGAAAGTAAAGTTCAAATCTAGACAGGAGGTGCAGCAGCCGCATAATTACATAGAATTTTGTATCTGGAGTTGATAGTCAATACCCACTAGGAAAATTGTTTCTGATATACCGTCTTCATATGATAAAGAAATCAGTTTTAAAACAATGTCAAGAAGAAGTTGACCCGTTTTTTCCTATCAATTTTCGATGGTTCACTTTTGTACTTCCGTATGAAAGGTGTTACAGTATCCGAGCCAACAAGAGTGTTTAATACGTGTCAGTATAACTTGTTTCACAACACTTGTTATATAATGAAAATGCAATTACCATACAGCTGATTTTAGGTTCTTAGAAAAGTCCTTATTCAAGGAATCGCTCTAATTATTCTCGCAGCGGTTTTCGTGTTTTTATTTTTTTTGACGAATCGTTTCGTTATTGGATTGGTAAGCAGAAATATTAACCAAAACGAGTGCAAATGACCGGTATTAAACTTGCGCTTTCAAGGTTTAAAATGGATGCAGAGACTCTGTATGAAGCGTCTTCAGTGATGAGGTTAGCGACATTCAAGCAGGTATCTTTAACAAATTGCAATATGGATTGTCTTCTCAAAAAATATATGCATCATAACAATAAATGGAATTTAGCCTTTTCTGTTTAAATTGCAAGTAATTTGATAGATGGAAACCAAAGTGACAATTTATTTATTGTCTGTCCCATTTACAGTAACAACGTACTCTCATGAGGAAATGTTTAACGAATTTAAAAATTCATACTCCCTTTATAGAATGATAGTAGAAGATTGAAATCACATATTTTTTCTAAGTTTGTAGATATACTGGATTAGAATGAATTTTTGTGATAATATGATCAACAAATAACATACCAGTTTTTTATTTATCATAATCTCAACAGATGACTTACAGAATGGTATACAGTGGATGTCCGACAGAATGGTATACAGCGGATGTCAGACAGAATGGTATACAGTGGATGTCCGACAGAATGGTATACAGCGGATGTCAGACAGAATGGTATACAGAGGATAGACGACAGAATGGTATACAGCGGATGTCTGACAGAATGGTATACAGAGGATGCCCGACAGAATGGTATACACTGGTGCCTGACAGAATGGTATACAGAGGATAGACGACAGAATGGTATACAGCGGATGTCTGACAGAATGGTATACAGTGGATGTCCGACAGAATGGTATACAGTGGATGTCCGACAGAATGGTATACAGTGGATGTCAGACAGAATGGTATACAGCGGTTGTCCGACAGAATGGTATACAGTGGATGTCCGACAGAATAGTATACAGTAGATGCCTGACAGAATGGTATACAGCCGAATCCTCAATGACAGAATTTCGGTGAGAAAATTATTTCTATGGAATACTCTCAAAGTTAGGCAGGTTAAGATCAGAGTACCCAGAAAACGCAAGACTACCCATTTCCAGTGATCTAACATTCCCGTCTCCTGCCAGCTATTGCTTTCTAGTATGTTGTTTAAAGATCTTACGTAAATGTAACAAATCAAACATTCTATATTTTCATGAATACTCTGGATTTTGATGACAAGAATATGTGATGATGAGGTAAAGTAAGTAATTCAAGTTCGACAAGGGAGATAGTCTCCAAATTATGATCAAGGGCAACACATAATTCTAACAAGAACTAATGTAATTGTATGAAGAATTAATCATGGGTCGGACGGAGGAAAACAATCACAAAACAAAGATATATCAGATAATGTCCATATTCGGTTACGGTTCACTGACCTAACCAATCTCGGAATTGACGATAACAAATGGATCAGTATGTCTAATTGTATGACATCTTGTTACAGATTAACACGGAGAACATGATTTAGGCATCTCAGAGTGAAACGAAGAAAACCAATGTGAGTCTCCCTGCATGGCCCCACTTCCCAACGAAATATGTACACCTGTTCCCAACCTAAAACGCCACAGAGAACAATAAAATTTGTTAAATACAATAATGTATTTCGTATTTTCAGTTCAGCACTAAAACATTTTGCTAGAAATGAATTCAATTTAATATCTAAGCACAACAGTAAGTGAAGGGTGTACATGTTTCGTTATCATATTGAATCTATTTTCCTACTTTTTTCTGAATCTTACTTTCCACACACCAAGAAAACGCGAATCTATAAATGGAGGTCAAAGAGAAGATAGCTGAAGGGTATGTATACGTAAGTATGGCCGATTTACCTGAAATCCTGTCCCTTATTGTATTGTTTGATGGCAATGTAATAAAAGCATGGAAATCCGAGTGTTATATGTTGATCGATGAACGATATTTTCACAAGGCAAAGAGAAGAAAAACCGAAGATCACTGTAAGTACCCAGCATGCGCCCCACTGTCCTCTTCCGGTTATCACTAACATTTCCGGTTTCTGTCATCTTTCTTGTTCGTTATCGTGTTGATTGCTTCTACTAAATTCCAAAGAATGACGAAAAAAGTAAATGAGATATTTTCTCTGCAATTAACATAATCAATTTTTCCTGCAATCTCCGTGATGTTCTACACTATGGTATACGCAACGCGATGCCGTTATAGAGGAGTACAAAAATGACCATACCAAAGACGATTATCCATGTCACTTTGCTTGACATTCTGTACATAACGAAAGACGATAATCTGACGTGACATGAATGAACACAAACGTATATGTATTGAGCAAATAAGAATTAAAGACAACGAGTATTTATCGTGATAACTTTCATTTTCAATCCATCACCTAAAGATTGTACAAAGGCACACAAGTGAACACAACTTTTTGATAGTTTAGAGTGAGATACAGTAGAGTTAAACAAAGAAGTAAATTGCAGCATACAGCTTTTTCGTCCTTGTGGGACTCGTCAGTGCTCCTGGGAACTAAATATGGAAGACTATGAGTAGATTGTGGAAAGTCCAAAATGATCGAAAGTAAAGTTCAAATCTAGACAGGAGGTGCAGCAGCCGCATAATTACATAGAATTTTGTATCTGGAGTTGATAGTCAATACCCACTAGGAAAATTGTTTCTGATATACCGTCTTCATATGATAAAGAAATCAGTTTTAAAACAATGTCAAGAAGAAGTTGACCCGTTTTTTCCTATCAATTTTCGATGGTTCACTTTGGTACATCCGTATGAAAGGTGTTACAGTATCCGAGCCAACAAGAGTGTTTAATACGTGTCAGTATAACTTGTTTCACAACACTTGTTATATAATGAAAATGCAATTACCATACAGCTGATTTTAGGTTCTTAGAAAAGTCCTTATTCAAGGAATCGCTCTAATTATTCTCGCAGCGGTTTTCGTGTTTTTATTTTTTTTGACGAATCGTTTCGTTATTGGATTGGTAAGCAGAAATATTAACCAAAACGAGTACAAATGACCGGTATTAAACTTGCGCTTTCAAGGTTTAAAATGGATGCAGAGACTCTGTATGAAGCGTCTTCAGTGATGAGGTTAGCGACATTCAAGCAGGTATCTTTAACAAATTGCAATATGGATTGTCTTCTCAAAAAATATATGCATCATAACAATAAATGGAATTTAGCCTTTTCTGTTTAAATTGCAAGTAATTTGATAGATGGAAACCAAAGTGACAATTTATTTATTGTCTGTCCCATTTACAGTAACAACGTACTCTCATGAGGAAATGTTTAACGAATTTAAAAATTCATACTCCCTTTATAGAATGATAGTAGAAGATTGAAATCACATATTTTTTCTAAGTTTGTAGATATACTGGATTAGAATGAATTTTTGTGATAATATGATCAACAAATAACATACCAGTTTTTTATTTATCATAATCTCAACAGATGACTTACAGAATGGTATACAGTGGATGTCCGACAGAATGGTATACAGCGGATGTCAGACAGAATGGTATACAGTGGATGTCCGACAGAATGGTATACAGCGGATGTCAGACAGAATGGTATACAGAGGATAGACGACAGAATGGTATACAGCGGATGTCTGACAGAATGGTATACAGAGGATGCCCGACAGAATGCTATACAGCGGATGTCCGACAGAATGGTATACAGCGGATGTCCGACAGAATGGTATACGGTGAATGTCTGACAGAATGGTATACAGCGGATGTCTGACAGAATGGTATACAGCGAATGTCCGACAGAATGCTATACAGCGGATGTCCGACAGAATGGTATACAGCGAATGTCCGACAGAATGGTATACAGCGGATGTCCGACAGAATGGTATACAGCGGATGTCCGACAGAATGGTATACAGCGGATGTCCGACAGAATGGTATACAGCGAATGTCCGACAGAATGGTATACAGCGAATGTCTGACAGAATGGTATACAGCGGATGTCCGACAGAATGCTATACAGCGGATGTCCGACAGAATGGTATACAGCGGATGTCCGACAGAATGGTATACAGCGGATGTCTGACAGAATGGTATACAGTGAATGTCTGACAGAATGGTATACACCGGATGTCTGACAGAATGGTATACAGTGGACGTCCGACAGAATGGTATACAGTGGATGTCTGACAGAATGGTATACAGCAGATGTCTGACAGAATGGTATACAGTGGACGTCCGACAGAACGGTATACAGCGGATGTCCGACAGAACAGTATACAGCGGATGCCCGACAGAATGGTATACAGAGGATGTCCGACAGAATGGTATACAGCGGATATCCGACAGAATGGTATATAGAGGATGTCCGACAGAATGGTATACAGCGGATGTCCGACAGAATGGTATACAGTAGATGCCCGACAGAATGGCATACAGTCGAATCCTCAATGATAGAATATAGGTGAGAAAATGATTTCTAGGGAATATTCTCATTGTTAAGCAGAGCATTCAGAACAGATATGACTACCCATTTCCAGTGATCTAACATTCATGTCTCCTGTTATCTATTACTTTCTGGTTTAATTTAAACAGACGCCGGCGGAAAGGTATACAGCGGATTTCCAACCGAATGATATGCATCGGATGCCCGACAGAATGGTATACATTGGATACCCCATACAATGGTATACAGCTGAATCCTCAATGACAGAATATCGGTGAGAAAATTATTTCTAGTGAATACTCTCATTGTTAAGCAAATTAAAACAAAGATTAGAGTACCCAGAATACACAAGACTACCTATTTCCAGTGATGGAAAATCCAAGTCTCCTGTCTTTTTTTATTTTCTGTGTTTTTTCTCATCCAAGTAGATTGTCAATAGCATAGTATACAGCGGACGTCGACAGAATGGTATACAGCGGATGCCCGACAGAACGGTATACAGCGGATGTCCGACAGAACAGTATACAGCGGATGCCCGACAGAATGGTATACACCGGATGTCCGACAGAATGGTATACACCGGATGTCCGACAGAATGGTTTACACTGGTGCCTGACAGAATGGTATACAGTGGATGCCCGACAGAACGGTATACACCGGATGTCCGACAGAACGGTATACACCGGATGTCCGACAGAATGGTATACAGCGGACGTCGACAGAACGGTATACAGCGGATGTCCGACAGAACGGTATACAGCGGATGTCCGACAGAACGGTATACACCGGATGTCCGACAGAACGGTATACACCGGATGTCCGACAGAACGGTATACACCGGATGTCCGACAGAATGGTATACAGCGGATGTCCGACAGAATGGTATACACTGGTGCCTGACAGAATGGTATACAGTAGATGTCCGACAGATTTGTATACAGCGGATGCCTGACAGACTGGTATACAGCGGATGCCCCAATGGTATAGAATGCTGGTGAGTAAATCATTTTAAGGGAATGATGCCATTGTTCAGCGAGTGAAAACAAAAATAAGGGTACAAAGAACATACAAACCCGCCAGTCTATAGATATCTAACATTACTTTCTCCTGTCATTTCCGGTTTTCTGGTGTCATGTTGATGGGCTTCTGTAAATGTAACAAATCAAAAATATAACTTTTCATACATACAACGGATTTTGACAACAGGATTGTCGGATGGTGACGTAAATGAAGAAATGAAAATTTGACAATGGAGATGATCACCAAATTATGCTAAAGGACTTCTGATAATTTTAACAATAACCGAATATAGTTGAATGAATTACTCATAAGGTAGGCTGAGAAAAAACGTCATTTATACAAAGTTGTGTAAGATAATGTCTATACCTGCTTGATATTCACTGACCTAACAAGTCTCGGAATTGATGTTATTAAATGTTTCAGAATGTATAACTTTGTGTCAAATGTTGTTACAGATTAACGTGGAGAAGAGTTTAACCATGTCACAGGGAAACGGAGAAAACCAATTTGAGTGTCCCTGCATGGTCTCACTTCCCAATGAACTAGCAACACATGAGACTGTGTATTTTACTTATGAGCATACAATGATTTATTTCGTATTTTCAGCTCAGCACCAGCTTAAAATTTTCGCTTGAAACGAATTGAATTAGATTGTTGTTGTCTTACAGAAACGTATACCTGAGCACAAAATAAGTTTACTGTGTACATATTTCGTTAATTTATGGAATCGGTTTCCTTTTCACAGTTGGAACTTGTTCTGATCACAAAATTTTTTATCAGACGGGTAGAAAATGATATGACGATTAGATTCGTGTTGTATTTTTAGTTTTATGTTTTTATTTAATTTTTTCACTTTTTTCTGTGAATCATTTTGACTTTCCACTGCATTTGAATATCTTTTATAGTAATATAACACCTGTATAATGTAACCGGTTTTTTCAGTGAAATCCAAACAGATGTCCTGCAAAATGGAGAACATTGGATACCCCATAGAATATTGGTGAGTATTTCGAAATTAAAAATGTTTCATTTTTGATGAAGTTAAAGCATATAATTCTGGTCACATATATGTCTACCTGTTCATTAAAAACCCATCCCACAGATATCAAATTAAACAAATTTAAATGAAATGTACTTTTGAAGAAAGAATTCAACAAAATAACATTTGAAGTGCTTTGAGAACATACTGTTTCAAACAAAAGAAGTCCATATATTCATCTATTTTACTTTCCCTCAGGTGTTGTCTCCCTTGCCACCCTAATTCAAATCACTTTTGCTGATGTATCATCAGAGGACTGGAGATAAATCCATTAAATCCTACGTTTAACACATGATCACTTGATTATTCTGTAAATATTAGTGCATATTTCGCATTTAATAAAACCTGCTATGACATCAGATTTAGTTAATGACATCACACACTCACAGAACGCATTGCAATGTAACAATGGAGACATATATATATATATATATATATATAATATGCTAAATAAAAAAGGGAAGCTGACGCTTCTTAATTTTGTGATTAATTTATCATTCCTTTTAAAAACCCTGAGCATGTACTGTCAATTCTGATAAACTTGACGTTCTGGTGATTTTGTTCGTCGTTTAAGGACATTGGGGTAAATTTCAGATGCAACAGCAACAACAATGCAGTGTCGACTACAGAATTGTGAAACCTGCGGTTAATTCAAGTAAAGATGTTCCATTCATTGTTCAAGGCTTGGGGTTTAATGGTTGATTTTGACTTCCAATCTTGTGTTGTCTCTAGAACTTTCCACACAATTTTTATTGCCAAGCTAGCACCAGTATGTTATTCTGCTGCAGGGATAGCAGGCATCCCAACTTAGTTTAAACAAGAGATCCCAGACGGATCTTGGCGCCCACCATTTCAGGATCTGTTTTCAGTTCTTGAAGATTTGTTTATTTTTTTTTGTTTGTTACAGGTGTTGTAAATGTTCATGAACTGGTCTTCATTGAATGTACTCATTGATGGCACAAGATATTTTTATTAAGCACCTATTAGCAAATATCATTTGAAAAAGATCCCAAAGTATTATTAGATAGCAGTCAGTTACAGGTGGATAATGGACAATATGCTTGTGCTGTATTACTGTCGACATCCAAGATGGCTACCTATGGGCCACCTTGATTTCAAATCAGTCCAAAAAAGGTACAATGCACAACTAGGGACCAAGGGAAACCAATATCTATAAAATATCAGAAGGATCCATCGAGTACTTCCTCAGATATAGGAGTAACAAGATTTTACTCTCAAAATGATTTCGGATCAGTCCAAAAAGGTATAATGCACAACTTGGAACCAAAGGGAACCTGCATATGAAATTTGAGAAAGATCCATCCAGTACTTTTCCAAGAAATAGCGGTAACAAACTTTTACATCCAAAATCCAAGATGGCCACCTGTCGGGTGTTAGGTCTATCATACAATTATATACAATTAAGGAAATGAACATGATTATAAATAAACAGTGTTTTTATTGGTCTCGTAGAAAAAAGTGTGAAATCTGAAGGATTCTGGCGCAATTTGTGTGCGCTCGCGCATTATTCTTCTGGAAAATTGCTCCAATGCTATGCGTTTTCAGTATTGGTGAACCACAAGTCTGATATGAATTTGTCTCATGCGGCCTAAAAAAGCCTCGGACATGACTAGAGCTGAATGATGGACAGGGCAATATATTCACAGATGGGCAACATTACAATGTGGAGCATAAAAAGCATGTCCATTTCTTAACTTAGAAATGAATAAACAAGAAACCCAGGAAATGTTTTGTTATAAACTGTATTAGGTCAACATCATTCTTCCATATAAGGACATCTTTCATTACAGTTGTGTAGTCACAGACAGGTAACACAATGTTATCGATCACAGGACACAACTTTTACTCTAATCATCCTTGGGTATTTATACATAAGCCATCTTTTATATACATAGCATTATGTTTACAAAATGGCAGGTTTTTTCTCTATATATTAGCTGTATAAGGGTTCTTTAAACATTATGAAGTTATGAAAGAATACATGAACATCAACATCTATTTCATTATCACTGATCATAGTCACTAACAATCTTAATCTCATTCTCACAGGACATTAAAATAACGGTTCTGACACAGTTCATTTATTGAAAGTTATCTATTGTTTTACCCACAGTACAGTGATCTGGATATTTCTATTGAAACTTTTCCAGCCTAACTTTGTTTCATTCAATCCAGCCTCACTTTGCTTCATTCAATATAACTTATCATTTAACAAATTCAGGACCTGACAGACAATACAGTTATATACCTTGTCCTGTAGCAATATAGGTAATTATAAAACTGTTGGTGTCCTTGGGTATTCGTCTGTGAAATACGGTAAAATCATCTTCCCTTCCCATCAAAACTCTTTTGTTATAATGACATATAATGACATGTATTACAAGTCATACAATAAATGAAAATGTAACTAGTTTTCAAGGCATAGCAAATGCAGTACAAATAATAAATGCCATCGTCATAACAACACTGATGTACCATGTACTTATATGGACAAACAATATCTAACATTGATACTGGAAACAACTCAAGGAGTTCTAATGACAAAGTGATAATTGAGGGTAGATACAGGGTCAAATTGAAACAAGGAACTAGAGATCTGATGCCCAGTACACCTGATACAAGGATCTGACCTCGATACCCAGTACACCTGATACAAGGATCTATCCTAGATACCCAGTACACCTGATACAAGGATCTGACCTAGATACCCAGTACACCCGATAACAAGGATCTGACCTAGATTCCCAGTACACCTGATACAAGGATCTGACCTAGATACCCAGTACACCCGATAACAAGGATCTGACCTAGATACCCAGTACACCCGATAACAAGGATCTGACCTAGATACCCAGTACACCCGATAACAAGGATCTGACCTAGATACCCAGTACATCTGATACAAGGATCTGACCTAGATACCCAGTACATCTGATAGAAGGATCTGACCTAGATACCCAGTACACCTGATAGAAGGATCTGACCTAGATACCCAGTACACCTGATAGAAGGATCTGACCTAGATACCCAGTACACCTGATACAAGGATCTGACCTAGATTTTTTAGACCATAAATGTAAAAGAGATACTGATATCGAGTCAGTGGGTTGTATGAAGTTTGTACTCACAGGTTTTATCGTCCACATTTTTGCCATAGTTGATACAGATATAAACCAACTGAAATATCTTCTGCAACATCTACACTTAACAAATATCACATGTTCCTCCTACAGGTATCAACATGTTCCTCCTACAGGTATCAACATGTTCCTCCTACAGGTATCAACCATTTCAGATCATGCTTGTTCATACTTAATGCATGACAGTAAACAACACAGATATAAAAAACAAATGTATACATTTGAAATAGTTTACAAAGTTAAAAATGTAATCATAAAAAAAAGGAGGGGGAAGGGGGGGGGGGGTTTCAAGGTGACCTTTGACCTTTGCCATCATGTTTCTACTCTTTCAATCAATGTCTTCTTTATATGTGGAATGTAAAAATACTAAAATTCACTGATGAATTTTGTTAATTTGAAATTTTCATCAATGGAAATCTAAAACGCCAACCCCCCGTCACAATTTGTTGTATTTTCCAAAGTTCATTCAAGAAACCTGTATACTTATATTGCGGGGCATACAATGTACCAAAGTGATTTGCGACCAGATTCTGCCATAGATATAATGGTATGAAATAAGGTAACCATGTATCTAAGAAATTTGCAGGGGAAACTAGAACTTATGGCACTGTGGCTTGCTTGACAACATGGAATGATTAGCTTCAATATTTATCAGCTGTTTTACAATTTGTTTACATTGCGTAGACTTTATGTGCACTTGCCAGTAGTTTTACAACAACAATTAATCAACTCCTCTTCCTCATTTATAGTAATCAGTGAGCAGGCATAGATATCACAATTAATATATCACACGATACAGTTCAGTAGAACAGAATATCTCCCAAACATCATATCACATGCTTGTTTCATTGGCAGTAAGCACTATTATGAAATACATCTGAAATACAACATTTTAACAGATGTTTATCAATAAACAAACATTATGCATCATAAACTCAGAATATTGTAGGACAAATAATCATAAAATTACAGAAAACTTTTGAATTATTTTTGGACATTTTTGAGTACAAACTTCTCTTTAAAATTCTAGAGTCACTCCTAACTTGTACAATACATACTTTTATTGGAGAATCATTTGCATTTAATAACCAAAACATTATATAAAATCAGACATCATACAAAACTGGACTAATAACCCATGAAATTTGGCAGGAGATCCCAAGTGTATGATAAACAAAGGCAGTGATATTTTTGTTTAAATCATCAATTCTGTTTTATTTGATATAATTATACAGAGATGTGTATTACAGAATTTGGGTCTCTGAACTATGGGAGTTTTATCAAAAGAACATCCCAAACAAAATCAGGAGTAGATGGTCTCGAAGGACTTCCTGGATCCTTAAAGAGATGATTAATACGTACACTATCGTATGTATGTACAAGTGTGATCACTTCAGCATGTGTAAAGGTAAACATATCACACAAAACTTTCTGATGAAAACACTTAAATGAGTCAATGAGCTGCAATACACTGGCATTCTATTGAAGATAAAGGACTTCCAAACTGGCGATTAGAAATGAAGATGTTGGTAATTTCAGGAAGATGGTGGTTTGGTCTGTTTCTGTAGTTTGTGGACGGATAAAATTGGAATGTGATGGATCTTAGGACTTCCAGATCGAGACTGCTCCAGTCGGCTTGTCATCGATTCCTAGAAAAAAAGGAGAAATAAAAAAAATATAAAATCTGCCTATGTTCTTAAATTGTTTTGTTTCTTTTAAAAATAATATGGGATAACTGTAATATATCAGCTTTCTTTTGTTTATTATTTTTTTTATAACGCTTGGTAACCGCATTTTAATCCCTATACTAAAATCATTTTAAGTTATGATATCAACAACATTTTGCGAGATCGATGGCGAACACATATTTTCCATAGTTCATAAATCATTTACTTTTCTTTTGATTAAAAGCTAGTTTTCTTGACTAGGGACATTAAACTGAGATGTGAGAACTCATTTCTGATCTTGTTGGGAGTTTTTCCTCGAATACATATATGATATATGATTAAAGTGAGATTTTTTAAAAATATGAACTATTGATAAGAGTCTAGATAGTACATGGTTTTTTACAAATCACATCTGCATTAATATTTTTAAAGTTTCATTTAATTCCATAAATGATGACAAAAGTACAAAGTAAAATCGAGCACGTTTTATCATATACGTTTTCTTTCTTAAATCCAAAGACGTTATTTTTTTAAATGTTATTGTAATTTTTTTTTTTAATTACCATAGTAGTAAAATTATTTGATATTGCTTCATGATTCCAACAAATTTATCTATATATACAAATATAGAACTTCTTCAATTCAGACTTATATCGATTAATGAAAAAGGACTACAGTAAATAGTAATGAAATCTCTAGCAGTACAAAGCCTACAAATACTGAATCTGTTTCAGTTACTACCAGGGCTGTGTTGACATGACAATGGTGTGATATTGTGTGGTGATGTGAAAACAGTGAATGATATACACACAGCCATAGCTTTCATCTAAATGTCATTACTATAACAATCAGTTCAAAGAAAATGTGTCCATATCACATTTTAGGGATTTTTTTTCTTCAAAAATTAACAATTAATATATAGAAAGGAAAAATATGTTAAATTTACTTTTGGTCATATATAAGAGTTTTATATTTGTTTACAAATTTGAAAAAAATATTTAACATGTAATCATCGTGTATGACATCAAGGCTATAATAACTATCAATAATTTAGTCCATTAGAAAACTTTTAGACTTAGTTTCAGAATACCGTGTATGTACATGTATTCTGAAACTAATACATCATAGCAACATGTAGTAAAACAACGAACATTTCCAAACATTTATTTAACATTTAAAACAAACCAAACAAAATATTTGTGAACAAATTGTGCCAGATTAGAACAACAGAAAAGAACACATAAAAATCTTGCACACTAAACACAAATTAAACAAACACTTTTAAAGATGTTTCAGCAAAGCCAGCTACCGTTCACACAAATCTGGCCAGGAAAAACAGAATTTTGGTTGCTCTACCTTTTTGTCTTTAGTGTTTCCTCACCCCTGATCAACACAACATTAGGAAATTAAATAAAACCGAGTGAAAAAAGAGCAACTAAAGAAACCTTTATGTGCAAAAGGCAATTCTACTTTGAAAATGAGTTACCTCCCTTAGATTTAAAAAAATGACCTTTGATATACCTTTCTTGTCAATATACAGCTTGTTGATATTTACAGTCAATCACCATTTAAAAGTGAAATCTTTCTATAAAATTAATGCGAATCATCAGCATTTATCTGTTTTGTTTGTCCAATGTTTTTTGTTTATGTATTTTGTTGTCCCTCAAAGTAAAAATAGTTTAATTCACTGCTCAGTTACAGCAAATTTGAAAAAAAAAAAAAAATAATGAAAACAGAACATAAGGAAAAAAGTATAAATACACAACTTTGATCAAATGTAATAAAAATGCTTCACGTAAACTTATACAAACAAAATCAAATGCTACGTTAAGATATATGGAGCCCGTTAACTGACATGCTCCATACTTATTTTATTTTGTTTTTTCGAAATATTATTTCTTTTAAACGAAACATTAATTCGTTTATTAGAAATATTATTTCGTTTTTTCGAAATATTAATTCGTTTTTTCGAAATAATAATTTGTTTCATCGAAATAATATTTTATTTTGTTTTTTCGAAATAATAATTCGTTTAAACGAAATATTATTTCGAAAAAAACAAAATAATATTTCGAAAAAACAAAATAATATCGCAAAAAACGAAATATTATTTCGAAAAAACGAATTATCATTTCGAAAAAACGAAATAAAATAAGTATGGAGCATGTCAGTTAACGGGCTCCGTAAAGATACTTGGTACCTTCTACATTGAATTGAAAGACATAAAAACAAAATTTCCACTACAAACATCTACAAGTATATAACCTATTGTCCATTATGATAAATACTCACCATCATGACGGCGCCTGCGGAGTTTGACATTGCAGCCTTCTCTGTCAGATTCTCCTGCAAGATAAATATTCAACGAATCAAAATAACAATTTTGAAATGCACACCTACGTTTCCACAATATACTGAAATGTATGTTTGTTTTTGTTTATTGTTTACATGAATGTAATAACCCAAGATAAGCAACAACAAAATAGGAACAATATTTTATAATAACGAATTCAACAAAAGCTGTGTACCAATATTTTACAAGCTAAAACTCGCAATACAAAGTATCACGCAATTCTACAATGGCTCATTAACAAAAGTGATAGTGATATTTTCGTATCTAGTATTACATTAAGGATTAACATGGCCTCAATCACATTGACTACCCAGGGGTATGTGTGAGATAGATAGTACCCTGGAGCTTTAATATTACAATTAACATTGTTGGGGTAAAAAGTATAGCAGTGCCACTGGCCTGTCATAATTGACATTTCCCTTCAAAATATAGGATAAAATTTGGTTTTGAAGGGTCACCTGGTAGAAAGATTTTTTGATCAATAATACTGATTATTACATACACTTGTAGCAGTTACCGATATTTCAAGCTATGTTTGCAGACAACTTTGATTTTAACTTCTAAAATTTGATGTCAACTTTTTCTTTTTTTCTTTAAATTCTGGTATGAGCATTTACAATTGTTTTTTTTTATTTATTTATTCAACCAAACTCAGTAGGTCAGGATATGGCTAATATTTGATTGGTCAGGATATGGCTAATATTTGATTGGTCAGGATATGGCTAATATTTGATTGGTCAGGATATGGCTAATATTTGATTACCCTGACACACATTGTTTCCACTGGTCTGTAATGGTGTACTATTTTAATCACTGGTGGTTAAACCATTCTTCTGATGGTCTCTTCATATAAGTATCAGAAGTAAAGCCTTGCTAACCATTTTTATAAGATTACATATAACACACAATGCAGGGAGAGGTTCCTGTAAGGTTACCTAATCACTGGTAGATTGCTTAAACCCATTCTAAAGGATGCTGTCTCTTCACTAAGTATCAGAAGGGAAGCCTTGTCTTCTTTTATAAGATTGGCATATAATTATAAATGCAGAGAGGTTGGTTAACCTTGTGGTCCACTTCTTGGTCCTGTGATATAAAATGTGTAAATCATCCCAACCATCATCACACATTAACATTGTTAACACACTATGATAGACATAAAAGTAAAGGGTAACATTGTTAACACACTTCTTTGTTGGTAACATTGTTAGCACACTATGATAGACATAAAAGTAACCTTGTGGTAACATTGTTAACACACTGTGATATAAAATGTGTAACATTGTTAACACACTCCCAACCATCATCACACATTAACATTGTTAACACACTATGATAGACATAAAAGTAAGCCAGCACTGATGTAACATTGTTAACACACTATGATAGACATAAATGTAAGCCAGCACTGATGTAACATTGTTAACACACTATGATAGACATAAAAGTAAGCCAGCACTGATGTAACATTGTTAACACACTATGATAGACATAAAAGTAAGCCAGCACTGATGTAACATTGTTAACACACTATGATAGACATAAAAGTAAGCCAGCACTGATGTAACATTGTTAACACACTATGATAGACATAAAAGTAAGCCAGCACTGATGTAACATTGTTAACACACTATGATAGACATATATGTAAGCCAGCACTGATGTAACATTGTTAGCACACTATGATAGACATAAAAGTAAGCCAGCACTGATGTAACATTGTTAACACACTATGATAGACATAAAAGTAAGCCAGCACTGATGTAACATTGTTAACACACTATGATAGACAGATATGTAAGCCAGCACTGATGTAACATTGTTAACACACTATGATAGACATAAAAGTAAGCCAGCACTGATGTAACATTGTTAACACACTATGATAGACATAAATGTAAGCCAGCACTGATATATCTTCCTATGTGTTTGAAATATTCATCTTTCTTTACCAATAATACTCCCATAAATGTCCTATTTAAAAAAAAATTCTATTGGTGTCAAATTAGTTTACCTATATCTACATCAACTTTATTTCCTAATCAAATCGAGTCAAATGTTATCATATTATAAGCAGATTGACATTCTGAGTGCATTCTTTTATACCCAGACAAAGGCAGACCATATCAGAGAAAAATGGAGATCTATCACCACAGCACTGGATCTAGATCATTAGATTTATATAAGAAATGAATTGAAATATATATATATGTCATGTTTGACAAGTATATTAATTACTTGTACATATGTAAGAGTTGATCATGAGTTGAGTCAATCATGAATATACTACTTGTACAATTGTATTGTATTATGTGAACTTGGAAAAATGAAAAAAATAAAAAAAAAAAAAAAAAAGGACAACTTTCTTTCCTATTCTGTTGAAATTAAAAGTACAGCTGTACAGTCAAAGTTGCTATTTTCAGGAGGTGTTGTTTTTCGCTATTTATAGGATGAAGAAAAATGTGGAAAAAGAGACACCTTGAAAATAAAATTAATACATCTACTACAGTGAAAAATATATCCTTTTATTTTTTACTAAAACAAAAATTGTTGGTACCATCAAAAATAACAACCTTATACTGTACTGTAATTCTGAAGTGTGAATAGTTTTATTGCAAGACATTTAAACCCAGTATTTGCATGTTGATGTAGATATATGGAAAGAGATACCAGCATAATATTACAATTTATGGCAGTGATCATCTTTACCTCTGTTTATCATTGTACGTTTGAAGGTGTGCACGAGAGCACACTTGAATTATCTCCCTTATATCAAGCAGTACAAATTAGACCAGGTCAATGGCAGAGTAATGTACAGAAAAGACTTCTTAGTTGAACAACTGGATCATTGGGATTTCTATAGTTTTATTTCTGTATCCTTAGGTGTGTTGGTTTACCTTCTGTGAGTCTTGTGGTGACGACGCGGGCCCTGTGGATCATCTGATTGGTTCCCTGAGGAATTATCACTATGGTGATGCGGAGCAGGTTTTTCTGTCACTGGTATGCAGGATGCCACTGGCTCACTTTCACTGCCACTGAGCTGACGCTGTCTCCTGTGAACTACACCTTCCTCGTTACCAGAGGGCACCTCACTTGTTGACTTCAGTTTAATTTTTGTTCCTCGTTCCCTCATAGTCTCCCCTTGGGTTTTTGATATGTTCTGTAACTTTTGTAAGAGTTTTGACACAATGCCTGTGTTATTTGTTCGATTACCTCCATCCATATCTAAATGCCTTGCAGCTGAGGATTCACCAACATCACTCTCTGAGCCGTTGGATGGTGACCTTCTTCGGTCAACATATGTTGGGGAGGCCGTTTTTGAGGGAGTGCGTCTACCACCATCAGACACATCCTCGTTACTTGCGATCCTGCGCACGCGTGGAGGAAGTGCTGCTTTATTAGTGACATCACCCCCCTCTAATGGGGACACTGGTTTGTTTGATAATCGCTGTTCTAATAAGTCTGCAACACTCTTTTTTCTGTCCACTTGTGACTTTGTTTCTGAGATGTCTGAGGGCGCAGGACTACTGGGACGACTGCCATGCCTTTTACTGGCATCTATCACAGGTATACCATGAGTTTCACTATTTGTCTCCTTCGACCATGCTTTTTTCACATCCCTTACATTTGTGGTGCTATCTATGTCCTTTCTCCACTCATATGCTGAATTCTGCATGTCCTTACTTCGAGTTCGCCTATGACCCTTTTGTGTAGATTCGTTTGGAATTGCACCAGCATCTTGCGTTGGCACATTGAGAATTTTTGCCTCTGGAGATGAATTCACACTAATGTTTGGAGCACTAGACAATGACCCAGGAGATTCAACAAGGCTTACCTCTGTGGAGGGCATCTCTGTAACTTTCTCTTTACTTCGCGTTCGACGGTGAGTTTTTACAAATTGTTCCTTCACACCATCAGCACCCTGTATGGCAGCTTTTGTGGCTGCGATGGCAGACAACAGAGAATTCTGACTATCAATGATAAATGTTTCTGACATTTTTGATGCACTGAGCGAGTTTTCCTTGAACCGACTACCTGCAGGTGGTGACTGGTGTGATTCCTTTGGTATCGGATGTGGCGGCTCTTGCACACCAATAGTTAATCCATCATTAGGTGAATCTCGACTACGATTGCGTCGATGTGTATGCAATTTCGGTTGAACAAAAATTCCATCACTGTTATTGTTTGACCTTGAACTTCCTGGTCGTTCTGACTTTGAACTAGGTCGTTCCTTTACATTTTCCTGATCACTTGCACTAGACTCCTTGCCACGAGCATGTGCCTGACGTTTCTCTTGTCTAGGAGATTTAGTCCTTCGCTGGCGACCACTACGACGAGTAAATACATGATTGCGTGCAACATCCGAACTTTCTGTCGAATCTTTCTCGTCACTTTCGTCACTGTCGCTACTTAGGGACGGATTACGCGGCAAGCTACTTCCTTGTGAAACACCCGCCATTAATATGTTGGATGTGTTTGACTCCCCTAGGGATGACACTGCCTTCAAATAAATTCTGAAAAAAAAAAAAAAAAAAGAGAATGATATAATGACTCTCTCACCCAAAATTTCCAAATGTTTTCAGATTTCACATACAGATGTAAGCACTTTGTGAGTGTTAAGATTTACAAAGAAATCAGTATATCAAATCTAATTTTAAGAACTCCTCAGGATCATAGAAGTTTTCTTTCAAGGCTTTAACACAAACTGTTTTGATGTAGGGGAAAATATCAACATGGAAGAAATATTTCAGATTTGTACAAAACTTGGTTCTCTTGATGATGCCTTACTTGTATGTGAGCTGCGTATCCAATCCATGAATCAGTGCTCTAAGGAGATTGCTGGCGAGCATGGATGTTGGTTTCTCATCTACGTACACACGATACCCTGCAATGCAACGGAATGAAATTTCACCTTTGCTAACGTAACACAAGTTTGATGCTAGAGTATCAGTTGTACGAATCATTAGTCTGAATATCTTCTATCAAACACATTTACATTTTCCCCGGGAAATAAATCAGATTCAGTACAAATCCTATGTACAAAATCTTTGCTGTTTTATAATGCTATTTATGAATTCCACTTCATGATTTTGAGGACAAATTCAAAAAAATTTTTTTTACATAAAAGAAAATAAAAAAAAAAAAAAAAATGGAAAAGTATTTCAAATATCTCTTTTACAGTATAATCAATCTTGTTTTACTATATTTGTCATACAATGTATTGCTTTAATAATAAGGTATCTGATTTAACTAATCAAATGAGGTTTTACATCCAACAGGAACCAATCAAATTCCATGTTGCATCTAAAGATCTTACCCAGTAATGGCTGGTTGACTTCCTTGTTAAATACGTCCAGTATTTTAGACGGCTGCCAGGAGATGACAATTGAGGTCTCACCCTTGTGTTCCAGTCGAAGGTTACGAGGAGGTGTTGGAAGGCCTGGCTGAGGGACAGAGGAGAAATAGGCTTCCTCTTCCTCAGATGGGTACGGTGATAGGGAGTTAGGTATTGACCCTGTAAAAATGGGATAATATTGATATCTAGATCCAACAGAACGCTGCTTAGTCTGAACATTGATATATAACAGACTTTAGTCTAGCTTTCAGGTTATATTTTTTCGTTATATTTTCATAAAAAAAAAACTTGTAACTTTATACTTTTTCAACTTTTCCTCCACATTTTATACTTTCTGTAAACAAGAACATTCAATTTGTGCCTCAAACCCTTTTTTTTTAGAAGAAACACACTTTCAATGATAATTACCCCATCTTGGGCCCCCTATACTGGACTCGTCATCACAGCTGGAAATGTCATCATCTTCAAACCCTGTCACTAAGAGGGATGCACTCTCTTCTGGAAATCAACACCAACTTCAAATGAGTTTTATTCTTTGACTGTATGTAAAACCGATGCCACTATAGCTTAAAGCTGGGTAAAAATTATGAACAAAAGCTATTATAAGAAATGACAGCATCTATGGAGTTATCTGACTGAATGGCTAGATATTGTAAAATGGAAAATTCCAATTCCAGTTTTATTTTAGATAATGGAGGGTACAAAGAAGAATTTATTTTGTGCAAAGTTCTTTGACGAACGATCAGCTTGTAAAAGTTCAGTCTAGTAAAATATATGATTTATTGAAGCAACCATGATGTCAAACCTCACAACAAATTTAAATAAACTTTTTTCCACTCAAATAATTTGTAAAAACAAATTTGTTATCCATAGCAAAACAAAAATGACCTATTTGAAAATCAGAGAAAATGTTTGAAAGAACACAAAATGAAGTACTAACCTGTTGTATCGTTACCACCAGTAAACAAACCACTCTGGAACACAACACTCGACACTGACTGTAGGGCTGTCTGGAGCTGGGACACCTAAAAGCAATGATGAATTAAAAACACTGAAGATAAATATATGCCTCCCGCAGACTATCCATGATAGCTTTGTAATACATGTCGTAAACTTTGACAGTTTCTAGCACATTAACAGCGGATTAACCATCTATCAAAAAATATATATTATTTGTCTCGTTTTATTTCTAAAGTCCTATAATAATCTCGGGAGCAAATTTGTTACTTTTTATCATGAAAATTTTTCACCACAGTTTTACTTTTGCCTTTTCATCCAAAGTCAAGTAGTGGGGCTTCGAACAAAATCATAGAATCAGTAATTATACTGAAAGCCAACATGACAGGGCTAATAGCCAGGAGCAAGCTTGTTGATAAAACAGCTAAAAATATCAAAATTTATAAGGGACTCATGCCCGTGGCTGATATGAAGGTTGATACAAGTTTTCTCTAGCTCTGTAGACAGACCTGCCTGATTCTGAAGGTTGGTACATGTTTTATCTAGCTCTGAAGACAGACCTGCCTGATTCTGAAGGTTGGTACAAGTTTTCTCTAGCTCTGTAGACAGACCTGCCTGATTCTGAAGGTTGGTACAAGTTTTCTCTAGCTCTGTACACAGACCTAACTGATTCTGAAGGTTGGTACAAGTTTTCTCTAGCTCTGTAGACAGACCTGCCTTATTCTGAAGGTTGGTACAAGTTTTCTCTCGCTCTGTACACAGACCTAACTGATTCTGAAGGTTGGTACAAGTTTTCTCTAGCTCTGTAGACAGACCTAACTGATTCTGAAGGTTGGTACAAGTTTTCTCTCGCTCTGTACACAGACCTAACTGATTCTGAAGGTTGGTACAAGTTTTCTCTCGCTCTGTACACAGACCTAACTGATTCTGAAGGTAGGTACAATTTTTCTCTAGCTCTGTAGACAGACCTTACTGATTCTGAAGGTTGGTAAAAGTTTTCTACAGCTCAGTAGACAGACCTTACTGATTCTGAAGGTTGGTACAAGTTTTCTACAGCTCAGTAGACTTACCTGACTCTGAAGGTCGGCACAGGTCTTCTCTAGCTGCCGATGTTTCTCGAGGTCCACCTCAGGGACACTGCCATGTCCAGAGTTTAATGAGTCCATTCTCTGGAGGGTATTCTGGATCTCCTGGCTGTAATTATATGAACTGTCCTCTGTTCCGCGCGTTGAGCCCAGTGTTCCCTTGAATGACTGTGAAGTAAGAACCTCTGTTTTCCAATGCTGTAATGACTGGACCTATAGTAAAGAGAGGTTACATGAGCACCACGGTTTAATTTGTGACACATTGATCCAGACTTGTTTTACAAAGATAGTTAATCCATGCTACTATGTTAGTGTGTATCTATATTCTGCTTCTTACTGACCATCAATGTTTATCAGAATACAGGTATTTGTTTATGATATTTCTTCGTTCAGCTGAAGACTGATTTTCTCTGGGAAAAGATAAAAATATATTTACTTAAAGGCATAAATAAGCCATGCCCTGAAACAAGATGAAGAATAACAGTATCTATTTAATTCTGTTTTCAGGAAAATGGAAAATAGTAGCATCAGAAGACATAATTAATCAACCATGTACTTCTCCACTTCCTGGCAATACAAACCAAGTATATATGAAATTTACTTATTGTTCAAATAATTTCTAAATAAGCATACATGTATTGCCAATAAAATTGCTTTAGACAGACAGTACCTCCTTCCAGAGAAATCTGATGGCCTCCATTTGTAGACATCGTAAGTGTTTCTCTTCATCATACAATTTCTTCTGTCTGAAACACAGCAAAAAACATTGAATTTTCTACAATGTCTAATAGAGAAATCAATACATTGGGTTTCGTCGATGTCATAGATACATTGGTTTTCGTGGATGTCATCAATACATTGGTTTTCGTGGATGTCATCAATACATTGGTTTTCGTGGATGTCATCAATACATTGGTTTTTGTGGATGTCAAAGATTCACTACTAAGCAAGTTACTAAACTGAAACTTCATTCTTTCATCAGAAATCCTGTGAAAGATTCAGTCCAGTCATTCTTTCCCAATTAGGTTATATCATTTAAAATCTTTAAATATATCTAAAATTTATCACAAATACTACTATTACACTTAATATCGTTTTTATTTACATCAATCACACAAAGAGAGGTTAAAATAATAGTTAGGTGGTGGACTTAATACAGGCCAATGAAGTTTGTATATATAACAGTATTAAATATATGTTAGGTTATGATCTACACAGGCTGAATTTCTGACAAATATGATACGTAATAGTTTTAGCTAAATAATATGCATTGTTAACATTAAAAACAAAATATATCCAAAGTTTATCTTATAAAATGTTCATTTCCATTGTTTCCTGTTTTACCATTATTTATTTATCTATTTATTTATTTGTTTATTTATTTATTTGTTTAAAAGAACAATGTAACAATCTATATAGAGCAAGGTTAGATATGTTTATACAGCCACTGTACCTAAATGAGTGCAGCTTGCTTAATGACCCAGAAAGACATCAATCACGGTAAGACATCATCTAGACATACTGTCTCCGAGACTAATAATTTATGTATGACCCCATAATGCACAACGTTACAATCGATGTATATATCACCTTTAGGTAACGTGATACTAATTTAAAAAAAACAACATGATAGCAATCCAACAAAATGATTACTATTCTGAAAATAGTTCTATTTTCGTCAGTTTGTAACACTCAATAATTTTTTTTCAATTACACTGTATTTATCTCTTGTTCATCAATACTTCAACTTTATAGTTTTGGACGCATTGACTCATCAATTCTTGGGTATACTAAAAATAGATACCAAAGACATTTTGGATCCACATCAGTCTCCTCTATATTAAAAGACATAATATTTAATCTTCAGAAATATTGTTGATCCTAAATTGATTGTTGATGTTAAAGTAAATTTGATATCAAAATAATAAAGTCAGATATTGATTATGACAAAATGATTGTGGTTCAATTGTCTGTTGACACAGAAATCATTACAGCAGTGAAACTAGTTAGTAAATATATGACTGGAGAGCAAAACCTTAAAATAGACTGATAATCAGGCTTCCAGTATTTCAACTATCAGACTTTTATTGGAAGTGACTTCACCAAGAAGACAAGTAAAACATGATGAAACAGACACCTCTATCTCAAATACATGAAATCCAACAAGGCCGTAAAATTGTTTAAACAGTGTTAATGGGACACATATAGTTTTATTGTATATGTCTACTAGTGTATAATAGAACCAACAATATTGCACTGTACACCAGTACTTAATGACAATACAAACAGACACTGAAATGACAGGTGACAAAAACTTTCAAAAAATGTCCTTAATTATTACATCTTCTAATTAAGCCATTAATGAAACACGACATACCACGTATGTCTAGTAACGAAATCCATCTATATTCACCAGCATTTCTTCTTTGGTATTTTACACTGAGATTCCAATGATTAAATCAATGCATAGGAAACTACCTTGTCATTATGTAATTACCATAAAAACAAATAAAATGAAAATTACAATGACAGCTTTTTACCAAATTCATCACAATTATCAATTTTCTGGTCTGTCGAGTTCATCCAACAGGCCAACATTAGTGGAGTTATCTCCCTTGACTATATTATGATTTTTTTGATGCTGTTGTTTGTTTTCAGAATATTTATATAGTATCTAATGTGAATACAGGTATTTATAAATATCTTTTCTTGTCCAAGTGAGTTTAATTTTCATAAGTTATTGTACAAATTAAAGTTTCCAAACTTGCTGTTGTTCGTTGGGGTCCAATATCGCAGATGATTCTGCTCGCATACATCAACTGTGATGTCTTATTCTAAAAGATCTAATTGATAATGCTTTCTGAATATAAGATGCTCTACATAGTGTATTTACGATTTGTTGTTGTATGAAACTATTCTATTTTTAAAATCAAGTGAGTCAATGAAATTCACTGCCTGATGAGCGCATATCTTACAATATACATATGGGACACTTATTGATTTTAAAGCTGTAAAATATTGCTATCTAAAAAATTGAAATATATCTTTTTCTCTCAGTTTGCTTTCATATACATCAACAACATCACAGAAATCTGTTCTATTTGACCATTGAGGGACGAAATCCTCATTGTTATTACCTAGGTAATCAAATTTTACTTTGTAATTCTATAATTCATAGCAAGTGTTACTTCAGTTTCTTCTCTATATTTCATAGAACGAACAATTCACGTTTAATGTTAGAATATTTTGATTACAATCAATGTTTAAAATCATACGAAAAGATGCCGTTATATTCCAAATAGAACTTGCTATGTATAAGTATTGAATAATTTACAATCAATTATCAAACGTTTCAAAACAAGAAGGAACTGACACTTTCTCTTTGTTTTTTTTCTTCACAATTAATCCAATTTGACCTGAATTGAAGTCCCGTTAACTTTGACACAAGTTCCATAGACAAACATTTCAGGCGATGATCTGGCAGCAGTCGTTTTGACTGTGCATAGGGTCAAGTGGTATGCTTTCCACCTCTGACTCAACAATTTTCTTCACATGGTTACAAAAAATATCTAGACTATTGCAGGAATATCATGAAAAGTCCATTCTGTTCCCAAAACGTATTTCCAGACCAGCAGAATGTTAATATTTAGCCTTGTGAGTATGATTAATGTTAAAGAAATATGTACCCCAACATTTCCCTTTTTCTACTAGAACAATGTTACACCATACTGACCTCAACAAAGGTCCATTATTGATAATTCTATCAAGGCAAGAAGCGGTAAGAATAACTATACCCATGATGCCATTATACTAATAAATTCCAGTATGATTAAACTGTAAAAGCCACATATACAGGATATATACACATATCGCTAATCAGATCTATTTTTTTTCTGTGGATCAAGTCTACCTATCATACTAAATAAATGATACACTGGCTGGGAGCCAAACCACTGATATAGACTACGTGGTACACTTCTGTCCCGTTTCTTTCGATCTGTTGTATCAATATAAGTCTCTGTTTCTCACTGACATTTATTGATGTGGGACTAATCCATATCTAGCATTGATCCATTTATATTTCTGATTTCCCTCACAGTAGTACTCAATAACACACCTATAGGACCATGTGTCAAGCACCTGTTAATTTATGTGTGTATTTGTATGCATATATGCACAATTAACCCTTTTTTCCCCTCAATTCCTATCCTCAAAATATATATCTACATATAAATATTGCAAACCTTGCCAAAATATACACCCCTTACATGTTCAGATAATAGTCTTTGTATATATTTACCAATCCTATATGGTGTTTGGACAATACAATGCTATCTATGTTTTGCAAAGTTCAACTGCTAAGTAATTTATTGGCCAATATGTACCTAAAACACACCAGAGGGGAAATCAATGACTGTTCATATATCCTTATGCACTCTAAAAACCACATTTTTAAAGTCATTTCTGGTAAGTCATTTTCCAACAGTTGAACCTAAATTTCTGAAAAAGATTGTAAATTACCCAGAGGCCTTTTCATTCCTTAACAAGGGCAATCAAGACTGAACAAAAGTTTCAAGTGAAAGAGATGTGGTGTTGTTGTTCTCCACCTAACATTATAGTAAACGTTAGCAGGGATCATTTACCTACTATAGCACAGGCCAGGCTATATTTAAACATAGGTAATTGACCACTTCCATAAACACTACATTCAATTTTCATCACAATTCATTTGCACTACATGGCATATATTGTTTGTATCATGCCATTTTCCTATCACTGTACAACCTACAATATCATTTATCCAATATCAGGTACATATATCTTACTGAGTACTTAATCAGTTTCCATTAAACTCTCTGAGTGACTCGAGGGAAATAGCATTTTCACCAGACATGCCAAATTGCAGAGTTCCATCATCATTTCCCCCAATACCTGTCATGTATGTATTTAATGTCATTGCCTCCTTTTTGAGTGTAATTTCTTTTCCTCATATGTGTCAAGTTCCAAGCACAATGTATTTCCCGTTCTGTTTCTTTATACTTGTCAGCACCTGAGAGTTTTTCTATATCTGTCAAAATCAGAGTGTTTCCCTTCACCTGTCAACATAGTGTTTCCCTCTACCTGTCAACATAATGTTTCCCTCATCCTAACAACATAGTGTTTCCCTTAACCTGTCAATATACGAGTGTTTCCCTTCACCTGTCAATATAGTGTTTCCCTACACCTGTCAATACATGAGTGTTTCTCTACACCTGTCAATATATGAGTGTTTCTCTACACCTGTCAATATAGTGTTTCCCTACACCTGTCAATATATGAGTGTTTCCCTACACCTGTCAATATATGCATGTTTCCCTACACCTGTCAATATATGAGTGTTTCTCTACACCTGTCAATAAATGAGTGTTTCTCTACACCTGTCAATATATGAGTGTTTCCCTACACCTGTCAATATATGAGTGTTTCCCTACACCTGTCAATATAGTGTTTCCCTACACCAGTTAATATAGTGTTTCCCTACACCTGTCAATATATGAGTGTTTCCCTACACCTTTCAATATATGAGTGTTTCCCTACACCTGTCAATATATGAGTGTTTCCCTACACCTGTCAATATATGCATGTTTCCCTACACCTGTCAATATATGAGTGTTTCCCTACACCTGTCAATATAGTGTTTTCCTACACCTGTCAATATATGAGTGTTTCTCTACACCTGTCAATAACTGAATGTATGCTGTCTTTGCCGTAGCTTGCTGAATCTTAATTGCAGTAACTTTTCCTCACTCTTGTCAGTACTCCAGTGTAGCATCTTTCCATCACATCTATCGTTATTTGAATATGATGTTATTCCCAAAACTTGTTAACATCTGAAAGTTTTCTCCACAACTGTCAATTTCTGAGTATAGTATCTTTCCCACACCTATCAATTTCTGAATGTAATGTATTTCTCCCACCTGTCAACTTCTGACTATCATCTCTTTCCTTACCTGTCCAGCTCTGAACGCAACAGTATGATGTGGTCCTCAGCTCTGCGGGCCCGAATTTCCTTGCGAATGGACACCACCTCGGAGTTCTTACACCGTGTACGATATCCTCTCCACAAAGACTGGATCATTATTGCAGCTTTGTGATCTAAATATATAAAACAACGACAATAATTGAAGATGCGTCCTCCTTCCCAGTAATGTGAAGACACCAAGAAAATACAAAACTTGCTGGCACATAGCTTCACTAGGAACCACAAATCCTGTATCTCGTACCAACAGAGTACAAACTTCCTTGGAATTGTATAGTACAAAATGACACTGAAGAAAAAATTCCATGATTCATAATTTTGTAATTTTGAAAATTGAAAAAATTCTTATTCATCAGTTGTGATATTTCTTCTTGGTGCAATTTAAGTGTTAAAAAAAAAAAAAAAAATACAGATGTTAACACTACATTGTACTTGATACATCATCACTACTTAAACTGATCTATATTCCATTGAAGCATAGTTTTTTTCTTAAATTTATAAATTCGACAAAACCACATATAGCTTAATATTTATCTACTGATACCTCGGATACAAACACACCCAATAACATTTTTGTGATACACACCAAAAATTATGCAACTCCCCTTTGTAAAACTATTTCACATTACCAAAACAAAAGTCTGTACCTTGCGAAATGCATTAATATATAAAATCTGGTTCCAGACTACAGAAAGCCTGCCTTATGTAACCTCTGGAAAATAGGCAGCCCCAAATCAGCCATACGGAACGGTTGATTTGTCACTGAAGGGAGCTTGACACGTAACGTTACGATTACTAGCTGATTAGTGTGATAGAAAAAAGATCAGGAGAATATTATACACATGACTATTGAGTGGGCAGGACATCACCAAAGATCATGGGCATAATACATGTGTTAAGTAATTGAAAATCTCGAGTAAGCTTTCTAAATCCAAAACACTTGTATAAGTTTTGTTTATAATTTAATCCCCAAGGTATTCCAAGCCTTTAAAACACTTCTACATAAACATAAACCTGTTGTGTATATTTAAACGACTTTCTTAAAAAAGATATTCAAATTGAAATGAACTACTGCTATTAATTATAATAGGCTTATAAAGTTGCGTACATACATTTAAATAATAAATCTCCTTTTCATTAAAATCAAGTTCAAAATCCAGATTACCTACATTTGCTTATATATGCTTGCACCCTTCTTGGCAATGGGTTTATTTACAAAGGGTGTTAGATTGTATCATGCACATTCTGATGCTCAGATATGTAAATGAGGTTGCTTTACTGCATTAAATATAAAATTAATTATCCTTGACCTGATTAATTTGAAATCAAATAACTTGAATACTTTCGACATCCGACAATTCAGTTACTGGTACATTGCAATGCAGACCGAACTTTTGAAAAATTTTAATATATACAAGAAATGAATATCTTTCGTGTCTGTCATTTTTAATACAAATCAGTACACAGAAATTAAAAAAAAAAAACAACAAACAAACAAACATTCAGATTAAAAGCGGGCATTATCAGAGGTCTTCCTTCAAGATTTTACAACTAATTTTCTGTAAAGAATGAATTTTTCTTTGAAATGAGCGTTAGAGTTATTTAGATTTATCTTGTATCAGAAGGGAAACAAGTTTGGTTAACACTGTAATGTAAACACTGACCTTCAGGGCTATAATCTCCCAATACAGCATCACTAACGGGGCGGGAATACACGCCCGAATCTCTCACACTTGTCTTTACATCACGATTACTCTCACTTTTTTCCATCACAACCACTTTATCAGGTAAATGTGCCTTTGTCCGTTTGTCTCCCAGATTTTCTCCACTAACCTTCCTCACTGTGGCAGCGTATTTACCTGGGAGGTAGTCTGAATGAGTCCGTATCACATTAACTCCCTTTGATATTGGGATATTACTTTTAGCAGCATTTTGTGTAATGTGTGAGGTAGCACCAGACTTTGTGGATCCAGATGACCCTGACCCCTTTCGAGACCTTTTCTCTGCGACTTCCTTGATTTGACTTATACTCTCGGCAGGGATAGTATCTTTTGGCGGGTTAATAATTTGTTCCATCTGGGAGACTTCCTGACTTGTGTCATAATCATGTGCTTGGGCAGTTGGCGGGGTTTTCTTCTTAGCTCCGATGGCTGGTTCATTTCCTGATTGCTGAGGAGGTGAATAATCAAATTTTGGTTTTAGGAGTCCTTTAAGCACTTCGGAATTCATTGGTTTGATAGGCCTGTTGTTGTATGCTTCGTACCGAGACTCCATCATCGTCGCTGGCCGGTTATCTCTGTGGGCCAGATAATTGGTGGCCGGTGAATGGCCGGAAATAACAGGCGCTGTCATTGGACGATTGGTTGAAGTACTAGCCTCCGAAACAGGAAGATAAATTGATTCTGACTCCAACAAACTTGTCTGACTTCTTGTATCATAATCTGTAAAGAGGGAAACCGACCAAGTTAGATCATACCACTATACCGATTTTCATATAATCAATATCTCAGAAGGTATCAATAGTGATTCGTATTGATTTTTTCACTTCGTAATTAATTTGTACTTTACATAAAGATAAAAAAAACCAAACTACCAATTAAATGCCTTCTGAATTTGATTACATCCAACATATGTCGTCTATGATTGCAATGGAATATATCATTTCATCATACTTATAAATAGACTTACCATCAGGGGTCACCTCTTGAATGTTGAGGTCACTACACTGCGTAGCTACATTACTATCTCGACCAACATCACTGTAACCTGTTTTAAATTAATAAACAAATTTTCAAATTTCATAACAGTGAGTCCATACAAAACTGATTTTAGCAATGACGTCAAGCGAGTCATACTGGTTTTGAGATTAAAAAAACTGACCACCTACAGATTAAAACTGGAATGTGTTGAGGACTAAAGGTTTATACACCGAGTTCCTACAATTAGCACCTACCATGGCAGAAAGCCAAGATGGCTGACTACTTAATCGTTATTGAACTTTACAGGTTTTTAACTTTTAACCAGACTAATATCTTAAGGCCTTGTCAGGCAATTCTGATCACTTAAAGAGTACAAATGAATTTCATATTTCAAATTGGAATAAAAATATGCTTTAAGTGTCTGTGAAGATTGTGCTAAAGAAAGTTTTATTTGAATTACCTAAAAAAAAAGGCTCATCTACTTGATAACTAAAGTACCACAGAACAAAAGTGGGGAAAAGTATTTTGATTCTTCATTTCTCAATGTGGATTGAATTTTCTAAATTGGGAATACACAGCATAAAAATTTAAGTACTTCATGTCTATGTCATGTACTGCTAAAATGATCAGCAGTGCAATTTACAGGAAATCAGTAATTGTCTCCTACTTCCGTTTCGATCACAAATACACAACACTATAATTTAGTTTACACTTGGGACAATGTGAAACAATTGAGTTATCACACTTGTGTCCATTTTTTTATTTTCTTAAGACAGATTAAAAAAAAAAAAAATATTAAAAAAAAAAAAAATCAATATATATATGTTAGTAAAAATACATTTATTTCAAGCTTCTTTTTTTCATGTTTAAAATGACCTTGTAATTGAAATTCCACGAAACTAAGGTCATTGAAATCTTAAAGAAACTACCATCAATGTGTATAGAAACAATTTAAATTCTATTAATAGTAACAGTGACCTTGAACTTTGATTTACAAACCCCAAAAACTGTGCTAAGTAATAATATTAGATAAATGTAACACAACACTTCCTGTTTAGGCAATGACCAGGAATATGCATTGTTACTGTCACAAACAGTCCTGAATTTAATGCGAGATTTAATGCATGCCCAGAAAAATTATGCAGGACCACACAATCACGATATACAATGTGTATTGTCTGCAGAATTCATATGAAGCCCAGCTGGTGGTTAATAATACCGTCAATAATTTCAACAGAATCAATAGCATGACCCCCAAAGGTCACGGTTGTTTCACCTCACTTTAAATGTGGCACCAGTTTGTGGCAATAGATCAGTCTTTTATAAAGCACAAAACAAAACTCAATATGCTAAGTTTTTTTTCAGTAGTTTATGTACTCAACTTAGACTGAAGAAACGCTAAATATATTGAAACTTATATCCATATATCATCATTGTATCATAAATGTAAGTTTCCTTACCTGCTCTGTGTAGAATACCCTGATTGATATAGTATCAGTACAACTGTACACTACTGACATGTGATTTTATCTCCACTTATAACAACATTTTAGACAACGATGTTGACCAATAAAAGCAGCAAAATCAACACTTTTTACTTATATAAGTACATTTTTCCCCAAACTTTTCTAATTGTTCTTAACACTTTGAGAATCTGCGACCTATAAACAAAGTAGGTCAAGTAATGGAATAAGATTTTTTTTTTTTTGATGGGTTAAGTCTCTGTGATAACACTTTCGGTGTTATAGTTCCTGTGTTATATCACCATCGTGGATTAACACCCGGTGTTACATCCCTTAGATTAGGTTAAAGGTTAAAGTTCACAGGATATAGCTCCATGGATTAACACGACATGTTAAAACTCACCAGCAGTGGTCCAGGCTCGTACTGGCTGTCTGTTGTATGAGTTGTGGCTGACGTCCGAGAATGCTCGCGCAGGTCTGTTGTATGTTGTACTAGTGTCTGAAAGAAATTGAATATATTTTAGGTTCATACTCTGTTGTTCTGAAGTATATATGTTTGATAATATTTATAGAGTATTAAGTTTTTTTTAAAAATACAGAGAGCTGCTTCAAACACTAGGGGATTTAGTTACAGTATTTATCTACTCTAAAAAAAATAGCTGAGAACTTCTGTTGATAGATATGCAGAAAGTCTTAAAGTTTTCAAAGATTTTATTTATTCCTCAAGTAACACAAATACAGATATCAACTTCACAGACTCAGTTTTAAAGAGTTAATCAGTGACCGAAGAAATGTTGATACCCAAAGTTTTGAAGAGTCAATTTCTTGAAGAACTGACACATTGAGCTTCATCAGTGACTCAGTGCCAAAGAGCTAATCAATTACTCAATAAAATCAATGAGGCAATATCTTACTTGACTAAGTTTGCTCCAAAAAGCTAATTCAGTGACTCAGAGTCACAGGGGTTACTTATTTGCTTCAAAAATTCTGATACAAAAAAATAATTCAGTGACTCAGTCACAGAGTGAATTACTGAGTGACTCAATAACATAGTACTGTTTACCTGGTTGTGTGAGTGTGTCTGTAAACCCAGTGCCTGACAGGTCATTGAGTGTACTCTGAGTAGATGAGTAGGACAGATCGTGTGAGTAGCTACTCTGATGTGATTGAGTCAGCTCCCGTTGATGTAGTTTTTGTTTACACAGTACTTTACTTAGCTTGGCATCTTCTTGGGACTCCAGCTGTAACAACAGAAAAACCAAATATTTGATATGTAACAAATGTTGGAAAAAACATTACAACTAGATTTCAACTACTGGATTTATCCTGTAAAACAAACCAAGGGGCTAAATAATAAATAATGATAAATGATAAATAAACAAATCCCGACTCAAAGTCAGTGACTGGCCATCTTGTGGGACATTTGTTACTTTGTAACATACTAGTACCAATATTCTGCTCGCCTTCTCTCTAGCTCAATCAGCTGAGCATAAGGCTAGTAAGCCAGAGATCCAAGGTCTGAATCCTGGTGGAAGCATTTAAACAAATAATGACCTTTGTTACACAATATAACAACATTTATTTCTTTAATCTACTAAACACATGCTGTATATTTTGAGTTTTAAATTATAACCAATATGTGCTTATGATGAATTAAAATGATATCTTAAGTCACTCTCTGAAAAAAGATTATTTTTTTTAATTTTTCTTGTGTTTTTTAATGGAATCTTTCAGTTTCAGAACTTTATACTTAGAAATTGATAAAGTAAAAGTTCAATAAATTAAACTGACCTGAACATTTACCAATAAGGTTAAAGGATATATTTTTACTGATTTTAACCATTTTGTTGAAATCTAAATATAATTTTGATGATATCATTGGTGTTTATCAATAACAAAAATCACGACCTTTGAAAAGATTTTTAAAATTTTATTTTGAACAATAGACCACTGCCTTGTCTCTAGTAAACCAACACTGTAATAGACCAGACTCTATACGTGGGTTGAATATCTATCAACAAAACAATGGCAAAACTAAATCAAAAGACAAAAAAAAAATAAATTTATGAATGGATGATATCCTGATGAGTAAACGGCATTGTGAACAGTGCATTAATTCATTCAAGGTTGGGAGGACATTGTATGAAGGCACTAATTTTTTTTCTCTGGTCGTAGGAGTTAGGTAATAAAGAAATTACAATGACCAGTCGGCTGTCTTCCTTATACACAGAATAATGATCAAGGTGTATATATATATATATATAAATTGAGAACCAGCCAAGTTCTTATACTTATAATGTCTTTGCCCTTGAAAATCTTCAACCAAATGTAGGGCTTATTCTGGCTTTCATAATGAACTGTTTGAACAAGATTTTCAATGATAATAAAAATTTGATACCAAATGGTTTGTCGGACAAGGTAGAATACCATCAGTCAAGAAAACATCTGTTATTCACTAATGGTACAACTCCCGTGTATCTGAGTATCAATGATTAATAATTTTATGTATATCAATGTATTACAATTTTATGCAGTTTTACTAAAGTTTGATAATTCTATGCAAACATTAATAATGACTTTGACCTGAAACATGAAATTGTTGGAGATAATGTCATATAGCTGACCTTTGTAAGGAGTTTGATCAAAATCCTATCAGAAATGGAGGCACTAAAAGTGATGATAATAATTTAGGACAGGAGGAGACACAAAGCCATGGAACAGCTTCAAAGTAACATCATAAAGTCAATGTTTTCTCAAAAAATGGTAGTCAAAGAAATCTGCTTAATGTAGTGATTTCTTAAAGCATTGGTTCATAGGGACAAACTCTTATAGAAAGCATTGCTGAATAGGGCTTGTCTCTTGGGGATTGCTTCATAGAGCCTGTCTCTCAAGGAGAGCACTGCTTCATAGAGCTTGTCTCTCAAGGAGTGCACTGCTTCATAGGGCTTGTCTCTCAAGGAGTGCACTGCTTCATAGGGCTTGTCTCTCAGGGAGAACATTGCTTAAAAGGGCTTGTCCTGTGGCTTAATTAAAGGCTGACTCACAGGGACAGCATTGCTTAATTAAGGGCTGACTCACAGGGACAACATTGCTTAATTAAGGGCTGAATCACAGGGACAGCATTGCTTAATTAAGGGCTAACTCACAAGGACAACATTGCTTAATTAATGGTTGACTCACAGGGACAACATTGCTTAATTAAGGGCTGACTCACAGGGACAGCATTGCTTAATTAAGGGCTGACTCACAGGGACAGCATTGCTTAATTAAGGGCTGACTCACAGGGACAGCATTGCTTAATTAAGGGCTTGATCAGGTTCAGCATTGCTTAATTAAGGGCTGTTGCTTAACATTGCTTGATCAGGTTCATCTCTAAGGATGTTGCTTAACATTGACTTGTCCTGAGGGAGAGCATAGCTTGATGGGGTTTGTCTCTTAGGATGTTGCTTAAGATTCCTTGATCAGGTTTGTCTCTTAGGATGTTGCTTAACATTGCTTTAGAGGGGCATTCTCTTAGAAAACCTTTGACAGTTATGTTTAACAGGAGCATTCTCATAAAAAAGAGGGTTGATTAATAGAAAGTACATTGTCTGCTATGATAATCATAAATGTAGGAATTTTCTCTAACAGAACTTGAAGACACGAGTAAAGCAATGGTTATATCTCCCTTAGTAATGAACACCCAATTTCAATGTCGCTGACTGCAAGATCTATCATACCATCGATGGACTCCTGTTCTTTTTTTTCCTGCCCTGAAATTTTTTTCTTTCACTGACATGCCATCAAGAATATCACATCAAATTTCTATGGCAATTTCACTGCATAAATAATGTACATATAATAAAGAAATGTTAAACTCTGGATAACAAAATAAAAGTGTGTGTGGAAAATCATTATGATAGCTAAACAAGTAGGCGAGGTAAGGTGAGGTAATCCATGCATTATTCAAGTTCAAACTTATATACTGTACAAACTTATCTTTACACTGACAGTTCAATTATCAGCAAAGGCAGACAGCTAACCAATCAAAGCTGTACAACTTTTATATATATATCTGTGGCAGTGGAACCTTAAAAGTCTAAACAATGACAACATGAAAAAGGAAACCTTTGTAAAACAGTGATAAGATGTCATACAATGACCCACTACAGCAGAGAAGAATCGGTGTAAGACACCCAGTTAACGAGAGAAGTTTAACACATTCAGGTACAGATCTTTAAAGAATACAATAAACTGATACAAGAAACTAGATGTTAGTGGTGATTACTCCTAAACACAGAATACGTGTCATTTCTTTTATATATAATTACCTTTTGAGTTTAGAGAATTGTCAATTGATTTGCACTCAAGATATTGGTTATGATTCATTTGTTTTTCAGAAGGACTATTTACTTCTTCAAGGCTGAAAGATTAATTTTCACATTTAGAAATTTGAGCAATATTATTTGTATAGGTATTGTATCAATGATTCAAACAGTAGTACAACGCACCTGTACAGACAACATCTGTGATAAAAACTAAAAACATCCAGTTAACACATCCAGATAGATCAGGTCTAATCACAGGTAATACACAGGTACAACTCCATACACCAGTCATATGTTTCTCAATACATTGGTTATCCTCCTTGAAGAAGTGATAATAAAGTATGTGTTAAAACCTTTAGTGTGTTATCGGTTATAGCTGCCTGAGATCTGTGATGTAACTGCTGATTCTAACAGACAAAACACCTCAATTTGATCCATACTCAATATATCGTGAATAGACTTGATATGACAGATTGCATTAGTGTTACCAACATTGTGCCAACTAAGCAATATTTTGTGCCAGCTATCACAGGTATACATTTACAGGTATCATTACACAGGTGCCATTACTGTACTAATGATATAGCATGTCAGTCAGCAATAACAGCTTGTCTGCAGCCACAGAGGCAGCTAGTGTAGGTGTGAAGGTACCAACCCTAGCTCAATCCATAACACTGAGTCTAATCAATAACACTGAGGCCAATCTATAACACTCAGTCTGATCCATAGCACTGAGTCTGATCCATAGCACTGAGTCTGATCCATAGCACTAAGTCAATACATAACACTGAGTCTGATCCGTACACTGAGTCAATACATAGTGCTGAGTCTGATCCATACACTGAGTCAATACATAGCACTGAGTCAATATATAGCACTGAGACTGATCCATATCACTTAGACTGATCGATAGCACTGAGACTGATCGGTAGCACTGAGTCTGATCCATAGCACTGAGTCTGATCCATAGCGCTGAGTCTGATCCATAGCACTGAGTCTGATCCATATCACTGAGTCAATATATAGCACTGAGTCTGATCCATAGCACTGAGTCTGATCCATAGCACTGAGTCTGATCCATATCACTGAGTCAATATATAGCACTGAGTCAATACATAGCACTGAGTCAATACATAGCACTGAGTCTGATCCATAGCACTAAGTCTGATCCATAGCACTGAGTCAATATATAGCACTGAGTCAATACATAGCACTGAGTCTGATCCATAGCACTAAGTCTGATCCATAGCACTGAGTCAATACATAGCACTGAGTCAATACATAGCACTGAGTCTGATCCATAACACTAAGTCTGATCCATAACACTAAGTCTGATCCATAGCACTGAGTCTGATCTGTAGCACTGAATCTGATCCATAGCACTGAGTCTGATCCATAGCAATGAGTCTGATCTGTAGCACTGAATCTGATCCATAGCACTGAGTCTGATCCATAGCACTGAGTCAATACATAGCACTGAGTCTGATCCGTACACTGAGTCAATACATAGCGCTGAGTCTGATCCGTACACTGAGTCAATACATAGCACTGAGTCTGATCCATAACACTGAGTCAATACATAGCACTGAGTTTGATCCATAGACACTAAGTCCAATCTATATCACTGAATCTGATCTAAAATAGCAGACAAAGCACTGAAGGTAACAAAGTACAGGCATTTTGATAATCTTTCCATGTCCATTTATATACTTCAGAATAAAGAATCGGTGTTTTTCCCCCCATCATCAATCAACATTTTATATCTAAAATCAGACATCTAGGTATATGAAGTTATTATCAGACTACAAGATCTCAATATATCTTCTGCAGGTTTGTCATATAATAAGCTGGCACAGAAAACCACAGGTAAATTGATAGTAATATATTTAAGAATCGTGCTATCTCCATTTAACAGCCACTGTTTGTAATGACTTATAAAGGACAAATCTGACTCTGATGGTACATTGACTGTTATTGAACATTACTGAACAAAGTATTGATCAATCCAAGGACAATCATTCACAAATGGGAAAGGAGAGAGGTCAAATATACCACAAATATATCAAAGTTGTTTTGATCTTACAAATGTTGATATAATGCAATCTTATACAAACAGGGTATAGAACCGAGCTCTGAAGTCACTTACAATGTTACCACAACCTGCTGGGATCCTTGTTAGTTTTATATGATTTCTCTTGTAAACTAAAGAGTGGAACTTCAATGACAAAAAATGTTGCAAGCAATCCTAAATCACCAATTGCCAGGCAAACTTTGAGATCAATTGAAAAAACGCTTGTTTACTTTATATGTTCATTGTATTTTCTCTTTGACGGAAAAATGTTTGACCAAAATTGAACAGAGACAGAAAAAAACAAACACTCATGCAAACAAATAATAATAAAAAAAAAAAAAAAAATCAGGGATGCCAAGGTTGGGACCCTTGGTTCATCCCAGAACCTGTCACAGAAGGTCTCTGTCACTTCTTTTGTTTAATGATATTCCTTGTACTATGCAAGTCATTTCCTAAATGGAGTAGAAAAGGGGCCATAACTCCATATATCAAGGGACATGAGAACAATAATTTTTATAACCTACATCTGTTGTTCTAAGAAATACACATTTGGAAATTGCTGTTTATCAGCTGTTGTCCCAAGATGATGGGCGCAGAGTTATAAATATTGAACAAAAGGCCATCAGGAAACTCTACTATCTCAAGAAGTACCCACAGGCACAACCGCCCAGTGAAAGATCACCAGAACATACATGGTAAAAATGGAAAAGAGATGGGGCTAATAATGGATTATTAACAGTAATAATCTGATTTCCTCATAAAGATATTTTAAATTGGAAAGCTGTAGCAGGATTTTACTCTTCTAAACATGTTATTTCTAATCTAAGCTAGAGGGAAACGATCAGCTTTGATACAGACACTTGTAAAGGGCAATTTGACATATGTCTCTATCACAGTCAAACTCAGGTACTTAGACTGACAATGGCAGACCTACAGACTTTTACAACAGGTATATCTCCATATCCTCCAACAAGATAGGTTTCTCATTGATAATAACACCATAACAATGTGCATTGTCACATGTCTAATCTGGGCTTCAAAGCAGAGAAAAGTTTTAATAAATTAGGATTGATTTGCAAACTTTAAATGTCAGGATGATAGTGTGAATAAGCGTGGCAGGAAGCCAGGTTAAAAGTGCAGCATTGTTATAACAGCCACAGGGCAGAAAAATAACGACAACGTCACTATTAATGTATAAGGTAGCTGTGATTATGTCAGTTCTACAGTCTGGAAACTTCACAACAGTGAAAAACTAGAAATATCATTGACCTCATATCACCAGGAATAAACAGAGATATGTCAATTTTAGTTCACGACAACGACTGACCAAAATGCGAAGGGACCAACAAACAAACCAATTAGAGAAGGGAACCTCAACAATGCGGAAGGACAGATGAGACGAATTCAGTTCAGTAGATGAAAGAGAAGTCCATATTTTTTATACGTAAAATATTAAAGGACTTCGGAGACTGGTGACTAAACCCAAGATAAGAAACACTCTAACCTAACAACTTAAAATATGTCTGTTTCCATTTTAATTTTTTGGTAAGAGCTCAAGAGATTTATTGAGGGAGACAGAAGCTACTAAACGTTGACCTGACGCCACTCGAGATGTGTGCGGGTGGTTACATCAATATTTCCTACTGGGAGTCCCAAGTCTGTACCTGTAGCATGCATGGACCAGCCTTAGATGACATAACAGTCTTCAAGGAGAAAGAATATTGTTTTATGCAGCAGTTCCATACCATGATTGTTAGGAGACCTGACAATTTCTGTGTTAGAGAAGCCCGATATTGATCTGACCAATTTTTTACAAGTAGTGATCATCGTCATGTAAGCACAAGTTATACCAGCCACATTCGACATTGAACATGTCTCAAACTGCCACAATGCCTTCACAACTTTGTCTGCAAACTTGTCTTTTAAATCTATTTATAGAAAACCTAGACAAACATATGCCACGTTTTTCCTATTTAAATCCATTAAACATATACATAATAAGGTCTAGTATTTCCAATGACTAAAAACACTTCTCTTTTTTAATCTACCGGTCTATTAAAACTCTAATATGTATTTCATATATTCTGAATAATCTACAAGACTGTGAATTATTACGTAATATCTACTTTGATCAGCTGAAATTACATTCTTACATAAATTAGGTTCTAGACAGATATATCTTATATACCAAAGTTAATTAACTTCTATGAAAAAACATTAAGAACTAAAAACAGGAGAAAAAAAATGGTATGAAGTGTCAGTGATGTTAGTTTGTATGATTTATATCTAAAAATACATCTACTGAAAAAAAAAAAAAAAAATCCATCAGGCTGAAATCAGATCTGTAAACTTGTAAACAAATACAATATTAAAGGTTTGTCACACAAAGTATTGTGAACCAGATAAAAATCAACAGAAGGCTAAGAACAGTTACTTTGTACTTGTGCCCCAGTTGATACCAATGTGTCCCACTCCATCCCCAATATCTCCCTTGCAGGTGATTACCAGTTTTGTTAAAAACGGGTGCTACCCTGACCCACGTAAACCTAATTACCAGTACTCCTCGAGAGGAAGATAATCTGCCCAGTAACAATACCTAACCTATTGGAGAAGCAGTTCAACTTGTTTACAAACAACACACCTGAATAGATATCAAAAGACTGAAACACTACTTACAGATTTCTGAGTGATCCGATTTCAAATTTTGAGACAAAAGCTAGTCCGATGTTGATCTGTGTATTAGTGTACAAGGTGTCCGTATCACATCCAACATAGTTATCCCGATGGTCCTGTGATCCAGTGTTATGGGTCGCCAATACTAAGTAGCTAAGGTTGACTCACGATGATAACAAAAATAACGTGACCTAGTATAAAGATCGAACCACTATATATAAACACATACTAGAAATCTACGTAGTATTTAACTTTATTGACGCATATATAATACCGTACAAAAATCTATCAACTCATTATGCGCATGATGTGATCTTTAAAAAACGGGCACATACAACCAGGTATAGCATGTATATTATCGTCCCACACTTGTATTAGTTAATATGGTGAAATATCTCCCATAATTCCAATAGACACTAATACCATTTACTATATTAAGGTTCAATAACTCTGGCCCATTCTTTGAATAAATATGTATCATTTTACACTTGTCTACCACGGTTTTATAATAGGGTCTTTGTACAATGACTGGAGTGATCAAATGTTATTATGATCGAATTAAGTACATGATAAAGTATCTTGATATCCTTTTTCACAAAGGTAATTTTGAACACCTGTACCTAACGAACATCTGGACTTATACATAATTTTATTAATATATGGCACAGATATGAAACCTTTGTTGATAACAGTTTTTTATAATTAGTCATCAATTCTTCAGTTCTACACCAAAATAAAATTACATGCATCATCATGCATGACACTTCAAAATAATGACTGCATTCAAAAAATAAAAATTACAATAACTCTGATCAGGATTACTGAGGCAGAAGATAAATAAGTGATTAGAAATAATTCAAATCTAATTATATATCTTATAGCTAAAATTCTTTGTTCAAATTATAAACAATTTTCTGTTTTCAATGAGTGCCTGAATGCACTCAAAGGATAACTTTAGCGAAATTATAGTTGTTGTAGATGTTTATCAATACAAAAAATTAACAACTAATTTTCACTCTGTCTTCGTTTTTTCTGTAATTTGACACCATCTATGATTTACTCTCTGATTCCTTTCTTAGTCAACCAGCAGATTTTGACCCTCTTCTTTGATAAGCACTATAGACCCATAAATTCGAAGGTTTCTTTTTTTTTTTTTTTTTAAAGCCCTTTCAAAATTGGACAAAAATGAAATAGTCATATTGATGGTAACCCTAGCCCTTTAAATGTTATATGATCTATAAACAAAAACTGCACTGTATTATAACATAATAAACAAGAACACATTAAAATATATGATCACATTATAAGTGACATCACATTTTACCTTCAGGTCAACATCAAATGCAGCATTGACATTAGAAATTCCATTTCTTTCTACAAAAGCAATGACATCAAATATGACGTCACTTTTTTTTTTAACTGCGATATCAACATCAGCGATGACATCACATTTTACAATGGTATCATCAACAGATATGACATCAAAATTTACTGTAGTGTCAACATAAAAAATTTAATCTCTTTTTACTAGAGCATTGATGTCATATATGACATGAGATTTTTACAGTCTTATCAACATCAGCGATGAGATGACATCACATTTTACTGTGGTATCAACAACAGATATGACATCACCATTGATTATGTTAAAATTCTGTATGATGAGGTAACAAAACTTCTACATCTGAATTACATTCCCTCAGCATGAGGTTTCTGAATGAAATTTATCTGAGGAAGGAAGGAGAATAATGTCACACAAGTACTTGTGTGTCACGGATCGCAAAAGTACTTGTGTGTCACGGATCGCACAAGTGCTTGTTTGTCACGGATCGCACAAGTGCTTGTGTGTCACGGATCGCACAAGTGCTTGTGTGTCACGGATCGCACAAGTGCTTGTGTGTCACGGATCGCACAAAAGCTTGTGTGCCATGGATCGCACATGTACTTGTATGTCATGGATCACACAAGCAGGAAAAGAAACAGAATACATTTAAGGTCACTGTAAACAAGTTATCAATATCTGCACTATATTACACATATTGTATAATTAGGTCAGTAAAACTATTTATATCATGGTATTACTAGTAATTAGGTCAGCATATCAGTGTCCATACTACTATAGAATTTTTGTCATTAAGAGTAATAAGGTCAGCAGAATTTTCACTTCCTTGACTGACCATTCCTTCACTGACCATCCTGTTTTTAATCTGGTGCAAATAACACAGGTCATACCAAGCCTTCTTTGGACTTATTCCAGACCAGAATACTCATGCAACACAACAAGATTGTATTAAGAAAAAGCACTCACTCTACATAAACATATATAAGATGAATGTAAAATTAAGATAAAGGTTACTGTATAGATGATCTTCAGTTCATATGATGTAAATTTGGATAATTCCACATTATGTGGCCAGAGTACAACAATGTTAGCAGATTTTGATCTTCACAGACTCTACCTTATATAACTGATGTAGTAATACTAGCAAGCAGAGAGGACTTGACAAAAAGTACAGGAACTCTGATCCTTGATTTACCACACCTAAAAACAGACAAGATTGGGATTTTGGTCCTCGAATTAGTTTAATAGACAGATGATACCAGACAGGACACAGACCAAGATCCTCGGTTTAGTTCACCAAGGCAATACTGGGACCCAGATCCTTGGTTTAATTCACCTAACAGGACAGGGGCCTGATCCCTTGTTTAATTCACCTGACAGGACAGGGACCTGATCCCTTGTTTAGGTCACCTGACAGGACAGGGACCTGATCCCTTGTTTAGGTCACCTGACAGGACAGGGGCCTGATCCCTTGTTTAGTTCACCCGGCAGGACAGGGGCCTGATCCTTGGTTTAGTTCACCTGACAGGACAGGGACCTGATCCCTTGTTTAGTTCATCTGACAGGACAGGGACCTGATCCTTTGTTTAGTTCACCTGACAGGACAGGGACCTGATCCCACGTTTAATTCACCTAACAGGACAGGGGCCTGATCCCGTTTTTAGTTACTCTGACAGGACAGGGGCCTGATCCCTTTTTTAGTTCACCTGACAGGACAGGGACCTGATCCCTTGTTTAGGTCACCTGACAGGACAAGGGCCTGATCCCTTGTTTAGTTCACCCGGCAGGACAGGGGCCTGATCCTTGGTTTAGTTCACCTGACAGGACAGGGACCTGATCCCTTGTTTAGTTCATCTGACAGGACAGGGGCCTGATCCCTTCTTTAGTTCACCAGACAGGACAGGGACCTGATCCCACGTTTAATTCACCTAACAGGACAGGGGCCTGATCCCGTTTTTAGTTCACCTGACAGGACAGGGGCCTGATCCCTTTTTTAGTTCACCTGACAGGACAGGGACCTGATCCCTTGCTTAGTTCACCTGACAGGACAGGGGCCTGATCCTTGGTTTAGTTCACCTGACAGGACAGGGGCCTGATCCCTTGTTTAGGTCACCTGACAGGACAGGGGCCTGATCCCTTGTTTAGTTCACCTGACAGGACAGGGGCCTGATCCTTGGTTTAGTTCACCTGACAGGACAGGGGCCTGATCCCTTGTTTAGTTCACCTGACAGGACAGGGACTCCTTGGTTAAATTGGTCACATTTGGTTTAGAGGTTAGATATGACTGGCACTAACCCATAGTTGATTCCCTCATTGTGTCCTAGTACAGGACATCAACCTCAATTATATCTACAATAACCTTATTAACTTGTTGACCAGATACACATTCTAAACTCTATACATATTTAATCACATGTGGAGATGACCATTACTGTATACCAAGGTTTAAAGAGAAACGTGACCTAGAGAGACAGCTGGCAGCAAAAGCCTTCTATGATGTATACAATTCCAGCATGATATCAGGCACAGATAAACTGACACTCCAATTAATACATTTTATGATTAAATAAATACTATCCAGTTTTATTATAGAACACTTACAATGACAGACAAAATCTCCAACAATAACAAAATCCCTTAATCAATGATAGATCATCAATTGAAATCCTACATACGTATGTAGATGTAAATTTTTGATAGATTTTTTCGCTATTATGATAAAAGGCAAAGTCATCAGTTTCCTGTGCAATTGATAGTAGAACGTCATTTCACCAGACCAGGGGAGTTGCTGAAGATCCAGCATGGTGCCAGTAGAAAGACATATAATGTTCACCTGAAGCAAACAAAGAACTTACCTGTAATCAATACACAGTACTTCCAAACGCTCCATAATGTATGTAAAAAGTAATTAAATCCAGGTAAAAATTATCAACTTCCAATTTATGTCTTTATAATTGGAGCACAAATACGTTGACGAGATAAACCTAGAATCATGTCCATGAAGTTCAATGTTTTGGTTTACCTTGGTCTAGGCTAGCTCAACACTGACAATGCAATACTCCAACCTGTATGTATATTTTGTGTGTATATATATATATACATATACACTGTTATTATTGCCTCTCTTTCATAGAGCTGATTGACTCCTTCCAAAGCTGGCAGACTGCCCACTAAGGTCACATGACTGATTCAATACACCCCAAGGAGCAGCCACCATTATGCCACTCTGTACAGCTGATGCTGTCATAGCAACCAGGTGTAAACAAACTGTTTATTTTATGCAAGACTACCTGAGCCGCCACAAGGTGATGTCAGCCGGTAGAAATGTAGGCCACAATAACTCACTTACGAGGTTAGACTGGGGTGGAGCAGAGGGCTGGGTCTCCTCTGCAATATATCATAATTTGGGATTTTTACATTCAAGGGGAATCCCCATTTTTCCCTTTCACACAAATCTGGGACATGTTTCATCTTGCACTTTAAGAAATCATTAAAAAAATATCATTGATTCAGTCTTTTCTTCTGTTGTCTAAAATAATAAGTTACAGCTTTTTTTTCAGCACATGTATCCTCACATTGATGTTTTTTTTTAAATAGTGGTCTACTGAGAAAAGCCGCTACACACATGGAATATGTACAAATTTTGCTAACCCTGTTTCTGTTTACAAATTTCTCCTATAGTTGATCTCACAATAACAAAAATAAACACATCCCAGGTAATGGTTATAATAAATACTCGGTATATGTGACAATAATGACAATTCATACCATTTTTACTACATGTACAGCTATAATATGTCTACCTTCAGTCATCAGCTCATTGATTTGCGATAGTCTGCGTGCAACGACCCGAGAACCTCTACGTCACTTTCTTTGTTAGTATAGGTGAGCATATATACCTAAATATGGCAAAATGCCAAACATTTCATTTGAAAAATTGGAGCGGTTTTATTTTTCCTTTTATTAGGGAACATCAAGCACATCATAAGACACGCTCCTCATCCTCAGAATCATAAGACAGGCTCCTCATCCTCAGAATCATAAGACACGCTCCTCATCCTCAGAATCATAAGACACGCTCCTCATCCTCAGAATCATAAGACAGGCTCCTCATCCTCAGAATCATAAGAGAATCATATGTCCATATTATCTCGTTGATGTGCTATTCATTCTAAGACATTAAATCCTGATACAGGGAAAGTCTGAACATAACAAATATCTATACTTGTTCTTCAAAATTTTTAATTTTTCTTGATAATTTATCTGTGACCTAACAATCCACAGATTTATAACTTTAATCCCTGACTATTCATCCATCATAAAAAGAGACCGTAAAGATCATTTTAATTTTATATCATATTATGTATTAAGTTCATATTTTGTGAAAAAGATAAAGGAACCGTAGTAGTAGCATATAATGGCTTGTCGCAAACAGGCAAAGGTCAAAACGGTGAACCCTTGATTACAAGACATGTTCACCTTTAAACATATACATTATGTATATTCATTAGCTAGATTACAGTCTGAAAATATCTATTTAAACAAGAATATTTCATTTTAATTTTCAAGATATGCCGCTTAATTTTTTAACAGGAAAAGAGCAGTATAGCTAAATCCTTCATTTTTCATTTCAAGTCATTTTGATCTGACAGTTTTAACAAATGAAATGGTTCTTTACTAGCTTCCTAAACTATGATGCTGACCACACAGCTATGAAAGTGATGCTGGAAGAACTGATGACAAAGACTAAATATTGCGTCACTGTTAGAGAAGCTCACAGGCATTTTAAGTTAGGTAAACTACCAGCAATCGATCTTTTAAAAAATAAGCTCTTAAGTTATATTAACTAAATGTTAATTCATGTCATTACAGTTTTTTATGAGATATAATCTTAACAAGAGCACAAAGTCAAGCAGACACTTGATAATAAAATCAATTTCAGGTCTGTTTTGTTTGTCAGAGTGACGCAATTGAATGTTTAAAAAATCTAGAGGAAATGTTTTGACAAGAAACCTTTTTCTGTTTCAACATGCATGATTTCAATGCAGCTATCCTTAAGAGATTTTCTGATACTTTTAAAATGTAATTTGAACAAGTGAAATAAATGCAAGTAAAGCTAATATGGCCTTGAAGTGTGTCTATAATACATACTAAATTTAAAAATACCTTGATCAAATATTGTCTGACAAAGCCTGGTCAGCACTATATAGACAGCTGATTATAGTCCTCACACCAGGCTTGTAGAAATTAGAACGGAAATTTGTAAAGGTGTTATTTAACCTGTCAATACAATACCATACTGGTTAACCATGTTCTCGCAAATAATCAGTACTTGACAAAAATAATCTGTTGAATTGAATCGGCTTTAATTTTAAAAAATTAAAACAAACTTACTGGAGAGGTAAACGATACATTTGCACTACTGATGTTTCACATTTAAAACAAACTTATTCAAGAGGGAGGAATTAATTTCTTGCTACCAGTTACTGCCAAGCAAAATGTGACAACTGAGACTTCATTTCAGAATGTTAGCTGTGTTTATTGCCCTGTGAACATCAGAGTGATTTTGAGGCGGGGTCTCCTTGTAGTAGCTGGTGGCTTTGTCACTGAACAACATATGGGATGCCTGTTACATGCCATCCAGAGCAATCAGGGGTAAAAGACACAACCCCGACAACACTGATCAGTCTATTTCCTTCCTGTGAAACACAATACCACTGGTAGCGTGTCAAACCATGAACCTCAAATCTTCATCTGAGATCACGCATGCCATCTCTCTAACAAACTCAGCTATCAAGGCCTCCTATTTCAGAATGAATGACATCCACTTAGCAAGATATATATAAATCAAGCAAACAAAAAATATTAAGATTACAAAAATCTCGTAGATTCATAATGATAACTCTGACCATAAACACTGGTAAAAAACTTTGTTTAGAAGAATGAAAAAGCAGAATAATTCTGCAATATCCCATAGGACCTCTAACACTTTGCGATATGTGAGAAATACCTGACACATCTGACAACTGAAAACTAAGGACAGATTAAACACTGAAAAAAGGTAAATTAAGGGCAATAACTCCGACAAATGGTAAACTGAAAGCAATAAGTTTGACAAATGGTAAACTAAGGCAATAAATCTGACAAATGGTAAACTAAGGACAATAACTCTGACAAATGGTAAACTAAAGGCAATAAGTCTGACAAATGGTAAACTAAAGACAATAACTCTGACAAATGGTAAACTAAAGACAATAACCCTGACAAATGGTAAACTAAAGACAATAAGTCTGACAAATGGTAAACTAAAGGCAATAAGTCTGACAAATGGTAAACTAAGGGCAATAACTCTGACAAATGGTAATGAATAAGTAGAAATAGATTGAAATAGTAGTATTTGATACTCATCTATCCGAATCATGACAACAATTTCACAACTGCAGGTGACAGATATTATATATAATCTGGACAATGCAAAAAGTGCAAACTGTAGTAAATGTCAAACTAAGAGGAATCTAAATACAAAATGTGACAGTGTTGTATACATAAAATAGACCATCTCTGTACTTTATAGTTCAGGGTATAAGACAAATTACAAAACTGAAAATTGCTGTGTGTAGTGCCAGTGGAGGACAATTTAAATCCTATTCTTATTACAGCAAAATCAACCCTAGCTCACAGGTCAATACCACAGCTCCAACCTAATAACACTGGTGTATTCTACCAAGCTAATCACAGAAATATAAAGTGATTATGCATGAAAACACGTTGCTATAGAAACATAAACAGCATTGTGTCAGGTTCAAAAGGATTCCACAGCTTACAAATTTTTTTAAAGAATACATAATTTGTTCCTAAATGATATCAGAGATGTGACATGTTGCGTCCTGCCTCGTTATCAGATACTCGGGTGGACAAATTGTGTGACGTTTGATTGGTTCTATTCATTAAGTACTTTCATGATGTATAAACACTAGTCACAGGAATCGATACTTGCGTCCTCAAAATCTTTGAACAGATGGACGACCTTGAGTGGAAATAATGTAACAAAGAAACCAAACAGTCGGGTTTAAAATCCACTATTTCAGGAATAGACACGCTCAAAATGTTGACCATTGTCACCTTCTCTCCATCAATCAGCCTGTAAAGTCATATCTTCTAAATGTTTGTCGAGTCAAGAGTAGCTAGCTCTTTATCATGTTTTCCTTATAGTGAGCAGTATTATTGACAAGATCTCCTGACCGAAATTTTACTGACAAGCTATTTGTTTAAAATGAGAGCCCAGAGAGATGTTTCGACTTGCTCTTCAAATACACAGGTTTAAGGCTACCTGAGGTAAAATATAGGCCAACAATATGCATGTGAACAAATGTAAAGTAATTTTCTTAAATCATGCTGAGAGCTGAAAAAGAACCAAACAAAGAAAAATGGTGAGAACAAATTTGTCTCAAAAAAAAAAGCAACATTTAAATCTCCTCAATTTCATAACAATCTAATCTTAATCATATTTAACTCAATTAACAAACAACTAAAAACAAAAATGTAAATAACACAATATAGGAAACTGATTCTCTCAATACCAATATTACATATGATAGTAAATTCCAAAAACTAACTCTTTATTTCACAACTGAAACACGAACTCATTTGCCCTCGATACAGAAAAGTGACATGCTGTCATGATCCTGTTTTTATTGCAATATAAGCAAGGAAGAATTGAACATCTGAAAGTGAATGGAAAACATGAAAACACATTTAAGTATAATACTTAAATATCTCTCTTACACCTTAATGAGAAAAATTGCCAGAAATAGCTCTATTTCAAAAGAAATAAGAGTTTCAGTGCTATAAACACCCTGTTGTGCACTTCATGACAGTTATCAGATCAGCCGTATGATATAACACATTTATTTAAGTATAGATTCCCATAAACTAAAACATTCCAGTGCTGAACTGACCCCTGAGGTATGATACTAATAAAAGAAGATAAAATTCCCTTCTCTGACCTAGGTGGAAATACCATGAAGTATATGCTGGAGTGCGGGTTGGTATTTCATGACATGATACATTGACAAACTGCCCAATATTGCATTCTATTAAATACCCACGTAGACTGTACGGTTGTATACGATACTAAATATATTTGTTATCTTATCAATGAATCCCCAGACAACTTATCTACAGGGAAGAAAGACATTCATTGATAAAATTTTTAGGGAAACACAAATCAGAATTATATTAACTTCCTATTGGCAGGGTATGTGCTCCTTAACTCAAAAGTATTCAGTTCCATTCAGCATTAGAAGACAAATATCCAACTTTCCTGTGCATACATGGTGTAAATTAGGCTATTTAAAATGTATCATAATCATACCTGTCACAATAAAACAACTCCTACAGACTCAACACATCGAGTACCTAGCCGTTACTGAGCAGCAAGGGCAACATTGACATTTATTGCCACGAAAAATCTATTTTCCAAATTACGAATTTCCCATCATATAAATTTTCATATATCTACCATTTCATAATCATAATTCTGTTTGTTTTCAAAATTTACTCTACAGTTCTAAATCCTATGGTTCCCAGATCTTCTCTGTTTTACTGAAACTGCAAGCAAAAAGATTTAATTTTTCTCTCTGTATTTCGTATTGACATTACATCAAAAAGATGAGGAAACCAGTTTTTTTAAAACTTATTAAACCCTCTCCAAACTTTTAACACCAAAAGCAAAGGTAGCATGTGATGAAAAAACTTTCTCTCTAAACAGAACCTTTATAATACTTCCAAACACTGCAGTGATTCTAACTGCACAGAACTTCAAGATGCAGTCAATTAAAAGTGCAACATGAATTCATTTTATTAACAGAATTTAAAGTCCCGCAAAGAGAAATTAAATTAATCGATATCTATCATTAGCCTGGAAACAAAGGACGTTCTACTTCAGATAAGTCAGTGATTACAATGATAAACCCGTGTACAGCATGGTAACACAAACCAATCAACATATCCAAGTATTTGTTCAGCTATGGTTGTTTGAGCAATGAAACTGATGGCACAAACATTCTCTCTAAAAATCAGCACCTGGGGACTTACATATTGACATAGATTTTGAAATACCGCATTTTCATATGTTGGTGTGTTTGAGCTACTGTTTACATACTGTCTAAACCACATCTGATCTTTTGTGTACTGATATTCCAAAGCGTTTAATGTTTCATCATCAGATAATTCATGTTAAATATATCAACACAGTATCAGGAAGGATTATTTCAGACAGAAGGAATGTCACCAACTAACTTAATATATAATTCTAATTGGCTGAAATATGTGATTTACTCTAAAACCAATCATCGTTTAAGCCTAAACAGAAATAAATAGTTAAATTATGTTTCAATTAGAGGACCTTATATCATAGTTTAAAGAAAAAAAAAAAAAAAAAAGTGAGACAGAGAGAACTCACTATTTTTCACAACTTTGTTTACAAACAAACTTTCAAACATCAACTTAAACTGACCATATAAAAATAGACTTTGAATAGTATCTCCTTCCTGGCAAATTTTCAATACACAAATGACAAGTCTGAGGAGAAATAGGTAGCATTTAGTATGTTGTGTATACATAAGTAACAATATATATTAGATTATTGACAACAGAGTGAACTTGGAAATACTCCAACTGTCCTGGCACATATTGCCAAACCATGACATAAGCTCTTCAAAATAAAACAAGGTTCACAAGTCAACTGAAATGACCGTTACAAAAACGGACAACGACAGAGAGAAAATAGTGGTCAATTCTTCTACAGGTCATTTTGGTTCTAATAATCCAAAAGTTGATTAAAGGTATTAAGAGTTTTTGCCAAACCATGACATAAGCTCATCAAAATAAAACGGGGTTCACAAGTCAACTGAAATGACCGTTACAAAAACGGACAATGACAGAGAGAAAATAGCGGTCAATTCTTCTACAGGTCATTTTGGTTCTAATAATCCAAAAGTTGATTAAAGAAATATATTGGTATCTAGTGTTCGCATTAGACACATCAGGTCATCTACTGGGGGGAAATATGTCATTCCTAAACATAAAACAGAAAATTTTAGAAATTCATTTCTATTTACTGGACCAACACCTTGGAATGGTTTACCAGACAATGTTAGGCAGTGCCAAAACCTGAAATGTTATAAATTTGAATGCAAAAAATATATGTCCAACTTTTAAACATAAAATTCCACTGTCTGGAAGTTATGGATCTTACCATTGTAACTGTATCTCATTGTATTTTATGTAACTCTGAATCCCTACCGTGTGTGTCACATATTTTATACACATTCATAACCCATCTTTTATGATAACTTATTTTATTTGAATGTTTTCTTAAACGTATGTTATTGTGATGTTTACATTTTACCGATTATAAATATTGTATATTTCTGATGTCAACCACTTGTAAGAAAAATACTGTGTCATCAACCATAAAAAAATCTTTTATAATTATCATTATTATTACTATTATTATCATTATTATTATTATTATTATTATTATTATAACACATTTTAAAACATTGACAACAACAAAAATGTATCGAGATAAATTAACAAATACAATTTTTTTATACCAGAGAAGGTAAAACAGTTTATAAACAAATTTTTCCAACAACATAGGTACATTTTCTTATATGTTTAATACCTTAAAAGGTAGGCTGGAAGAATTCATGGAGCAAGTCAAAATAAAATTTGAAAATGAATACCTGTAAAAAGGTTGGCAAACACTCTAGAACCTTCAGTATGGCCTCTTTGACAGGTCTAAAAATATCTATCCTCCAATAAGGTCTAAAAATATCTATCCTCCAATAAGTCTATGCCTGGTAAGAAACCTTATTTTATGTCCATTTCAAGTTAAAGATGCTAATAAATCCTGATTTCTTGTCCAGCAATAAGCCCATCCCCTACTTTATGTAAAAGTATTAGTGTAGAACCACTGGCTTAGTAACTCCCTAATACAACATTAAGTCCTAGACACCACTATTTGATAGGGTCTTTATACATCGTGTATATGACTTAACGTCTCTAGAAAGATTTCTCATGATTTTAAGGACCGGTATAAATTATGGTTTGGAGATCTTGGGGTCCTGTTTAAATTTGGAATCAATAAGGCAGGCACTTTTATGACGCTATGAACAAATTATATAAAAATCAAGTGCCTTTGGTGTGATGTTTTCAAAGCTTGGGGTACACTTTCAGAGTAATATATTATCTGTCCCAATTTGGTATAACAATAAAATAAAGATAGGAGGTAAAACAGTGTTTTATGAGAGTTGGTTTAAGAAGAATATAACTATTATAGCTAATTTAATCAAAGATACCAACAGATGTGTTTTCTATGGAAGGGAAGAATTTATTCGAAAATATCAAATAAATACAAATTTTTTACAATACCAGGGTCTCGTCTCTGCAGTCAAAAAATTTATTGCATCAGATACTATCTCTAACCCCTCTATAATCTATCCTTGCATACCAATCACCTTACGTATCTTTCTTCAAGACAAAAAAGGGGCAAAAAGGTTTTATAATACTCTAATTAAATGTAACTTGTTACCATCGGGTACCAAAAAATGGAATAGTATATTTGATAATATAGATAAACAAACTTGGGATAAGTACTATTTAATGACATTCCATGTAACAAAAAATACAAAGTTCCAGTGGTTCCAGTATAGGGTAATCCACCATGCATTAGCAACAAACTGCCTTCTTTTTAAAATTAGATTAGTTATCTCCCCTCTTTGTGTGTTGTGTAACTCCGAGCGCGAAACAATCATTCATCTGCTGTGGGAATGTCAGGAAGTACAAAGACTATTACAGAGTCTTGATATTTTGTTAGAAGCTCTATTTATCCCTTTCTCAGTAAACAAGCAAACTTTCATTTTTGGTCTCCTACATCAAAACTTCCTTCCGAGTAACAGAGTAGACAATGAGATTATAATTATTATTAAACAGTATATTTATAAAATGAGATGCTTACACCGTTCACTAAACTTGCATGCACTAATTAATACAATCAAAGATAATTATATGATACAAAAATATATAGCTAATGGTAAGAATGATAAAGTAAAACGTACATTTGAGTATTGAATGGAAAAAATGGGAAAAATTAATACAGTTTTGATCTACACACTTTGATCTATTACCAATCGCATTACTAGTTTTTCTTTTTTTCATTTTTTTTTTATAATTTTTTATAATTATATACATAACAGTCCTTGACCATACCGAGTAATGAGATATAAAGAAAGAAAAACATTAAAAGATTAAATTACTCTAACCTATTTTACCATCTCACCCAACAATCCACTTTACTATTTCTTCATTTTCTTCAATTTCTTTCTCTTTAAATTTCTTATCCCTAATAAAGTTCTATTTCATTTCTTCATTTCTGTATGTTGATGTCAATTTATGGTTGTGTGTGTGTTTATGCATGTGTGCATGGGTGCATTTCAAACAAAAGTTTACTGTGATATTTATGAATCATAAGGTTTCATAATGGTTATGAAAGTATGAATCTTGATTTGATGATGATGATGCATTATTTAGTATGTACAATAATCATGATAGTAATATTGATTGTGATATATATGTTGAAATGGATGATGAGGAAGATTATCATGTTTTTGAGGATGATGATGATGATGATGATGATGATGATGATGATGATGATGATGATGCATTATTTAGTGTGTAACATAACAATATTGATTGTGATATATGAGGATTATCATGTATGGTGATATAATAATAATAATAATGATCACATGCATTGTTGAATGTTGATGATGATGTTGATGATTCTTTTGAATGGAGTGTTCTTGTTTGACACGCAATGACTATATGTGCACCTGTGTTTGGATGTGTGAGAGGGTGTGAGTGTATTTGTCCTGTTCAACATGTAAAATCTTGAAAAATAAAAAAATTATAAAAAAAATCAAGTGCCTGACTTTACACTGACAACGAGTAAAGTACTTGCAAAATAATTCTCAAACATTTGAAAAAAACAATTTTCGTCATAAAATACTTACAACATATCTCCAAAAAATATGATTGGTCAATTTCATTTCAACAAATTTTATTACACAAAAGGATTAAACAAAAGTTATAGCCTATATTTTGTGTCTTCCTAGGATCCAGTTACGATTGGTTAATGCTAGGTTAGCCCTCTCAGCTGGTAACCAAGTCCATCTTTAGCTAAGTGGCCGAGAGATAACAAATCTTAAAATGATTTAAAAAATAGTATTTTTCAATTCTAGCTGTGCAGTAAAATTGACTGCCATCAATTCTGTTGTTACTGAGGTACACCAATAACTCTGGATTCTGTAATACTGATTTCCTCCCATCACAGGGCTATGTTTCTGCCACTGTTACAAAACAATACGCTGTAAAATGTTCAGTGTGTCATATATATGTATAATGGCTAGAAATTTTTTTTTTTTTTGCAACATTATTGAATGATGATGAAACTTTCTTTTTGCAAGATTCTGTTCAGTTAAAGAAATAACTTTTTCTGTGAGATTCATATCAGATGGAAAACTCTGATGTTGTCATAATGATACCAAATACAGTAAACCTCCTGTCAGTTTAAAAATTAGTAATACTTCTAACACATGATTTTTCAATAAAATCAATCATTTTCCGTCCAGTAATGGTTGGAACTACAGTAAAACACGTTTATAACGAACCTCTAGGGACCAAGAAATTTAGTTCATTATAAATATAGTTCGTTATACACATATAACGAATTTTGACAAACAGTCCGGCATAATTCATTATAGGAATGGTATGTAATGCATTGAATGCATATTCTGAAATATCTGACTGACATTCTATAAAACGATGCAGTTTTGTCAGACATTACTGTGCGTCCGCTACACTGGAGAGGGAGTCTTTATCAATGTCTATAGTTATGTCATCATCATCATCATTTTCCACGTCCCCTACATCATTGAGTACCGAATCAACTACGTCAGAATCAGACATTTCTGCTGAATTCATAATGTTAGCATCAACATTTACGTAGTCTGCCATTGTCACATTGTGCTCCGGTCCAGAATCACCATTTTCTCTTTCAGTTTAGTAATTAGATTCTGAAGAGGGATGTCATCGTCTTTGTCACCAGCAATTAAAGATAGGGGCAACTCATCGTCTTTGTCGAATCTTGTATTGTCTATTCTATATTGATATATTAATACAAACTTCCACTAATATACAAACAGAGATTTTTCGGGCTTACAGGATTTCTTAAAAGCAGTATCCAACATGACGAGAACAAAATGAAACCTGTGGCTATCTTTACAATAGATTAACAGGTAGGTGATTCAAAAGATAATCATATAAGGAATAAACATATTTGGTAGTATTCCTTACAGAGCAAATAATGTCTTTACCCATTGGACAAGTACATGCTAATTGCTAGCACATTTTTAAACTCTTTGTCATGACTTTGACTGATGCCGACTCTGATACTTAAGTTTATTTTCACAAGGGTAATATTATTGCTTCTAATTCCATCTGGTTCAACAATATTTAATTTTCTTTGGAAGGAACACAAAAGTATGACATTTTATGAGGGGTCTTATATCCCACCATTTTAAAGAATGAAATTGAATTATGAAAAGTTTACATGTTGAAACAAAAACAATACAGAAATTTAGAGTCTGTTGATTTTTTCAATAATGCATCAATTTGATTTAAGCTTTTGGTACAATTAGGAAAATTTCCACCATTCAAAAACATTGTCTTTACAGCGAATTAAAATACAGTGACATCTTGAAGAAGCATAATCTGTGATGGGCTGGCGTCCCATTAAAGTATATCCTAACACATTGAGATTTTTCCTACTCACTGTGATCAATACCAATTCCGTGTTAGTATGCTTGCTGATTAACAGGTAAACATGTCTATTAAGTGTGTACAGAAATGTCTCGGTGTCAGGGAAGAATATATCACAGATCGCCACTGAAGTACTATACCTACATGTGTCTGATAATTCACAATGGTATTGATTCTTAAATGGATAATTAAACAAACATAGACAGTTCAGGTGAACAAAGGTCATCCAGCTGCCAATGACTGACCGCACACAACATTTGGCTAGTACCTAAAAATATTGAACCTTAAATGGGAAAATTTAAAATTCAATGACCACTGGTCAATCCTGACTTTAGTACTGCCTGGCTTATTTTATAAGGTCATCGTCTGATCATTGATAGATTATTATGGATTTGAGTGTAATGGCCTACAAGCCAATGTGAGCAGTTTAAACCTACAGGGTAAATGACACCCCTTCAATTACCGATCACTTACATTATACATAGATACATATATACCAACTATAAAAAGCTACTTCTACTGTCACTGCTCCAGACTTTTAGATCAATAGATGCTATAAACATCAAGTTATTATCACTTAATATCACGCTTTTTATTTAAACATATTTAAACGTAAAAAAGGAATTAAAATTTCTGGACCATTAACCTAATATTGAAATATTCAGTACTTAATATTGACTCAATATAAAATGTTGTGTGCTATTGACTCAATATCAAAATATGTGCTGCTGGCACAATATTGAAATGTTCAATACTTAATATTGATCTGTGCTCATTGACTCAATATTTAAATGTTCTATATTATAATGAAATATTCGTACTACTGACTAATCAATGAAATATTCTGTGCTATTGACTCAATATCAAAATGTTGTGTGCTATTGACTCAATATCAAAATGTGTGGCTATTGACTCAATAATTAATTACTCTATTTATATGATACCACCTATTGACCCAATATCAAAATGTTCTGTATCTAGCACATTCTCTGCTACTTAAGTAATATGGGAACATTTTCTACTTCTGACCAAATATAAAAATTCAGTGATATAAACATGATATTACTACTGAAAATCAACTACACGTTTTGAACAAGAACACCAAATTGCTCCACAGTTTTAAACTTTGTATGCACAAGACAGCTCGACCAGCTAATGCATAACCCGTTCAGGTATCATCGATGTTCCACTTTAAGTTGTCAGTTTAGGTGCAGTTGGAGGTGTGTGTACCCTTAGAAGCCAAGAGGATAAGAGCATTGTTGACGACCCCCTACTGCTGGCTAAAAACTGTGTACACACAAAAAGCTCACGGTGGATCATAGACGCCAACTTAAATATGATATAATGTATATATAGACCTACAATGTATATAAATAACCCATACTTATACCTTTATACCTACATGTTAAATCAATTTCCTAATAAAAGGGCACCAGAGCTCCCATTGCCTTTGTCCTGTCGGTTTTATCAGCATCAGATAGGTTTCTCAACACAACAAAGCTTAAAGTTCGATTTAGGGTCACATAGGTCATCACCATGTATCAGGATATCAGAAATTTGAACTACATGTTCTTCAGCTCAAGTGGAAATTTCAAGTTCAACTTACCACCCGTTAAGGCCTGCCTATTGAATTTGACAGGATCGGTTAGTTTTCTGATGTTAAACATCCAGAATATTATCAAGTTACATTAGAAATTCTTTTGTGAAGGTATTGTAGTCTACAGCTTGTGAGAGTATTGGTTAACACAATATGCAAATATCCTACAAAACAAATAATGATATTGTGATAAAAAATATCCTGCTAATTAAATTTTCAGAGAATGATATTGGATTTAATTAAACTCTGCAAAAGTTGTTCATGCTTATCACAACGCTACAACTGATGGACTTAGATATTTTTTTCTCATAACTGAGAAATATCAAATATATATTACCATGCAGATGGTAGAATTCTATACAAAGACCAGGTACGTGAATTTATAGATATTTTTTCTTAAATTACAGATTTCAATGAAAGTTTATTGGATTTATCTCCCCCTGAATAGCCAGGGGGTCCCCTTGTAGTAGTTGGAGTCTATCTCACTGAACAACATACAAGAGGCCCATGATATATCATCAAAAGCAAATAGGGTTAAGTGTCTTGCCAAAGGACACGCCCACATCAGAAAAGACGGGTCTGTTTCTCAGTTTCCCGAGAATCACAAACCAGTGCATGTTTCTTCTCTTATAAACAGAATACATATATCTTGCATTTTTTTTCAAAGATATTGATCATGAGTGTACTATTTACAAGATTGTGAAGGGACACAGTATATATCCCTCAAAAAATAGACACTTCAATAATATGCAGAGAAAGAACAAAAAATTTCATGGCAACAGTGACTGGCAGTGGTCACTGTTTCTATAACTTGACCAGTACATAAAGTTTGACACACAAGATGACCGTCCTTGAATTACAAATTATATCCTACAATATGCAGATCTCTACAGTAAAATAACTCATCTTTGTAACATTTTTCAGTACATGGTCTTATATATATATATATTTACCAACATGACATAATCTGTTTCTTACATCATAAGTTAATGAACTTTAGAAATAAAAAAAATAAATAAAATGGACAACTCACCAAATGTAAGTAATTTTTTTGACTCCTTCTGAATGAAGGACAACTCTTCAATACTTCTCACAGCAGTTGGGTCAACTCATTAATATTTCTCACTACATAAGGGACAACTTAACAGTATTTTCTACAAGATGTGTGACAACTCCCGGGTCTCCTAAAAACATGTGACGGCAACTCATTTAAATCAGTAATGCAAAAAGACACTCTACATATACATATATTTTCATAGGCCACTGTTGATGTCATTAGGTATATGAAATACTCACATAAGAGCTGTCCTTCTTCACACCTTTAGACAATGGATATACTGAGAGGTCGCTACCAGACATTCCCCAGTGACTTATCTCCCTTAGATAGTCTCTTTTGCATTAAGTCAATGATGCAATAGTCTTGGTTAACTTGTCACATTAAGACATACTTAGACAATATATGACCTATTCCTGATCAGATCAGGTACTTAACAGTGGAGAAGATTTTACAGGTATTTAAATTTTTAACCTGTCCAGATCAGGCTTAAGCCTTAAACAAACAAATGATTACTGGTTTGACCTCCAGGTCATGGATAAAACCAATATACCCTTACAGTTATACCTACAATATGCCTTGACCTTTGAACTAGGTACATAAACACTTAATATTAAAAGTACAAAGAACCTCCTGATGCCTCTGAGAAGTATAGAATGCTCCTTAAAACATTGAAAAAGTATTTTTTTTAAATATCTAGATGAAACTTTATCATTGGAAATACAATATCATAGGTTTGTGACAAACATCTGGTTTAATTTTCAATTTAAAAGATTATTACTGGTATACCAAACATTAACATGTAGGCAATTTCTTATTTACACTGTTTATTCATACTGTCTTGTTACTTCATTCCATTGATGACACACTGCTGAACTGCTGCTCCAGAAGAACTTACACGCTGTTCAACACATCTCTTTTTTTTTTTTAGTATTTTCTGGTTTCTGCGATTATGTTCATTTATTGCATTTAGTAAAAGACAAATACTAATAAAAATTCAAAATTTTTCAATTTTGTATTTACTTTGCCATTAGTCTAACTATATAAAACTGAAATAGGGTAAACTACTGTGGTTCTATCTACACTGAAGGTTGATAAATTAGTGTGAGGTACATGGTAAATGGAGTGCTACTTAACTGTACATCCACACTATTGTCGGCTTCACGAGATGACCTACCCACAATAAATAAATTCAATGATGATTACATTGGGACAAATCCATTCTTCCAAAGATTATTTCACAGACACAATCATATATCTCCTTAGTTTTACTATCTTGTTTTTTATTTATTTAACAGTTATACTTAGTAGGTGAGACTGAATTTCCTGGAAATATTATATCTGGGAAAATACTTTGGCCGTTTGCCAGCAGGATGAAAATTTAGTTTGCTCAAACATATGTCATATTCATGTTTGGACAAATTCAAGGGGGTGAGGGGATGATAACTTCACACGGACATTCAGGAATTTTTTAATACCATTATGTAACCTATCTTATAAAATTTTATATTGTGTCATGATTAAACAAAACATTATGGCCATAGCCGAGGGTCTACATATTCTAGGAACAGCCATTCAACCACTAACAAATCTGTCTTTTACAGCCACATAATTGTTGCATGACTGGGAGACTTCACCTGCCTGAAAAAGGTTCTGTTGAGAAAACGGACATTTCAGAGCTACAATGGAAATCATTAAACGAAATAATACATTTCTCTGATCATTAACAGACGAGATAACAGAAAAAGACTCCTTTCATGTAAAACAAAACAAAAAAAAAACTGTAATAATCACATATATATCAAGGCATCCATCCCAATTACTGTTCACAATATTGATTTTCCATTACTGTTCAAAATCGCCATTTACTATGTAAATAATAAATATCTTGATTTTATTCTCTGAACATTTACTGGCTATCTAGAAAGATGATGAAATTTAAGGCTATATGCTACCTACAAGTGACATTTACCTCCATTTATTTCAACTTCACAAAAACTTCAAAATTATTATTTAATTCTTCAAATTCAATTTGATGGGTAAATTGATTCCAATTTTTAAATTAGTAACACACTGCTAAATATGAATCAGATAATACAAGGCATGGAATTTCAAGGGAGATAACTCAAACTCTGGACTACTCTGAAAAAGTGTATTATAACAAATATATCCCTAAGATGTTTTGAAGTTAAATAGGTATAGTGCTTAAAGTCATCTCACTTTTAAAAGATTTTTTAAAATATTTAAGAAAATGGAAGATAATTGTAAGAACAATAAGCACCTCACCATTAAATTCCCAACTAACACCCATCTCAATGAAATCCAAAATTTAACAACATCTAGTCCTGTCAATAACCATAATCATTTAATTTTTTATTTCTTTTATCATTTTAATTATTTGTAAAATATAAGTAGCTGATTTGCTGGGTATCAGTTTTAATCTGAGGCTGTGTCATAATCATTGTGAAATACAAAAATGTGAATTTTACCTCACACCATCATTGAAATGACTGTGACTGACTGAGACCAACGCAGCATCTGGCCACTCCTGTGTCTGATGACACAATACACTAATATCCAGAAATGGTTAGACACTTCCGTATTCCACACACAAACGAGCAGCCATTATACTTAAAAAAAAAAAACCTTCAGCAAAGGACAGATTAAATAGAAACTGTGTCGAGTTTCTTTTGATCCTGTCTTCAATCAAAGCACGTCATTTATTATTATTGCAGCTTTGGTAAATAAATAAAAAACCAAAGGGAAACCATTTCTGTGCGGAATTAAATAAAATATCTCTCTGCTCTTTAAGGCATTACAAATGGTTACATTCAAATGATGCTGTTTTCACTCCGTGTGAAGGATAATTGCAAACTTTCGATTACCGACACACATTTTTCTACCAATAGTATACTACCACTTTCTTGTCAGCAAAGGAGAAACGTATGAAGGTCTTTTAAGTCGAAATTCTTGCTATTAAAAGAGTATTTCAATCTGAAAAATTATCATTGGTAGCTTTGCTCTATAACACTCAATCCCTATCTGTTTTCATTTTATAAACAGCAGATATAGTCTTGTTAAGAAAAATAATCTCACAAAACAATTCCAAAAATTGAAAAAAATTGAAATCAAAGCCTCAAAGAATATTGTAATATGCATTTTGGTAATTTGGGTAATAGTTAAATTCAAATGCAGTATGTTTCAAATCCTCATGTTATATTACAAGTCAATCAAAATCTAATGAACACAATTAAGAGAATTATAACATACTTTGTGTATCTTTGATATCATGGAGAGTAACACCCTTCCAAATCCCCACAGGGCAATTCTGGCTACAAAATTTCATACCTACAGGGCAAGGTACAGATCTCAAACCCCACAGGGCAAGGTACAGATCCCAATCCCCACAGGGCAAGGTACAGATCCCAAACCCCACAGGGCAAAGCACAGATCCCAATCCCCACAAGGCAATTCTGGGTACAAAATTTCATACCCAGAAGGCAAGGTACAGATCCCAAACCCCACATGGCAAGGCACAGATCCCAATCCCCACAGGGCAAGTTACAGATCCCAATCCCCACAGGGCAAGGTACAGATCCCAATCCCCACAGGGCAAGGTACAGATCCCAATTCCCACAGGGCAAGGTACAGATCCCAAACCCCACAGGGCAAGGTACAGATCCCAACCTCCACACGACAAAGAATAGATCCCAATCCCCTCAAGACAAGGAAGAGGTCTAAATCCCCACAGGGCAAGGTACAGATCTCAATCCCCACAGGGCAAGGTACAGATCCCAACCTCCACAGGGCAAGGTACAGATCCCAATCCAAAGAGAGCAAGGTACAGATCCCAATACCCACAAGGGGTTAACAGATCCCAATTCTTACAAGGCCAGACACAGATAACAAACCCTGAAGTGCAAAGCACAAATCCCAATCCCTGTAGGTGGCCACACAAATCCTAATTTCTACAGAGCAAGATACATAGCTGCATTCCAGCAGAATGCAGCACTTATTTTCACCTCACAATCCAAGTATACTGAGCTACAGATTGATATTTTCATCACTTCGATTGATGCCACTTTCCTCCAAGATGGATGAGATTTATAAATACGATTAGAGTGCTGACTCATGACAATTATACCTCAATGTCAGCCGATATGATAGCTGTTGTCTCCATCTAGCGCTTGACAACAGGCAGATTAATCTGCAGGTGCCTACAGACAATAGTTTCCTGTGTAAGTTATATACAAATTTTACATGGAGGACACAAACCCAGGAGTGTAACTTGTCTGTGGATATTTACAATATCAATAACATTAGTGACAACTTTTATGACCGAACTCTCAATGATTAAGTATTCCTTTGAGACTGATGTTGATTATCTGAGTTACATTCACATCCATACCTTTGTAATGTACAATAAACTAGATGAGAAGTTGAATCCTGCTATATTCAATATAGTCTACTGTTTGTAAAGCTGCTGTTTGTCTGTCAGATGACTGATAAGTGCCCTCAAAAACATAGAACATAGTGCCCTCAAAAACATAGAACATAGTGCCCTCAAAAACATAGAACATAGTGCCCTCAAAAACATAGAACATAGTGCCCTCAAAAACATAGAGCATAGTGCCCTCAAAAACATAGAAATTAGTGCCCTCAAAAACATAGAAATTAGTGCCCTCAAAAACATAGAGCATAGTGCCCTCAAAAACATAGAGCATAGTGCCATCAAAAACATAGAACATAGTGCCCTCAAAAACATAGAGCATAGTGCCCTCAAAAACATAGAACATAGTGCCCTCAAAAACATAGAACATAGTGCCCTCAAAAACATAGAGCATAGTGCCCTCAAAAACATAGAGCAGTGATGAGATAAAAGTTTTAATCCATTCTGTCACCATAGTGATCCCATCTTTAAAGATGATTACCTTTTATAGCATGCATAATAATTCATAAAAAAATCCTTTCTAATAAATCAGCTTTTCGGATCAGATCTGATCACATAAAATGAACAAAGTGACGTTTTTAAATGCACATTTCATTTGGACATCGACAAATCAAACAGATTTTTGTGATGTCATGTGATCAGCCTTGCCATCTCATTTTTGTCTGTGCAAACTTGATCCACTTCTTTAAAACAATACAATATGTCATTGACTCAATCCTTCCACTGTTCCTATTCTGAAATCCTGCAAGATACAATTCACCTGAAGAACCTGTTCTATCCCTTTAGATCCAAAACGCTCGCCTACCCCTTCAACGTCAATAAGCCCACTCCATCATTCTCTTGCCGAAGAACATGCATGATCAATCCAGTCCAAGAGATTTTGAACCCATCACTTCTCCGCGCCAAAATCTTTCCCCATCCAATCACTGCCAAAGAACTTTCCACCCATTCCATGTCATATAGGTTCCTAAATCTCTTCATTGTGAAAGAAATGCTACATCCATTTCAGTTCCAAAGGACTTTTCCTGTTCCTTAATTCCGGAGACCTGGCTCTAACTCCCTTCAATACTCATGAACTTGTCAATACCAAAACTTGCCTATTCCTTCGATGACAAAGAACCTCTCCCATCCTGTCAGACCACAAAACCTTCCCAATCCTTTCATTCAAAAGAACTTTACCATCTCTTGATGGCTAATCTCATTCTTTCAATGCACAGAAACTTGTGCATACATTCGACAATAAAAAACTTGTACTATTCCTTTGGTGACTAAACCTTGTATATACTTTCAGTAACAGAGAGTTTGTCCAGTTAATACAGTACCATAGAATTTTGCCCGTCCAGGGCATCATGGCAGTGTGGAAAAAAAAAAAAAAAAAAATAAAAAAAAAATGGTGTTTTACTCAAACACTTTCAGTTGTTTTATTGAAAAAGTTGTATGGCATGTGATCACTTTCAAACCCGTAAGAGACTATTTATCATTGATGTACTTTAAGACAATGCTTTAAAAATTATCTTTACCTCGGGTGACATCCACATTGTAATCTATTAAGCCTTTTAGTGTAGGTTTCAGCACTGATTCATCCATATTTCTCACGATTGACAGTTTTGCATTATCTCAGAGCAAGCCGTGAACCTGTCACAGTTCACTCAGTGGTATTTTCTATTAATATGCAGATTTGTGAGTCGACAATCCATACTGATGACCGAACTTCTAGCCATTTTACATCCGATAGTGTAGATTTATGGATTATCTCCCTGGATACAGGGTGTGACTAATGCCAGGCATATACACAATGGGGAAAATGACATCATTTCGACACAAAATTTACTTTTGAAACATTCAAAAGATGTTTAATACTTTGGACTTTTAAGGCTCTAGAAGGAAATTCATTTACTTTCAAGACCCAAATTCAATTTCCAGTGCTTTTAAGACCCCTTTCCCTCCCTAAGTTCAAGGACTTATCATGGCTGCGTGAACCATGGTGATAGCAACTGATCAGGGTTCCAAAACCTGAACAGGACAAAAAACAATCAGCGGGTGGCACAGTGGTAACGCACTTGCCTTTCACCTAGCCGACCGGGGTTTGATTCCTGGAACGGACGTGAAAAGGTAAGGGGTCACCTGCCCAACCACGTGGGTTTTCCCCAGGCACTCCGATTTCCTCCCACAATAAGACCCCTCGCGCGCTTACATCCGGGCCAACAAGAGTGATTAGTATAAGTTGACATAACTTGTATTACAATTGTTGTAAAATAAATAAAGTTTATATTTTATTAACCATCAGCGAGTTTAAGCAAGAATGGAGAGTCTAGATGTCTTAGATAGGTAAAGACTGACCTCAGCAGAGTTAGTGAGTGGACAAACACTCGCCAGGTATTCCACAACCTCTACATGTTGTCCGGGTTTGAAGTGACGACCTTTGCCCTGACAGTAAATCCACTCAGCCTTCAGTCTGAAAACAATATGATCATATTACTTATTTTTTTCAAATTTTACTTTGATGATGATAAAACACTTCAAACAATACACTACAACATTCTAATACACTGTTGGAATTAGCGTGTATATACATTCTAATACACTGTTGGAATTAAATGTGTATATACATTCTAATACACTGTTGGAATTAAATGTGTATATACATTCTATTTTGCAATCTACTACAAAACCTAGAAACTAATAGAAGTGAATAACAAAATGCCTAATAACCACAAACCAGAACTGGAAAGTGTGAGATTTTCATGAAACTTGTTCCATACTTTGTGATATCAGAAACTTTCTCATACATCTGACGAGGAAATGTCACATACATGATATTTCGCACCAAGTGATGGTGGTCACATCCAAACATCTCCCGATGTATAACCTAACAGAACTGAAGAGTTCAGAAATGACAATAGATAACATATTTTATATGCATTTATTTCGGTATTTACATTCTCAAGATAACATTCTGTAACATTTTATTGTCAGCTTTGCCTCGATTGAGATTTTTCAACAGAATGTCTGCCCTTGACTAAAATAAATCATTCCCATCACCTACAGCTAACAGACTCAATCATCCTCTGAAAACTAACGCTCACTTTAATGTTTAGACAAACCAATGATAACAGAAATTCAAGATTCAAGTACCTGCCTTTCAAAAACAAATACATCAAAACTATCTGTACTGCTCACTGATGTATGCTGTTAAATGAAACAGAACTGTCTGGTGTGAGACGGGCCAAGGAGTTATGTTCTTAGTGCAGGGATACAACTATCTGCATAAGAAATTGATTTTTAGAAATAATGACAGCTGTGCTCTCTCTATTTCATGTAGTTCAATCAAGCTATGTGTTCAATATCTACAAGAAGTTTGCATGCAAAAAAGTGTAAAAAGGCTACATATCTATATGCCTATTGCATATATGTAATATATTCAAGGGAAAACTTTGAAGATGATTCTAGGCAAGATATCGAGTATAATGTTGAATAAGTAAGAATGTAGATTAATCCGTACAGAACAAACTGCAAAATTAACGATTTGTATCTGGTAAGTGATTTAGGAGTGATTGAAGGGAATTGTAAGAGAACTCTGTAATCAGTAAGTGAAATGGACTGATTGTGAGAGCTGGCTAGTCAATACTGAGTATGTCCCCGATTCACTGTCCCCACAGCCCTGATTCTCCTTGGCATGGAGTTCTTGGGTGAGTTTATTATCCTCATTGGGATGTTTGGTCCATTCTTCCAAATGGGCTGCTCTCAGTTGGGCCAGAGTAAGAGAGGGAGACCGGCATCGTTGAACCTGTTTATCCAGCTGGTCCCACAAGTGTTCTTTGAAATACCTCTTTGAAACACCTATGTGGAACACCCATGTGGAATAACTCTTTTTTGGACATAAAACAGGAAATCCCTAAAGCCTCAGATCTGACTCAAATTCTATACAGTTGGGTAGAATATCCATATCCCCTACACTGTCATATGATTGACTTAATACTTCCTACATTGATATTTGTAACACTTGCCTTTCTTTCTCCGTTATGAGGTATCCATCCAGTACCTTGAGGGAGTTTATCCAGTTGAGAATAAAAGGCCGGCTATCAAAGCCATTGGAAACGGTTAAGGAGGGAAATTAAACAGTATTCATCTCAACAAACAGTACTAATTTCAATTCCTGTCTATGTGGTACAATCAATTGTTTTTAAGTACATGTAAGTAACAAAATCTTCATTTGAACACGAGACTTAAAGATCAGATATTCTAACAAAACGATTAAGAGATGCTGTTGTTAAGGAAACACTGGAGGGATTTGGAAAGTTTGAATTATCAAAATTTAAAGAAAAAAAAACCTTATTTCAAATCGTACATGATATTTCATATTGGAATTCTTATGAAAAATAATATCATATATGTATATTTTTTCGTCCAGTAAGCCTAAGGGGGCTAAAAATTTTATGGATTCAAATGTAGAGTGGTGGGCTTATTACAGGACAATGATATTTTAAATATTTCTACTGAAACTAAAATAAATAGGAATGGGCTTATTACCAGACAGGCTTATTGTCAGATAAATAATCAACACAGAAAAGGATATGGAGTTGAGGCAGTCATCAATACACAGGGGTTGTTGGTCAGTGATAGCTGCTCCAGGTATGGCAAACAAGACAGATACATCACCTGTAAATACAAAATCTTACCTGTAATTATCAAAATAAAATATCACTTGTAGGTGTATAAATATTTATTAAAGACATTATCATAAGTAGCTACAAAACATATTTTAATTTCACATACATGAGACAGGAAAAACTCTATACTTGGCCAGTGCTAGACTTTTCTGTCTTGTGCAAATCTGATTGGTACCTTAAACATTCTGTAACAAAATCTCTTTTGCAGTAAAACCAACAATGAAATGTAACAAAATGTCAGCCCAAGACTCAGATAGTTGATCTCAAACATGCATGAATAATAGATTCTATTTCTCGTACATTATTTTGTCAGAATTAAACAAAACCTTCTCTAATATATTTACATTTTCAAATAATTCTTAAATTGAGTTCTCTTCTTTTGTGGTTCTATATCAGGAAAATAATTGAACATGGCGTTATTAAAATCGTGTTGTCACCTGGTCGCAAATATTGCATTAAAATACCAGACAAATCAGATGAGACAGAAGGTACTATGCCCTAGAGATTTCCATGTTTAAGTTGTAAGGAGAAAAATCAATTTCGAACACAGGTAACAGATTCTATCAATCTCATCTATATTTACAACTCATTTGCTTCAACACATGACATAAGCAGAAAAAAAAAAAAATCCCCTGAAAGCACAAGCTAAGGTTGATATCTGGTGTAAACAGAATTATTATCCTTTTTCAGCAAAAGTACATTACCTGGGTACTTTGAAATTCCTGTATTTTTTATTGTAATTTATCTGTTATCGTATTGAGTGTATGATATGGTATATTCCACCCAATGCTAATAAGCCTTAATTGGCTGGGTAACAAGCAATTTTACACACACTACCAAGATTACTGATGACAGAAGGTAGTTTGTATATTAGCAATTGTTTTGTATTCCAGAAACTCATAAAATGTGATTTTTCATATTGGAATTCTTATGAAAAGTAACATCATACATGTGCTCTCATATTTTCCCTCCAGTAAGCCTAAGGGGGTGAACACGTTTTTGGATTCAAATATTGAGTGGTGGGCTTATTACAGGACAATGATATTTTAGATATTTCTACTGATTGATAACCAGCCACAGACATGTCCTATACCCCACATGTTTCACATGATTGTAGCATTAATGTATAAACTTTTTACTTATGTAAATATATGACAGACATACTTGTCATATATATTTCTAAATATTTGCTCTTGAACTTATCCATATATTGTACAATTTTCCATTGTCATTTCTTATTTGTGTAGGGCCATTACATGAGTCACTCAGTATACTAGTATTTTATCAATGTTAAATACCTATGGAATGTTTTAAAGGATATACATTTTACAAGCCCAATAACAGTTCAGTATTTGTTCACATATTTGTGATAATATAAACAACTGACACAACAAGGTCACTACATGACTAACTGTACAGTTTTGATTACCTTAAAAAAATAATTTTCAATGACGTTCTTTATTTACATATTATGAGATTACTACAGTTGTAAATATGATCGCATGCAATATTAATGCCTTAAAATGATGCATTACTTAATACTTTCAAACCTGTCTTTTCAAACCATTTGTAATGTTATATATCATAGCAATGCTATGAAATGGTAAATATGAGATGTCACAATTACGTCATCAACACCAGGGTGGTATTTTACTGTTATCATCAGGTATCTGATGAACCCAAAATTATCATTTTTCGTGTTTCTAGGAAACGTAAAACCTTTAATTAAGTCTCAATGAAAAAGAAAAAACAAAAAAAAAAAAAAAAACCCAAAAAATCAGGTGAAGATGTAAAGACAGAATCTTGCATCTTTCTGAATCATCGTTTTGTAAACCAAAATATAATTTAAAATGAATTCAACTTGTATAATAAAAACTGACTTATCTATTGTCATTAATGTTTAGTTTGAACATAGTACATGTTCAGTTCAGACAGGTGACATTAGTGAAAATAGTCAAAATGACCTGCTTGTGGTCTGAATGTCAGTTTACATCTTCAACAAGACTTCTTTCCATTGAAAACCTAGGTTCTTCTTTTAATTACTATCCCTGAATCTCAGGATTTTGAAAAATTTCCATAACTTTTTTCTATCAAATTGCAACGATGATTTATAAATCATGTTTTTGATTTGATCACCAGACTTAATGGAGGGAAATGTAAACGAGTTCCAGCTCCATACTGATCGTATTCAATACAAATATATTCACTGCCAAGGACATGCCACCTAAAGTCGTTCATATCCGACGGTACTTGGTTCTTTTAACTCCGCAAAATAACATTTGCAAAGGAACATTTGTATCATGCAATTCCTAGACCGATAATTATTTAATCAAACAATTTCTGTTGCCATCAATTCTTAATTATTTATCAAGAAAAAATCCTGGCCGCACAATCTGATATATATGTCTATCGCGAAGCCTGACACAGCGGTCTCCAACTTCCGTTCTAAGTCCTCTTTATCAGATACTCAGTCAATGACTACCGAAGGCACTTTATTTTGTATTTACATATAAATAAGTACAATAGATGGAAATCTCTCCCCTGAGAAATAATTTCTAGGAAAGTGTCATTATCAAAAAGACTATGTGTCCTTAGTGTCATAATCAATCGCACGATACCGACCGTTTTTGTACTCTGTTTACAGGTGACACACATTCATGGCACCTGAGGCAACTAGGGAACTGAATGGTGCCTTGGGGTCAATGATACTGATTGTACAAAGAAACAATCCATAGAATGAATTGATAACACAGTTATGACATCTCCCTGTGTACTGTTAATCTAATTTGTCATTAGGACAGTTAAAAAAAAAATTAATTTCATGACTAATATTTTCAAAATCATAATACATGTATGTAACTTGAACTCAAATTGGAAGTTGAAATGCTTTTACGAACATTAAACCATCATGGCCAAATGGAACTTTAGATATTATATTTCTTACTGACATGACAGGCAACAGCAACAACACTTAGTGTAGAATCAATCAATTACAGTGTGTCTGTGTTACCTGGCAATGAATCAGCTGATAGCAGGCAATCAACCATGACAGCAAATTGATGAGAAATATGACAAATTCCAAACACATTCTTTTTGTATTTGTTTCAAATTTGTCAGAATATACCTCACAGAAATTGCTGGCTTTAAACATTTCCATTGAGCATGCAGAGGTCAATGAAACCATCCTAGATTTCAAATCACTGAAAATATCATAACTGGCCAGGACTTTAAAAATATATTTTCACCATTCTTTTAATCATATCTGCCCATTGAAACTGGAGAGGTGAACAATATTAATGCCCGTATTAAACCTATTTCAGCTGCTGCTACCAGCCAATGTCAGCAGATCTTCCTGAAATCTTTGCCAGGTATGCTCTGCTTCAAAAGGTTCAGACACTTTCATCAGTACTAGAGGAAGAGCTTTTACAATAAATGAAATTTTATTACCCCAACTAGACCAAATCTGACATTGTTTTAAGGACCACAAAAGTTATTTCAACATTTTTGCCACAGTCCAGGAATACAACATACAGAAATATAGAGGATATTTTTTCTGATTAACTTTGAATAATAGAGAGTACCACATTAAAAGCAAAATTGATGACAGAATCTTCAAATCACTTTTTGGACTATACCCTTCCCTTCCTATCACTGGCAATGTGATGGGACCTCCTGTATGCTGTTCAGTGAGGTACCCTGGATGTTCATGGGGCGATAACAAAAAAACAATAACATATCTGGTTCACTTGCTTTTATTGTAGATTAACACTAGTGAAAGTAAGGAGCATCACAATGAAATACTGTAACTAGAGTCCGAAATCGTCCACAATGTTATGTTGACAGATTAGATCGTAAACAAAATCTGGAATCTCCCACAGGACTTTATGGATGAATAGTATACAAAGCATCCTTTTTTATTGGTTTACTTTCAATTTATGCAATGAAATAAAAATCCCTGATATCAATGCAGAAATCAATCCTGAAATTTTTTCTGGACCCCTTGCCGAGATACGGCTTTGTCAGGCAATGCAGCAGTGTTTTTGTCACAGATAAAATATGATTTGTCTGCACAAAATTAATGGAGTGTATAGGTGTTTATGAGTCTGTCGAGAAAGTAACGACTGTTTTAATTGATCGTTTTTCACGTTTATCAGCCTGATATCAGAAACCATATAATTCGTGATTTTCTCCGAGTGGAGCTCATGTTCCTAAAGAGGTCACTTATGTCTATAGTCAGATGGAACTTCAGATTTTACCTGGCTTTTAAGTCCTATACGATCAATATTTAGTTTGCCTACAGAAATGTAATACTTGCAAATGTATTGATCTGACATTTACTGAAATTTTTTTTGCTGATTAAGCAGATCATAAAATTACACTACTAAAGCTATTTAAATATGTATATCACTGAAAATGTGCCAGAAACTAGGTCTTCCCAAGAATTTTGTTATGTTCAGCTTTTAATATGATCCCGGCCCAACTTGTATAAAACATCTCAACTTGAGATTTCCTCAAGTCAAGATTTTCCTCAGCTAATATCTCCTTGAAAATATCTTGTATGAAAATTCCTCAAGGAATTTCAGGACATCCTAGCCGATGACTTCCTCCTGTTCCTTGAGAAATTTTATACAAGCCGTTTTTGAGGAGATATCAGCTGAGGAAAATCTCGACTTGAGGAAATCTCAAGTTGAAATGTTTTATACAAGTGGGGCCTGGTCTCCCTCAAGTTTGATCACACTATTTCAACCAGTCAAATATCAGATGCCTTTCACGTCTTTGAATACACCAGTTTTAAAGTTGGATAATGATCTACTAATCAAAAGCCTCTGTTCAGCTGCTACAGACGCCATCTTGGAGGATGTCAAATATATTCTACTGTGCATTTCAGCACACCCACAGAAATATTTGTGCAAAGTTAAAAGAAAACATGTGAGAAACTCTAATTCTGTGCTTAGTAAGTGATCAACTGCCTGCAGACCAAAGGAAAGCACTTCCATTCAGCTTCTCCTCACAAGCAACCTGTACACCAAATATGGGCATGAATGGTCCAGAGACCAATATACTATATTGATAAAGATTCTCTGACCTTTGACCTACTTCACTGAAAAGTACTACTGTTTGTCACTTCCAAACAAGCCACATGTATATCAAATGTGGGCATGATCAACCATGAAAAAAGTTTTGCATTGAAACTTAATCGTAACTATAATTTTATTTTTAGCACCAGGTCACATGACCATTGAGTTGAAGTGCTATCACTTGCAATGGCTTCACGTAAACAATGCACATACCAAATACTGTGTTATTGTGTAACCTTTTACCAAAAAAGACTAAAAGTCAATGTCACCTTTCCCTTTCACAAAAGTATCATGTGTAAAGTATATAATCATTACAGACCTAGAGGAACAGAAACCAAACTTATAGTTTTATTGTAACAACTTTTGCAAAATATCAGGTGAGATTTTATTTTCCTTCTTGGTATAAATTGATATTTTCCAGGTAAAAATGTCATATTTAAGTGACTTTTGAGAATTAAAGAATTCACAAAATTTTCATTTAATGTTTTACAATACATCATTAATTAGATGTGATAAGCGCTTATCTATTTCTTATATATCCCGATTAAAATCAAATTATAAATTTTTATATTTTTGATGAAAAAAAAAATCATTGTATTTTGTTACTGCTCAAAAATCACCATAGTTTTTAGTTCAAAACCATTTAAGCTTAACATCTTTTGATGCTTGTGTGAAATTTTCAGCAGTTTCATACAAAACTGTGTAAACGTGTTACCCCTATAATAACTGAGCACACAGGAGTATGTACATTGTACTATTGGTGAAGACCTTATTTAGATGGTTGATATGATCTGACAAAGCAATTTTCAATGTATATGACTCTGTTCTAGTACAAGTGTGTGAATGTGTGTCAAAGGAAGGGAGATAATTCACTCAAATTATGATTAATTGCCTACTGCCTTATATTAAGATTGATGACACACTCACTTCATTGATGTCTCCAATTTCATTTTCGGCCAATGACAGAATGACTACAGACTTTGGGAAATGCTGCGGGACTGTTCTCAGTGATGTCAGGATGTTGCCATGGAGAAGAAGTGTCTGTAATATAAAAAACAACATCAATAATAGAACGCTGAGATCAGACTTTATCAGCAAATAAAATATCACAAATGTTAATAGAAGAATTTTAATGTTAGTGTACTTAACCAATAAAACAGTTGTATCATTGCATCAGGATTTTAAGTAAAACAATGTTGTCCATTAGTTATTCAGAAATCAAGTTTGAGCGTTCGGAATAAATCCTTGTAGCAACTTTATTTTGTTTTCCTCTTTCGTGATCGCAGTAAATATATGAACTTACTTGATCTGATACCATAAACAACAAAAGCTTTATAGTTCAAAATTACTTCAGAGGTCTGAGATGATTAATTTCTTAAGACTCAGAAATGAGTTTGGCTTGAGGGATACAATGAGTTGTTTGGCTATGGGAGCAAGGATGGAGAAAGAAGATATTCAGAGCAAAGGGAATAGGTGAGACTTAGAGGTTGACCAAGATGTATTTTTCAGAATTCTAATAGGGCTGGGGAGGGAGGAGATTGTAACAGCCTTACTAGATACTTCTCACGTATGTAACGTCAGACGCAGACGACACTTGGGTGTAGAAGGTGGAGAGGAGGGGTGATGGAAAATCCTAACATAGAAACCACTCACATATGTACTGTCAGACATAGGAGACATTAAGGTGTGTGTGAAGGGGGTGGGGTTGATGATATAACAACCTAACGTGGAGACACCTCAGGTGTATAATGTCAAACACCAAAGACATTGGGATGTGTGTGGAGGGAGTGGGGAGGGGAATGCAACAGCCATACCAGGAGACCCTTCAGGTACAAAATGCAAGTGAAAGAAGACATAAGAGTGTGTGTTGAGGGGGTGGGATGGAGAAATGTAACAGCTTTACTGTGTTGAAGGGGTGGGATGGAGAAATGTAACAGCTTTACTGTGTTGAAGGGGTGGGATGGAGAAATGTAACAGCTTTACTGTGTTGAGGGGGTGGGATGGAGAAATGTAACAGCTTTACTGTGTTGAAGGGGTGGGATGGAGAAATGTAACAGCTTTACTGTGTTAAGGGGGTGGGATGGATAAATGTAACAGCTTTACTGTGTGGAGGGGGTAGGATGAAGAAATGTAACAGCTTTACTGTGTGGAGGGAGTGGGATGGAGAAATGTAACAGCTTTACTGTGTGGAGGGGGTAGGATGAAGAAATGTAACAGCTTTACTGTGTGGAGGGAGTGGGATGGAGAAATGTAACAGCTTTACTGTAAGACTCCTCTGATGTGTTACATCATGAAACAAAAGATACCAAGGTGTGTGTGGAGGGGGTGGGATGGAGAAATGTAACAGCTTTACTGTGTGGAGGGGGTAGGATGGAGAAATGTAACAGCTTTACTGTGTGAAGGGGGTAGGATGGAGGATGTACAGCTTTTAACAGATACTTCCCAGGTGTGTTATGTCATGAAAGAATAGACGTCAGAATGTGTGTGGAGGGGTTGGGGTAGAGAATGTATTAGACTTACCCGAAGACTCCTCAGGTGTGTTATATCCGACAGTGATGATATACTGTTGTCAGACAGATCCAGGTGACCCAGAGTAATATTTGAGTTCAGGTTCTCAATCGCCTGTTAACACCACAAAAAAACACATACAAATCTTTACCAATACCAGACACGTTTTTTTAAATAACATCTTAATCTGAAAATAAACAATTCCTTGTAACACTTTCACTCCTCATTTCTGTAATAAGCTCACCTCCTGACTTTGAATCAGATATGTATTGGTTTTCTGATCATATCAAGAGAAATTCAGTACACGAGAGTAAAATTTGACCTGTGTTGGTGATAGTTGACTCTATTGGTATGTTGCATGATGCCAACATTTATCCTCAATCAAATCTCATCCTCAATTATGAAAATTTCATTGTAACTTCAGAAACATTGTATCTATAATTTGCTTGTGTCTGTTTAAATTTCTTCTGTTAAATGAATCTTCACAAATGAGACATTTGCAGCACAGATATAGTGATCTACAGTACTTGAGGGTAAGAACTATTTTGTTTCTACAGTATTTGAGGGTAAGGACTATTTTGTTTCCACAGTATTTGAGGGTAAGGACTATTTTGTTTCCACAGTATTTGAGGGTAAGAACTATTTTGTTTCTATAGTATTTGAGGGTAAGAACTATTTTGTTTCTACAGTATTTGAGGGTAAGAACTATTTTGTTTCTATAGTATTTGAGGGTAAGAACTATTTTGTTTCTACAGTATTTGAGGGTAAGAACTATTTTGTTTCTACAGTATTTGAGGGTAAGAACTATTTTGTTTCTACAGTATTTGAGGGTAAGAACTATTTTGTTTCTATAGTATTTGAGGGTAAGGACTATTTTGTTTCCACAGTATTTGAGGGTAAGAACTATTTTGTTTCTACAGTATGTGAGGGTAAGAACTATTTTGTTTCTACAGTATTTGAGGGTAAGAACTATTTTGTTTCCACAGTATTTGAGGGTAAGAACTATTTTGTTTCCACAGTATTTGAGGGTAAGAACTTTTTTGTTTCCACAGTATTTGAGGGTAAGAACTATTTTGTTTCTACAGTATGTGAGGTAAGAACTATTTTGTTTCTACAGTATGTGAGGGTAAGAACTATTTTGTTTCTACAGTATTTGAGGGTAAGGACTATTTTGTTTCCACAGTATTTGAGGGTAAGAACTATTTTGTTTCTACAGTATGTGAGGGTAAGGACTATTTTGTTTCCACAGTATTTGAGGGTAAGAACTATTTTGTTTCTTCAGTATTTGAGGGTAAGGACTATTTTGTTTCCACAGTATTTGAGGGTAAGGACTATTTTGTTTCCACAGTATTTGAGGGTAAGAACTATTTTGTTTCATAGTATTTGAGGGTTATTTTGTTTCTACAGTATTTGAGGGTAAGAACTTTTTTGTTTCCACAGTATTTGAGGGTAAGAACTATTTTGTTTCTACAGTATGTGAGGGTAAGAACCATTTTGTTTCCACAGTATTTGAGGGTAAGAACTATTTTGTTTCTACAGTATGTGAGGGTAAGAACTATTTTGTTTCTACAGTATGTGAGGGTAAGAACCATTTTGTTTCCACAGTATTTGTTTTTTTGTTTCAGTATTTGAGGGTAAGAACTATTTTGTTTTCACAGTATTTGAGGGTAACAACTATTTTGTTTCCACAGTATTTGAGGGTAAGGACTATTTAGTGTCAGCCTGGTAATTTCGCCTCACCTTGATGCTATTTCCTGACAAGTTTAACCATTCAAGCTGCACAAGTTCTTTCAGACCTGGAATAAAAAGACAAAACTTACATCAAATTTGCAATGCTATAGCAACATTAATGATGATTATGAACTGATAAGAAAAGAGGGGCCAAAGTCATGTACCTGCCTGCAGTGTACAAGAAATATTTCGCCATATTATAACTCTCACCTGTTTCATTCTCAAATCACCAAGGTAAAAAAAGGAGGTTTAAGGTTTAACATTCCATGTATATTTTATATGTAATTTAAATCTGTTGAAAATGAAATACATGAACATTTTTATGTACTTTAGTGTGAATTTGAATTGAGGCCAAACTTTATAATCCTGATGGAAGGTGAAAGAGCCTTCTATCCAGTTTAATATCACAATAAATCTGTTTACTTACCTTCGACTGCTACAATACTGTTGTTTGGTAGATTGAGAACAGTCAAGTTTGTAAGCTTCCCTACTCCAGTCATTCTCACCAGTCTGTTCCCAGACAGGGACAACTGTAAAGTTATCAAATAAATCGAAAGTCAGAAATTAATCTATCAAATATTATTATTCTACACAGACTGTACCTATGATTTATCTTAACTTTATCAATCACTCTTGTTAAACTGGATGGAAGTATTTATAGAGACGTACAAAAGAATGAGAAGATGATCACATAACATTACTTCTATAAGTAATAACCATATTTCAGCACTTTTTGTGTTAAAAAAGGTTTTTTCACAAAAATGTTTTGTTTCTGTCATTAATATAGCAATTATTGCGAATGTGTGAATACATCATTTTGTTTATTTGTTCAAAGCTGATTACACGCTAAAATATGATTATGCCAAAAGGAGTACATTAACAGCAACTTTTCATGTAAGATTGAAAGAGTGAAAGATAAATGTGTGTGTGTTATTCCTTTGTGCCGCCCATATCAATCTCATTTATCTACTCTACACAGAAAAGTCTATTCATTGGTTTTGAAAACATCAAATGTATACATGGATTTCTACTCTTTTTGTCAAAATTGTGCAACAAAAATACTAGGGTTGCATAACTATGGTATCAGTGCCATTACAGTTGTGTAAACAAATTCATCCTTTGCAAAAAATCTTTGTGACAAAATAAAAGACAGGTAAATATTTGAACTGATTTATAACACACCTGTTTGAGGTTGTGGCATCGTTCCAGATTTTCTATCTTAGATACATTGTTTTTGTCGCATATGATGGTGGCTGGATCTAGTCCTGGTGGCACCTCAATCTTGTGTAACCTTCGACCCGTCAGGTCAAGGACATCCGACTCAGCATCTGTGAAATAAAATGGCAGAGTTAACTGGTTGGTGACTGCAGCTAGTAAATATTTTATGCTGCCAACAAATAAACAAAAATGGACAGCAAACCAAAAGCTATAGGGTACACATATTTTTCATTTACACCTCTACCAATCAACACTTAAATCCTATTCCTACTATGAGGCCCCACAGAAAATGAACCTGGATCTTCAGTGTGATATTCCATTTGTCTCATGTGCAAAGTGACAGAGAACATACCAAACTCATTTTATTTCTCAATATTGGCACTAGTTAAATCAAGATGGCTGTCACTTAAAAAGATATTGTAAGGTTATTTCAGAATTTTTTTAAATAAAGAAAAATATTGAATTAATGATGATAATAATTTAAACCAATTTTTTGTTACATTTTTTTTTTTATTTTATTTTTTATTAACCAAATAGCAATTTAAGTTAAAGTGAATGATAATCCATGTACAGGCACCAAATTCAGAACATCAACGTTCTCCTGCAACATGACACAGTCTATAAGTATCCTGTCATATTTATATACCTCAAATGTCCCCAGTTATTTGGACATATTGACTGTTGGTTTATGAAAACTGACATATCAAGATCAAGAGTTTGTATATGTGAGCGTAATATACATGAATAATCCAGTGATGGGTTATAATCAGAAAATACGCCCGAGGCTGTTTATAAAAAGCAATGGAAAACGGTGTTATTTTAAATGATTTTTTTCTTTTTTTCTAAGTCTGCCAACTTAACACGAAACAACATGTTTTCGGTGACAGAAACCATGATACAATGTATCACTAATTCCCTATTCATTCTTCAATGATATGGAAAATTTTAGAAGGAGAAGAATTCTTTAAAAGCTTTTTAAAAACCAAGCCATTTATTCATTTTAAATGCGTTCAAGCATTGTATGATAGTCAAATATTTATTTTCTTGAAGTCTTATCCACAAAACTTAAATTTGTAAGAAGTCAGAAACGATATTTATCATATAATATATTAAACACAGAACAAAGTACACATGTACTGATATTTAATGCATTGTACAAAAAAAACGAAATATGACTGTGCTAATTGTCACTTCAGTATATGTTAAATATAAATCACTGATTCACTGATTCATCAATGCTCTAACTTACCAAAATGAGATAATGCGCTAAAATTGATGGCGGTAGACTAGTATGTTTACAGTATGTATATCTATTTGATGTCTATATAATGATTTTTTTTTTATTATTATCAAGAATGCTGAAGTACATATATATTGCTGTTTTGACTTTTACATCAGGAATATAATACATCGATATCACACAGATGGAACTGAAATTTATGTGTTACACTTTCAAACCAATTACAAATTTATCCTTATTAAAAATGAGAAGGAAGATTCCATATTACGATCTCTTCGGCTAAATTTGTATACTTAATCTATATATTCCGGTCTAACTGATTTGGTCTCACTGATAACCAAGCTGAGATTATGACACAACAGTACACAAATATTTCTGTTGTATATCTTCTTTACTCATAATATATATATATACAGTAGCCTGAGGGGGGTATTACTTATATTTACACAACAATGGTTGGACTGTTCCTGACAAACAATACCAACTTTATCCATTACACCAATTCTGAACCGTTTTGTTGTTTACTGATGGATAAGTAACATACCTGACCTACATAAGGACTGGTTCAGAATGGATTTTAAACCATCTCTCGATGTCTTTAGGCAACATGTTTGTTGAGAACATTGATTGACACATTCCTGTTAAAGTTATCCCTCCTCCAATTAGGGACCAATTAGAAACAAAATATGTCATCCGAAAATATTCATGTGGTAAATGGACAGGGAAATATAGCATTGAGGGACACAAGAATAATGAACATTGTGTATAGAGAGTCACAAGAATCATGAATACTGTGTATAGAGAGTCACAAGAATCATGAACATTGTGTATAGAGAGTCACAAGAATCATGAATACTGTGTATAGAGAGTCACAAGAATCATGAACATTGTGTATAGAGAGTCACAAGAATCATGAATACTGTGTATAGAGAGTCACAAGAATCATGAACATTGTGTATAGAGAGTCACAAGAATCCTGAATACTGTGTATAGAGAGTCACAAGAATCCTGAACACTGTGTATAGAGGGTCACAAGAATCCTGAATACTGTGTATAGAGAGTCACAAGAATAATGAACACTGTGTATAGAGGGTCACAAGAATAATGAACAGTGTGTATAGAGTCACAAGAATCATGAACACTGTGTATAGAGGGTCACAAGAATCCTGAACACTGTACAGCGTCACAAGAATCCTGAACACTGTACAGCGTCACAAGAATCCTGAACACTGTACAGCGTCATAAGAATAATGAACTCTGTGTATAGAGGGTCACAAGAATAATGAACACTGTGTATAGAGTCACAAGAATCATGAACACTGTATAGAGTCACAAGAATCATGAACACTGTATAGCGTCACAAGAATCCTGAACACTGTACAGCGTCACAAGAATAATGAACACTGTGTATAGAGGGTCACAAGAATAATGAACACTGTGTATAGAGGGTCACAAGAATAATGAACAGTGTGTATAGAGGGTCACAAGAATAATGAACACTGTGTATAGAGGGTCACAAGAATAATGAACACTGTGTATAGAGGGTCACAAGAATAATGAACAGTGTGTATAGAGGGTCACAAGAATCATGAGCACTGTGTGTAGCGTCACAAGAATTATGAACACTGTGTATAGACACGGGAGCTGCCCCTCGACACAGGTTCGCCTCCTAGAAACAGCAGTGCCCCCTAGACACAGCAGCAGCACCCTCTAGACAGAGGAGCGTCCCCTCAACTCAGCAGCGTCCCCTAGACACAGCAGCAACCCCTAGACACAGGAGCTTCCCCTCGACACAGCAGAACCCCGTACACACAGCAGCGTCCCCTTGACACAGATGAATCCCCTAGACACAGCAGCATCCTCTCGACACAGCAACATCCCTTAGACACAGCAGCGTCCCCTTGACACAGCAGAATCCCGTACACACAGCAGCGTCCCCTCGACACAGGAGCGTCCCCTCGACTCAGCAGTGTCACCCTAGACACAGCAGCACCCCTTGACAGAGGAGCGCCCTCAAGACACAGCAGCGTCCCCTCAACACAGCAACGTCCCCTTGACACAGATGAGTCCCCTTGACACAGATGAGTCCCCTAGACACAGCAGCATCCTCTCGACACAGCAACATCCCTTAGACACAGCAGCTTCCCCTTGACACAGCAGAATCTCGTACACACAGCAGCCTCCCCTTGACACAGGAGCGCCCCCTAGACACAGCAGTGTCCCCTAGACACAGCAGCAACCCCTGGACACAGGAGCTTCCCCTCGACACAGCAGAACCCCGTACACACAGCAGCATCCCCTCGACACAGCGTCCCCTAGACACAGCAGAACCCCGTAGACACAGCAGCGTCCCCTAAACACAACAGCGTTCCCTAAACACAGCAGCGTCCCCTTGACACAGCAGTGTCATCAGATTGTGTCATTAACAATAAAATACTCTTGAAGAAATGGTAACATCATTTTGACCATTCAGTTTTCTAGTGAATTCCTTTAGACCAAAAACAATAATCAGTATTTATTAGTGAAAGAATTAACGAACATATTATTTCAATAATACAGGTGAAATTGTCATTGTTTTATTTTTCAGAATTCACCATGTAGATCTCCTCCAAACACAATTTTGGACCTTCTAACACTGATGCATACAAATCCAGTATGATTTATCAGTGGTATATCTTACTGGTAAATAATTGTAAATAACATGTATGATAAAACGTTTGCTTTGGTTGGAAAGATTCGCTAAGTTGTATAGTGCATGATTCATGGGAATGTGATAATATTTTGAGAAAACAATTCATTTTTTTAAAAATTTCATCTGAAGGAGGACTATAAATAATCCAATGTATACACTTATTTTTATTGTCTATTAAAATGGAATAACAATGTAAAAATTACAGAGATGTGCTTTTTCATACTTACATTTTTTCTGTCTCATTATTTTAAAACAACTTGTATCCAAGCTGTCTCCAACAATTCACTCTTGTGTTGTTCTAGTAAATGATGCCAATTTATGTAAAAACACTCGATGAGAAACTCCAATTACATGAGGTAAGAATCAACATTGATCCCATCAACAAATAGATGAGAAGCCCATCACATTGATCTGTAAGTTATCTGATCCTAGAGGCAGACGATTCTCTCAAACCACAGCAACATCAAATTTCAAAGCACCATATAAACTGATTACTAGTCCTGTCTCTGTAATATACGATTTTTGTTCTTCAAATTAAAACCATTTCACTTGTTCATAGACATCACAGTGTCCTACTTCCTCTCTGATCAGCGGAACTATTTTACGGACGGAACTTCTGACACTTCATGGCCATCAGTGTACAGAGCGGTAGTAAATCCATACCCAAGAGTACTTCACCAGTCTTTTATACACATACAGGTATATATACATATGTATACACAGCGTCTCTTTTACAGATCATGAGTACCTATAGACCTATATGTAAGTATATATATATATGTGTATGTATCCAAAATGTTAACCCTTTTGTACTATTAAATTGACCTAAACAAGGAAACATTGAGTCTATTGTGATGTTCGAACATGCCACATCCTGAATAAAAATCAACGGGAGAGTACACGCCCTTTGTAGATAACAAGTTTGTGAAAACATCTTAATACACAAAAATATGTTAATACACAAACTGTTACCCATCAAGATGGGAAGAACTTACAACCAAACATCAGAATATCTATATTCTTAACACTATCCATCCATTTGAAATCATCATTTGTTGGCGTTTTTTTCTTTAAATGTTTTAGACAAGTATGATGCAAAGGTAGTTCAGGTTATTTCGTCTATTTACTTGTCTACCTGTAATTTTGTTACCTGTACAGTCAGGTGAACCAGTCTACCTGACCTCTGATCAATATTGTTTATTACAACTCTGTATGAGGACCCAATTAAGCAGACCTGGAGAACAATACACATTCTCTGCTCTAGGCCAGCTGAAAACAAGCTTGGCCATACGCCAACTTCAACCTTGAGGTATACCATTGTTAATGCATCCTTTTCTTCCATATAATTTCAAGGCTCTCACACCCCATTTTGGGACTGGGGCCCGGGGCCCTTAGAATTGGGAAAAATAGTGGCGTTTTCCTTAGAATTGGGAAAACTTGGGGTCTAAATTGGGAAAAAAAGATACTATTTTGCATTGGGAATGGGGCCGAATATCCGCACCAAATCTGGCAGATCGAGAGCCCTGAATTTATATGGGTAAATGAACCTGATATTTCAATTTCTGACTTATACTGTCAGAAAACTAAATGGCAGTAGACATAGATGGATTAGTTATCCAAATGTTTGATTGATGGCAACACTAATTCTTTGGCATATGTCATATATTTTTGACAGGACACAACTTTGATATCTTTATACAGATATTATGGAAGAACCACAATTGGTTTGACCAAGATTTACAAGGCAGGTGCTGTCGATGGTGGAGATGCTTACTCTTCTGGGACATCTGGTCTTATTCTCCTTGTACTTTTTCAGATTTCTACATGTAAATCTTTCTTTTCATCATATTTTGCCCTAATTTTATCTAATTTGAGTTTGGATTACGATAGTCCACATGTTGGTATTTTTTTTCTTTTTATGTCCTTAGGTGTGGTAATGCAGGTACTCCAATTTCCTCCTATAGTAATATTCCTTTTTGTTTCACAAATAATTGTTGGAAGTACATCAAAATCTCAAAATGCAAAAACAAAAACAAAACAAACAAAACACAAATTGTACACTGGACAGCTAGCCAGCTCCCTTCAGATTTTTTTGACAATTGTTTAAACTATCATTATTTTGGAAGATTAAATGGTTGAATGAGGACAAAATAAGGTTTTGCCATAGCATCTATATTTGGCCCATAATCCTGCAAGAAAGAAAATAAATAAATAAAAAAAAAGCTGCCTTGTGTTTGCTATTGAAGAAACATTTTGCTTTGATGGCTTTGAACTATAAACTTCCAATATTTCACAATATTTACAAAGCTAGTTATTCATTTGATCTAAAGTCACTCTTGTTTGCCGAGACTGAAATGCACCAGGAGTCTAAATATGAATACCCAGGAAAATCTCATGTGGTCAGTAAGGTGACCTCATAGCTTTTAACGTTGATCTATTATGATCATATTATACTGTAACAGAAGTCATCATTCATTTCAAATTATATAAAACACACTACAAGCAAAACTTATATGCCACATTGTCATAAAATAATACTAAGAATGTTTTCAATCGTTAACAGTGATTTACTTAATATTGATGAGAGCGTGATGTAAAAACTAATTACACTACCATGTAAACCTTTCAAATTTGTGTATTCATTTGCATTATCAATCCACGGACAAGTTTTTGTTAGCAATCACCTTCCAAATGTAACTGACTGGAAAATATTAATGGCTCAAATAAAAGTCAACAAGTGCTTTTATTTGCAGTTGCAGCACCATTGTGCATCCAGAGAACTTGTTTCTTTATTATCAATTCATATTGTCTCTGTAAATCTTCTCCTTAAATTGCCCTGAGCTCTGAATAATCCACTCTGTTGGGCAGGCAATATTTTACTGGAAAGATTAATTGTGAGTGTGGCACAAATGAGTAATGTGGGATTCATGAAAAGTCACATTCTCATTAAATTGTGCAACATAGCGAGAGCATGATTTCCAGTAACTATGTTAATTTCACATTTTAAAATCAGGGCTCTTGATCTGCCAGATTTGGGGCCGGTATTCGGCCCCATTCCCAATGCAAAATAGTATCTTTTTTTTCCCGATTTAGACCCCAAGTTTTCCCAATTCTAAGGAAAACGCGGCTATTTTTCCTAATTCTAAAGGCCCCGGGCCCCAGTCCCAAAATGGGGTGTGAGAGCCCTGAAAAGTATTAGTTACTAAAAAATATATATCATTACTCTGGCTTACTTGTTAAATAAATATATCCATGGCACACTAGTTTCTGACCCCTTAAGAACCACTTCATGCTAGCTTCACTATGTCAATGAATTGCCACCAAACAACATTAATCAATTCAAATATTCATATCATAAAATTCATTTTTAAAAAAACTGATCAGTGAAACACCAGTATTTTTCTAAAAAGTATCCACAGATCTGACCTCAAATTTGCTCACCTGAAAAGATTGACATGTGTATCTGACATGTAATTGCACTTTCATTTCTGATAACATCACTAAATCTCAGAGACATTTTAGATAGCTTAAAGTGACCCAGAAGTACACATGTATTACATAAAATAAAATCATCATGTGAACAGAAATGACATTCTGGTGACAGAAAAAAATTATATTAAATCATGGTGCGAAAATGGTGTATACCTGTGTTAATGTGTGCACCCTTTTCTGAATGGTAAGATTTTGGTGTTTTTCTCAAATAAACCATATTTCTCGGCAAACTTCTTTTTTTATAACACAAGCTATTTGAATAATGTAAATTTTTCATCTGTCAGTCTACAAATCGCCAGTTAACTAAAATCAGAAATGAGTCATCAAAAGTAATAATTAAAATAACACCACTTTTCCAAAATAAGACATGCATGTTTGAACTTTTTGCAAGAAGGCGTGGCCTATTTATTATTCATGATCGATTTTTATTCACTTTGCAGACGACAACAAAACACTAGCATACTAGTATGGATTGATTGGATATTTCATCATATCTTGGAGGATGCTTGATGTGAAAATATGTAACAAAAAAAATAATAAATAAACAAATTTGCCAACGAAATATTAACACAGAATATTTTATGATGAATAATTTAATAATTATTTGTTATTCTTTCTGGAAGCGTGACATGTAACAGCAACCAAAATTATCCTGGTGCGAGGTCACGCTTGTCAAAAGTACATGTGATATGCCTCGACAAAATGGCCGTTCCGAAATACATAACGGTCCGGAACCGATGTCCAGACGATATTATATCTACACAATCATCGTCAATCCTCTGTACACCTTGTTATTTGATAATGCATTCAGAATTGATTTGCATCTAAAAATTGAAATTCAAGTGACCTTTTCCGTTCAATGTCAGTGATAACTATTCATCTCACGTCAAATGACGCGGTTGATACTTCTATTTGCGGATATCTGCATTTAGTGATGCTACCGTCAAAACCCAGAATCTGCGTCAGCCATCAGTTTACATTAGCAACATCACACCACACGGCTGAAGTATTGCTTATCGTGACCAGTTCAAACTTAAATCAGCATTAAGGGCACTATTCTTCAATGTTGATCATGTATTATGTGCATATAGTATAAAAATTAGAAAGCAAAACCTTTTCTAAATAGTCTATACTGTTCCAAACTTACCCGACTCAGTCATGTTTGATTCCCGCTTCCTATTGAAGTCTTGTAACGAGATTCCTGATTGGTCGTTTCTTGAAGAATGCCAATCTCGCAGTAAATGATTTATTAAATTTGCGAAATCAATATTTTTAAACATCGAAACACCAGGCAATTATCTATCTAAAGTTTATTCTGATAACCACTGAATACTGATGATTGTTAATATTTTTGTCATATTAAATGTGATCTATGAACAAGCATTCTGTACTTTGCCAATAATCCCATTAAACTTGAACCTCTGGCTTTGAGCACTTTCCAGAGTAGAATGTATGGTGTTTAGCGTTAGTATTGTTTCAATTCTGTGATGAATAAGTCTTAAATAATTTAACAAACAAGAGAAAATATAATTATACTTCATTTCATATATTCTGAGGGATTGAAATTCTTGTAAATGGATATCGGATTATACTTTCACTACCCTGTGAGAAAACGACAACCCGTGTAATTTGGAAATGATGAAAGAAACACCACCAAGTTATGAAGGTAATTCCTGTCAAAATATTAGCAATCGGATATAACAGAATAAAAGAAATATATTTGTTGTTCAGAGTCATATATTCAGCCATTTTAACTATTCTCTCAATTCCAAGAGATTTTTTTTTTTGATAAATCAATCATTTTTGGTTACTTCCAAATATTGTCACCGCGAAATATTTCTGTTAAAAGTAATGTTCACAGAAATGAACGAAAGTTCAAAGAAAGTCTTGTCTTTCAGTGTTATTAATGAATTAACTTGCGTAAGTTTGGATTCATTTTTTTTTTTTTTTTGTTGAAATAATGCTAATGAAGTTCCACCATGGGCCAACTACGACATCCTGAAAATTATTCTTTTTTTCTTCAAACGCAATAGTTCCCCGGCTCAGCATTTTTTCAAATGCACTTGCATTGCATGCTTAATGCGTTTCCACACCTGCTTACGTCACGCCTCTTCTGGCTTTCAGTCTCTCCAGTATACTTTTCGGTTAATCTGTATTGTATTTTTTCCTGTATTGCTAATTTCTCGTACACAGTGGAACTGTGGAAGAACTGTAATCCTAACCACTGCACGCATATGGTCTTACCCATCTGTTACTGTCCAAAGTTAGATCAGTCAAATATTTAGGGAAAAAATTCTGCTGTTGCATCGGCTGCCATCACAGAAACCGTGATGATAGGAAGAAGACGGGGCTACATGTATAGATGCTACCAGGAACATATATGACATATGTCATATACGTTCCTGATGCTACCGAAAATCATATCATCTCCGACAAGTAAATAATACAGGTAAATTCGGGTTGGGGAAGCTGAGTTGTTACTATCTAGAGATGGAAAAGATAGCTGGGGAAGGGGACACATTTTCACTGAGTGGCTCTCTATTGTAACAGGGACGTATATGTCATATACGTCCCTGATTGTAAGTAGAATCTATGTGATGTGATTTCAAGAATATAGTTGTCATCTGTTCAGATAAACTTTTAAGAACATTTTTTGACCCCTTGTGGAAACAAAACACACAATCGAATTATATTATTGAGCATACTCTCTTAAAAATGCCCAAAGTGTACGATATACTTAATAAATCATTCCGCTGACGTTAGGGTGGTTTACAGGGAGATAATGGAATGGGTGTGTGCTACCTATATTTTGTTTCGTATGATAAAAATAAAATAACTTTTGATGATGAAATAAAATAAACAATAATAACAATTAACATTAATTTAGGGTATTTTAAATAAAGTATGTTAGTGAAATAGCATTCAGAATTGTTTGTACATTTTCTTATTTTTGAAATATTCACTGCGTATCTATTGTTGATCTTTCTCTTTCCGGTCGTCACCATGAAGTAATGGCAATTTCTGTTACCCCTTGTTTAAAATCGCTCTATTATTGCGACATCAATAATCTTAGGAAGAAATTAAGATGATTCACTTAATAAATGATAGTTACTCGTAGATAATATGTTTTAATTTTGCGTTTCAGGGTCGAACTTTGTGCGTTCAGCGGCTACAAAATCTACCCAGGCCATGGGAAAAGAATGGTCAAAATTGACGGGAGGGTAAGCATTTCCCGTTAAACTCCATTAGCAAGTAAAACCCGTCTTGTTTTGTGATCATATCGATGTTGTATTGATATTTATAGAACTGCATACAACGCCACGAATTAAAATCAGATGTGAGTTTTGGTTGAGATTGCCAAGTGCCTGAGGTCTGTCGATGTTGACGTTTAGTGTGTCTACTGATACACGTAAAGATCTACGCAACGAAAACTTATTTTGCAACAGTTAATTTGCACTTTGTGAAAACATTAACAAACAGATTATGATAAAAATGTGTTGTGCAGTAATGGCGAATCTGGCATATATACAGGGTTAAACATGGAGGGGTCTAACGTTCCCCGAACCCCTTAAGACTGAAAACTTTCTTCCCCATTACCACATTTTCGGAATGATGTGAGCCACCTTACCTTTGACATTGATGAAAACTTGTTGAAATTGTCACATTGTTCTAGGATCCCAGGATTTCACCATGTATTTGTTGAATATGTAAAAGTTTAGTAGTACATTAGACCGGTGTTATGCTACTGAATAACAGGCATCCGAGTGGATTTTTATTTTTATTTTTTTAAATAAATATGTATTCATAATTCACATGATAAACGTCCAATTATTGTTATAAAAAGCTGAACATGTGCTTGCTTAGATAATGAAAATGTATCGAGATTGAACTTACTTTATTGAAATCAAGCATTTTGCATGGCACATATAGAGCCTGGTACATGGACCCGTTCCCAATTGACGGAAAATGGAAAAATATCATATAGATATATGTATGAGAAAAAGAGTCTTTCATGGGAGAAACAAACTTATTGTGATAAAAATGTAGTAAAAAGAGGAAAGAAACTTGTGTTGCTGCCAGAATGATATTTTATATTGTACAGTCAAACTGATTTTATTCAGCTTCCATGCATTTCTGCTTTTTGGCTATTATTTCTGCCAGCTTCATCTTGTGGCTTTTTTTGAGACACCATATGGGTGGATGTGCTCAGATATGATTGTTTATTGCCAAAGAAAGCATTTTAAACAATGTTTTATTTTCTTTAATCAGTTTTGTGTAAACTTGTCATTTTAAAAACAAAAAAATGTTTTCAGGTCTTCAATTTTGTAAATGCAAAATGTGAACGCTCCCACTTGATGAAGAGGAACCCTCGTAAGATCAATTGGACAGTGTTATACAGAAGGAAACACAAGAAGGGCCAGACTGAGGAGGTGTCTAAGAAGAGAACCCGCCGTACCACAAAGTACCAGCGTGCCATCACAGGGGCAACCCTTACAGACATCATGGCAAAGAGGAACCAGAAGCCCGAAGTCCGCAAGGCCCAGAGGGAACAGGCCATCAGGTATGTTGTATGTTAGAAGTAATTCATATGTAGTCATTATAAAATATCAGGATTGAAGTTGTACGGAATGTTTTATTCTGTTTATGCTTCTGCAAATTGGAAGTGTTTTACTGTAGGTACAACAGAACTATCCCTGCTCTTTGGAAATTTTCAGTTTATTGGGTTACAAGCTGGTGTGCAAGCAAACAATATTTGGATATTTGCTGTGTATTGTGGATGGATTAGAGTACTTTTCTTGAAGTAAAAAACTAGATTCTTACCTCATTATGAAGAAAAAATATTCATTTTAGAGAAATCAATGGCCAAGTTTTGTATTTTTGGGTTGAAAATATGACGAAAATTTTGGAAGTGTTTGCCCAGTTTATTTTTTTAAAATGAAATTCATGGTCCAACAATGTGCACCAAAAATATTTGAAATCTATAAACAGGTTATTCTGGCAGGTTATCAAAAATTTTCACATGTCCAAAATGTATTTTACAGATTCACAAAATCTTAAATAAATACCACAGTTTTATGTGGATTCTCAATAATTATCAAAAAAGCAGTCAGGGATGCTCTTTTTCTGTTTCAAAGACCAGTTCTGAGATTCCTCCAGACAAACTCAGCATGTGCAACAAGATTGTCTGGACCATATTAATTAGCATAAAAGTTTATCTACAAAACAGTTAGTTATGCTGACCAGTAGACCTGTGTGTTCAGTGAATTTGTGCATTAAACTTGCCTGTTCAGAAGGGCAAAGGACATTGCAATATCAATTATATGTTATCGTTTGGTCCAAGCAGAATCAACAAAACTGAAATATTCTTTACATTCAGTACTGTAATGATCAGCAGATATAGACTTGGTTAGAACTCTCCTGTTGTTTGGACTTTAATCTTCTCTTGCACGTTTTGTAACGGCGTTTCGGATTTTTCTTGGTGTGAATTGTAATTAAGGTATTACTTTGTAACACCCTACATTCGTGATACTTCAGTTTAGAAAACATTGGTAAACGAAAAAAAGAAAAGCACTAAATATTATACACGTGACAGCGATATCACTAAATGACTATATGTGTTTACAATGCCATGAGCACAAAACTATATATAGACTGTCCATAGAATGCACTACAGGCTTGAATAGTCGATAAAGATAATTAAGAAGAAAGTGTTTAATTGCTAGCTAAAAGATGTTGTCTTCCATTGACTGAAAGTGAATGTTGTCTATGAAATTCTATGCTGCTTAAAAATAATTTCTAGCATTACCGCACATTCGGTCCATTACTACATAATTTACTGTATTGACTAAAATTTTGCTAAACATGTCTGGCGGTCCGAAGTTTGGCAAAATCTTTTTCAAGTAGTGAAATAACCCATCTTGCTTCCATCTCAGTCAAGTATTCTATATATATTTGCATTGGAAGAATTTTCTCAGTTTTTAAGGGGGTAGGGCAGTTTTTGAAACTGTTCTTTATTCATATATTTTTTTTACATACCGAGTTGAAGTACTGTAAGTTTATTTGTTTCTAAAGCATTTTCTTTTTCTCATGTACTACAGAGCTGCTAAAGAGAAGAACAAGGCAAAAGAGGCTGTCAAAAAGGCTACAAAGGTAACTTAGGTGACCGGGCAGTGCTTCTCCAGGTCACAACAATTTCTTACATATTCATGTTAGAGGAATGTAGTATAGCAAATCTTCTCACCAAGTTATCACAAAGGTAACCAAAGTGATACAAGAACAGGACTCGGAAGTCGCATGTAGATTTTATCTGCTCCATATCCTCCCGTATTTTCACCCAATTGTCATTTCATCAGCGAGGTAGCTGTTTTACTTAGATGAAAATAACAAGGATTATTGAAATGAGTTGTCCGTCTTGTCCAGTCATTGGGATATTGTGCACTACATGTGTAATACTTGCATGAATGATGCAACTAGTTAGGGTTTGACAGCATGAATGTTTAGATGCCGAATTTGTCCTACATTTTATTCTTCTGTCCCTGAAGTTGAAAATCAAGTTTAAATATGGTTATTACACAGAACTAAGCCACCATTACCAAATATTGTAAATCGTTGGAATAGGCTGCAATGTAATGTGAAGTGTCACACAATTCTGTTATCAATCTCGTCAATTTATCACTCGTGCATAAAAGATGTTGAAGTGATATTAACAGTCAATAGTTACAGATTAATACATTGATATTAATTCTTGTATAGATGCTTATGTTTATGGTAGCGGGGATGTCTGTCAATTCAAACCAGAATAATTTCCTGACCATAAATTGATTCCAGTCGTAAGTGTCTGAAGATAGCAATTATCATGTGCTGCCTCTTTATCATTACAGGCTGCGGCTCCCAAACAGACACAGAAGGCAAAAGCTGCAAGGAGCGCACCAGCAAGCAAGCCACGTGTTGGTGGAAAGCGATAGATTCCTCTGTATAAATTATTGTAATAAATCTGCCTTCTGGTGAGCTCATATGGTCATTTCTTGTGTTGTTCTACAGCTATTAGTACCTGGTATATGTTCTCTAGAATGACACTAAAGGATAGAAGGCAGGGCTCTCGATTTGGCAGATTTGGGGCTGAATATTCCCAATGCAAAATAGTATCTTTTTTTCCCAATTTAGACCCCGTTCTCCCAATTCTATGGAAAACATCATTATTTTTCCCAATTCTAAGGGCCCTGGGCCCCAGTCCCAAAATGGGGTGTGAGAGCCCTGGAAGGTACCAGGAAATTAAAACTCTGGTGTGCTAGATAGGAATGGTTATTACTAAATGGCAGTCAGGAGATGAAATACTCCTTGCCTTCAAGAAGATTAAATGACAAAGCAAATAATAGAATGCCCAAATATGTGGAATTTTTCAAAACAACTCCAAATAGTATGAGAATTTTCAGTGACAATTAAAGATGTTCAGCACATTGTTTTATACAGACCCCTGCCACCCCACCCCATTTTGAACTTAACGTTAATGAGTTGACATTGGATGTTTTTCAGGCTCTGATTTTGTCAGTTTACTTTAATAGGTTCATTTCCTGTTTTGACATTAACTTGGAACTTGGAAAAAATTGTTTACTTTTGGTTGCCAAATTCAAATTTCTTTTAAATTCAACTGGTGCTGACTTTTTGATTATGTAAACAAGAGACTCGCATCCCTACTTCGTAATATCAGACCACAAAGACTTGATTATCACTTTAACTTTCATACTATTTCTAGCTAAATCCCACTGAAAATCTATTTTCCAAGATGGCAGTTATGATCAGTAGTCATAATGTTGTGATCATGGGTCTGAAGTAACTTCTTAATCAGCTTCATTTATATAAGAGATGATTTCCTCAAGTGGTGTTTTGGACCAAATCTGACTGAAATCAAATGGAAAACTCGCAAGGTTATCCCTATATCAGACGATCGGACATAGCAAAAGGTTATTCCTGTATCAGATGATTGAACATTATGCAAGGTCATCCCTGTATCGTACTACTACACTAAACACAAGGTCATCCCTGTATCGTACTACTACACTAAACACAAGGTCATCCCTGTATCCTACTACTACACTAAACACAAGGTCATTCCTGTATCCTACTACTACACTAAACACAAGGTCATTCCTGTATCCTACTACTACACTAAACACAAGGTCATCCCTGTATCCTACTACTACACTAAACACAAGGTCATCCCTGTATCCTACTACTACACTAAACACAAGGTCATCCCTGTATCCTACTACTACACTAAACACAAGGTCATCCCTGTATCCTACTACTACACTAAACACAAGGTCATCCCTGTATCCTACTACTACACTAAACACAAGGTCATTCCTGTATCCTACTACTACACTAAACACAAGGTCATCCCTGTATCGTACTACTACACTAAACACAAGGTCATCCCTGTATCCTACTACTACACTAACACAAGGTCATTCCTGTATCCTACTACTACACTAAACACAAGGTCATCCCTGTATCCTACTACTACACTAAACACAAGGTCATCCCTGTATCCTACTACTACACTAAACACAAGGTCATCTCTGTATCCTACTACTACACTAAACACAAGGTCATCCCTGTATCGTACTACAACACTAAACACAAGGTCATCCCTGTATCCTACTACTACACTAAACACAAGGTCATCCCTGTATCACACTACAACACTAAACAAGGTCATTCCTGTATCCTACTACTACACTAAACACAAGGTCATCCCTGTATCCTACTACTACACTAAACACAAGGTCATTCCTGTATCCTACTACTACACTAAACACAAGGTCATCCCTGTATCGTACTACAACACTAAACACAAGGTCATCCCTGTATCGTACTACAACACTAAACACAAGGTCATCCCTGTATCGTACTACAACACTAAACACAAGGTCATCCCTGTATCGTACTACAACACTAAACACAAGGTCATCCCTGTATCCTACTACTACACTAAACACAAGGTCATCCCTGTATCCTACTACTACACTAAACACAAGGTCATCCCTGTATCGTACTACTACACTAAACAAGGTCATTCCTGTATCGCACTACAACACTAAACAAGGTCATTCCTGTATCGCACTACAACACTAAACAAGGTCATTCCTGTATCGTACTACTACACTAAACACAAGGTCATCCCTGTATCATACTACTACACTAAACACAAGGTCATTCCTGTATCGTACTACTACACTAAACACAAGGTCATTCCTGTATCACACTACTACACTAAACAAGGTCATTCCTGTATCACACTACAACACTAAACAAGGTCATTCCTGTATCATACTACCGAACATTACACAATATAATCTCAGAATGAGTCTACTGGACAGAAGGTCATCCCTGTATCAAATTACTGGGCACAAAGTCATACCTGTATTGGACACCCAGGTGCCACACAAGGTCATCCCTGTATTAGACACCCAGGTGCCACACAAAGTCATCCCTGTATTAGACACTCAGGTGCCACACAAGGTCATCCCTGTATTGGACACCAAGGTGCCACACAAGATCATCCTTGTATTATGGACATGAGTATCTACTGGACAGAATGAGACTACTGGACACGTGGTCATCCCTGTATTAGACTTCTGGACACATGGTCATCCCTCTATCTTACAACCAGACAACATATGAGATATTCCCTGTATTGGAATACTGGACACATGTTCATCCCTCTATCTTGCAACCAGACAACACACAAGGTAATCCCTGTATTAGAATACTGGACATCAAATAAGATTATAATGAAGTATCTTAGTATAACCCAGTTACTACTCTCTAGAAAGTAATGAAAGTAGTGAAAAAGAGCAGTTGTTGACAAAGAAGACAAACAATAGACTGTTCTTTATCATATTTAATAGGTTGATATGATGGTTATTCATTGGTGATACAATGATGAATTAATGCTTCAACAACTTGCTTAACTTAGTCACATTATCAACAGTGGGACACAGGGTATCTGATAAATAGCCTCCGGCCAATGAAAGAATACTCTGGAACACTCGCAGCACCTGTATAAGGGAGGCAACTCATTGATGTGCTAATGTATAACTTTACTCTTTGCATTATTTAGAACACTAGTAACCAGCACATTTTTTTTCAACTGCAAGATCAACTGACAGTTTTAAGGACATTCATGTATAAAAAGTGGTTTTTACATGGGATATTTTGTGATTTTAAAATCAGATTTTGAAATATCAGAAATAAGGGACAAAGATTTAGGATCATGGAAAAAAAGTGCTTCCTGTTTTCACTTTTGCAATAGCATTTGACAATCGATTGATAAAAAACATAACAAGTAGAGCTTTTCTCTCAAAATTTTTTTAGTTCCAGAATATAAAAGCAAATTAAACATTAAATTAACATTAAAAATTAAAAATTAAAGAAATCTAGAATTATTTTTCCTTCATGAATGATGACATTTTTTGTCAAACAATTATTAGGTACCAGATACTTGTGATACAGAGAAAATTTATTGGGCAATTCTTAGCTGATAATTTGCTATGTTTACATAAGTACAGCACTAACACTAACAACTATTACTATGATTACAGTTAAAATAAGTGATTTCCTAACTTTCTTCCTTGTCATCATTTCAATGTATTGGTTTGGGATTATTTTTGTACATATCATTTTATCTACATCACAATATATATTTATATATATATATATATATTTACCTAACTGCACATTATGACATCAGATATCAGATTCTTGTAGAACATTTTAATAATTGGAATTGCACAAAAATGTCAAGAAAAACATTTTTGTAAAATATATACTAAATATTTCCTATAATGTCTACCAACCAGTGCCATTTACTGAGCTATCACATGTAGACTTCAATAACCTGAGCTGAAATGTCTTCACAATCAAAAAGGAAACTTACAACTGTACATGTTGTAAGAGAGAATCTTTCCGAGTTTAGACTATTCCAGCTTGGATACCAAAAATGTTAACAATAACAAACTAATCATGGTTTTTATGACAGAATATTGGGCAACCAGTACCCCAAATTATGATGACCTTAACTAACTAATGTCTATGTTCTAGCGCATACACACTAAGGAATATGAGGCAACATTCGTCAAAGGGAGGTAATCCCTTTCAATTTACAAGTTGGGCCTATGGCAACACATACAATTCACTTCCCATATACACTGTAAATACATTGGCTGCACCAAGTTTTTACATTTTACATAACTTCAACATGTTACAAAACATTATATGTTTTCAACTTTCTTTTAGTGAGGGATAAAAAATATTGATGAAAGTGTTCTTGATTGAAAAAAAAAATACAGGGACAAAAAAATACACAAAATAAAAACATTAAATAGTCCCACAGCTGACTCAGTAACAATGTGAGATTTGAACACATTTTTGCTCTTGGGTTGTTGCTAGTTATCTAATATTTCTTTCATCCTGAGTTTTTCTAATTACATGTACACATAAAATATCAATATAAGCATTAATCTTATTTTCGGCATTTAACAAAAAAGAGAGACAAATTACATATGATTTAAAAAAAAAATGATTCAAACTGACAGAAATTAAGACTTTAAAATCACTTTATCCAGTTTAAATCTAAATCCATTTACAATTTCCAGACATGGGTATAATACATAGAAAGCAAAACTCAATGTAAGAAATTAGATACTGAACAACATCATTAAAACTAAAACAACTGCTTAAAGATTCAGAGTGTGATATGTACATTAAATAAATTATCAACTTACAACCTAACAATTGGAACATGAACTTTTCAAATGGATGAGAAAATGGAAAAATTGATAAAAAGTAAAATTCAGATATACACGTGAATGTGAGAATTTACACAGAAAAAGGACGGAAAGTGATTTCAGATTGTTCAAATGTATTAAACTATATGTAAATTGAATGTTAAAGTATTATTAAAATATGATTGAATTTCTATTTACCCAATTAATTTCACCAATTTAATGGGTGAATATTTTAACTGGACGGAAATTAGTTGTTTACGGCCTGATGACATCTGATATGATTTATCAATATTTAGGGGACGGCCATCAATGTTACGATCTGTGTTTATTCACTCCAACACTCAAAAGAAGGGACCAGTCACATAAAAATGAATGCACCGAGACTGGGATGATGATCTAATCCAAATAGACAGGAAAGCCTTCCTTTTTCATTCAGGATTACTACCAAATCTTACATATGATATGCAGCATACAATACCTAAGTATTTTTTTATTTATATATTCATTTACTTATCTGGATATAACTATCTCACTATCCCAGGCCCAGAATTCTCTCTGATCTCAACAGCCCTATTTTTATTTATATACATCTTGGGCGAAATCGTACATTGCAAAGAACATTTGAACTGTCAACGTAAAAAATAAAAAAATACATGATATTATAATGTCAATGAACTTACAACATAGAAAGTGTAGATATTTTCTTAAAAGTGAAAATTGATATATTCACCTTAGTGAAAAATGCACAGACACATTATATATCTATATTTGATGACTTCAGAATTCAGTACAATATCAATAAATGGAAAAATATATATAATCCTTATTGTCTTGGACACATAAAACAGAAATAACAAAGTTACCTTGCTGACAGATTAAAACAACAATTTTCGGAAATCAACATTCAGTAACAAAGTTAGATTTGTAGTCTATATGCATTCACACTTGGCACACACCTGGTAACAACAATATGTTTTATCATAGACTTAGGGAGGAAACAAATTACGTGTATATACAGCATTTGTCATCATTACTTTGGGTCAGAAGTATGTAAAAAAAAAATAAGATATTGATAGTTGTATATCCTGTAAATAGTAATATTTTGTTTATTTAATTTTCAAGCTTCTTCAAAACCCAAATTCCAATCAGTTATAACAGTTTTGATAGATATTAATATTTAAAATGAAATTTTTAGTTCAATACCTAGCTTTGCCTTGAAATTGATATTTTTTCTTTAAATAAGGATCTGCAATCCTATGTAATTATCTTATAAATAGTGGCATTACATTCAAAAACTAGAGTGAATGGTCACAACAATAATCCATATAAAAAAAAACAAAAAACAAAAAAAACCCCACTGACTTCAAGTAGCTACACAAAAAATAAGCAGACAATACATCATTAAATAGACTTTGAATATCAAACAACATAAAATATATTCTGCAAGATTCCTGTATAAAATTTATAAATACGCCAATGACTACGATGACAAAACTTAACAACACAAGGTTAAAAGATATAAATGATTCTCTGCTGCTAAAGTATGACTTCCTCAATGTCATCATCAAAGTTATTATCAACTGCGTTGACCACTGGCCGCGTCTGAAATGTGGTTGTTGTATGGCGTTGTCGCCTTGGCAACAACTTTGTAGAGTCTTTCGTTGTAGTAGTATCATCATCAAGCAGTGCACTCCCACCTCCGAACAGAGATAAAGAGTTTTCTCTTTTTGTTGTAGTTTGTTTTGGTTCGTCATCAAAAAGCGACAACTTTGCTGTGTTAGTTTTCTTTGAATCAAATTTTGAGCTACTGAAAATATCGTCATCATTGAAAGAATTACTGGTTTTTGTAGTTGTCTGATTGCCAAACAAGTCCGCCATGAGATCTTTCTTCTTCGTGTCCTTTGGTTTTGGTGGTTTTCCAAAATCATCATTGAAAACTACATCACCTCCAGATTTCTTGCCAGTTGTTTTCTTTGGTTCTCCCCGACGTCCAAATGATGGCTGGTAACCTCCAACATCATCCTCTTTATCTTTTTTCTTTTTCTGTTTCTCCAGATAAGGTATGGAAACATCCTCATGTGACCACTTTCCATGATGAAGGTTTTCCACTGGCTTTGTGAACTGGTAACTCTTTTTACTGGAAGAAGTAGATGCCACATCACTATCTGCCTTGTTTGTAAGGAAGAATGGATCGTGGCTTTTATCTCTCTCTGTTTTCTTGCCTTCATCAATGTCACGCAGCTTTGCCAATAATAAATCCTTTTTACGCCGTTCCTCGTCCATTTGTTTTTCTCTTTGTACACGTTCCCTCTCCTCCTCAGCTCGCCGTTCCTGTTCTTTTCTCTCTCGTTCTCTTCTTTGTCTTTCATCCTGTTCTCGCCTCAGTTCTTCAGCTTCACGTTTCATTTTCTCACGTTCTAATTTCAAATTCCATTCTTCAGCTTCACGTCTGTCCTTCTCCTCTCTATCGTGTCGTTCCCTTTCCTCCTGATCTCGACGTCGTCGTTCCCTTTCCTCTCGATCGTCCCTTTCCCTTTCCTCCTGTTCCAGACGAACACGTTCCATATGTTCCCATCGTTCCTTCCTTTCTGCTTCTTCCTCCTGTTCTTGCCGAAATTTGCGCTCCCGTTCACGGGCCTCTCGCTCTTCCTGTGCTTTCTGTTGTTGCTGAGAAAGAGAAACACAACATCTCATTCATATTGAAAAGTTATTATTGTTGGACTCTGCATCAAGATTTACATTATCTGATGTTTCAGCAAGGATGGCTATTATAATAGGAAGTTCTATTGAAATGCATGTTTGTTATATCATAAACATTATCACTTCTACCCGCCAAATTTTATGAAGTTACATATATATTGTTTTAATAAGAGAAAAAATGCAAGAAAATTTAAAGATTCCTTAACTAATGCCTGTATACAACAATTATCCCTGTAAAATATCAACACGATATTTGCATGAAGAGAAAGTTATCAGTTAAAAAAAATACAGAATTCGTCTTCATTTATTTACTAATATTTTTTTCTTTTTGTTTTTTTTTTTAGATGAAAACGAAAAGAAACTTACACTGCCAATAACAATTTTTTTTAGCAATATACGTATGTATATATGTATTAATATTTCTATCTATATATAAATTTAGTTAGAATTAGTGACTGCAACATTGTGAAGTTGAATTCTATATAAACCAAATCGTGATCATCACTCACAAAAATAAACACAGCTCTATTTCAGTTACTGGATCAAAAATCTTATACTTTGAAGATAAATCTTTACTTAAGAAGCATTCACATCCGTAAGAAACTGACAGTGACAATGTGACACACGACAGACCTCTAACAACAAGCTATTTACACACAGAATTCTTTAACACAGAAACATGGCTACTGTCAGAGAGTAGATTTCCAATATTCCTCAACTTTCAAGTACTATACATATCTGAGAGGATTACAATCATAAACATCTACAGGAAACGGAGAATTGAGAAAAGCAAGGACATTCACTCAAACAGAAAATTCTAATTTTTCACTTTTCTATTCATTCAACACTATATGCTTTACATGTAAAAAGGTACAACATTGTAGAGTTGAGAAACCCGGCAACACTGACAGGAGGAAACAGGACAAAATACAAAGTTTTCCAGTATAAATGACTCCGACTTGAAAAATGTGACTTTAATTTGTTTTTAACTTTTGAATAAGGAAAGAATGTCATTTTCCTTTAAAAAAAAAAAACCAGTCTGCTCTATTTTTGCACCGATGAACAATATACCTAACCCTAGAGCCCAACATCATCTCCCCAACCCACAAATTTCTACCATCTCATTGTTAGATTAATATCTCTGCAAGCTCCTGTGGATAAGATATGGATTATTAGTTGCATTAATAAATTAATCAAAGGTATACATGTGAATACATTTCAAATTCAAACGTACATGTTTATATTAATACAAATCTGGCACATCAGGCATTAAATAAGACAAAATCTGGTTATATACAGTAATACACAGCAGGATCACTCAGAGAACGCTGAAGAAAAACTATCATCTGTAGAAGAAAGGTTTGATTATAAACAATTAATCACGAGGTTCAATTTTCAAATGCATACAATGCCAATTCCTTCAGCAAAAAATTCTTTCTCTGGTTCTCAATAATAACAAAAAAAAAAAAAAAAAAACCAGGAAATGAAATCAAATTCATTATGATTATTGACAAGTTTGACAGCTGTATTGTCAAAATTTGTTACGGTATGAAAATGAGTCTGAACCTCAAAGAAAGAAATGTCAGGAAAATTTCTGGCATGTTTTAAAGGTATCTAATATTGTTACAAACACAAGTAGAATTCTTTAATCTTTTCCTTTTATAAGATTGAAGAAAACTCTTGCTGCAATCATAAAACACTACTTTTAAACTTCAAGCAAGCTGGGAAGTCAATGGGTAGAAAGGGTTAAGTTCACTTAAGGAATTTATCATTGAAAGTTTAAAAGTTTATATAACAAAAAAGTAATTAATACTTCCAAGATACCTGTCTTTAAAGAACTCTCGTGACATGAAGCAGATATGGTCCTAATACATCAGTGGTTTTGAGAATTTTTTTTTATTAAATATATTATGTATATACACAGTTTATTACATTGAACATCCCGTCCAGCTTGTCAAACAACATCTAAACAAAAGTGTAACAAAATTTTTCAGAGGTTTAGTTGTAACAGAATTCACTACAAAGTTTCGTTAACAATACCCGCCACACAAAAAGAGAACACCCCATCACCTGCAGGGTTTTGCCAGCAGTATAAGTTGGAGTGGAAGCAATAGTAGATTTTTTGCCGACAGAGTTGTATCTACTTTTACCACTAGGTGGCGATGCGTAAACACGGGTACTTCCCACGGGAGGCTTCTTGCTTACATTAGTTGTGTTTTCACTTGAGGTCTCCCACGGCCATTTTTTCCCTGTGGATGTGAAAGTGGATTTTTCATGTCGCGGGGATTTCTTTGATGATATCAGGTCCTGTTTGTGGTACGGCTTTGAGTACGAATCATCGGTATCCTCCTCAATTCTCTCCCATTCCTTGGACCCTGCGCTTGGTGCTCGATCAAAATCATCATTGTAATCTCTGGATGAAGGGGTCTTGTTGCCACTATAGCTATCATCTGCTCGCCACGACAACTTACTGGGTTTGTCATCTGCCTTGTTTTTCTTGTCATTGTATAGGAAAGGTCTTTGTCTATCTGACCCCCTGGGTTTCTCAGACTGAACCTGTCGACTTGACCGCCATGGTTTACTAGGATAATCGTCTCTTTTAGATGGTATAGGTTCTGTAGAAACTGGTTTCCGAGGTGATAAAGAGCCACCATGATATCCCGTAGAGGGTTTGGGCCTGGTTGCTTTCTTCTGTCAGTCAAAAATATCATTGGTCAATTATAAAAGAGAGAAAAAAAACTAAAAAATCGATAGAACTGGACAATTCACCAAGAACCACACCATTTCTAACCCTAGAATCACCAATATTAACTTCTCTCCATGTGCTTAATGCTCAGGGTTATAATATCATCCATACATATATCGTAATTTAAATTACTCTATAGAATAACAAATGATACTTTATGTATGCATTATGTGTGAGTAGAATTTATCTATTTATTTTTGTAAATATATTCAGAAATGATGACCAAACATTTTCACTAAGTTTCATATCCCTGAACATAATTCTTTATGTGTTTACCAAATTCCCATCAATTAATCAACTTCAACCAGGTAACAGTAAGTTCTACTGACAGAACTTCAAAAAGAATAATGATAGTATGGATGAGTAAGAGAAATACTGAAGACTACTATCGTTATGTTTAACAATTCCGTCAGTAGATCTATCTACAAGAATCATTGTTAGTAAAATTATTGCTTTCTGAAAAAGACATGTCAATTCTGTTATGATACTTTTTTTGATTACAAACTATCTGAAAAATGAAAATCAAGATTAAAATTCACTTTATGTCGATTTACAGCATTTGAAAAGAGAATGAGGATAATTTCTGATTTCGTAAATTGAGAGAATGAAATATATCTGATGATTATTGTATAGACCTGAAACTAATTTGGAGGTAACTTCCTGTAGTAAGAGTATAAGTCAACCTAATTAGCAGCTTTCTTACTATGTATCATTATCTGACTGGTGAGAGATACAGTATATCATTATCAATTTAAAACATGTTATAAACAAACCATCAATGTTATGTGACATAATTACATTATAACGGGGTTACAGAATGATACCATGTTTAAACAGAAGATGGTCAATGGCTGTAGCGATAACACTGTTGTTTTCTTTTTTCTCTCACTCTTGGAATATTTTGTTTCTTTTCTTGAAAAATTTTTTTTTTTTTTTTTTTTGAAGATGTTACACTTCCCTTCGTAAGATTGTTTAACGCTATTGCCAGTCATTGGGAAATAGAATCTTTTGCCAAACTTAGCAATGCCAGGCCAAGGAAATATAATCTTTGGGTTAATCTGTGTATCATCCTCAATGGAGGTTAATTTAATGACCTCCTTTGACACAGTGTTCCTCTCTTATCCATATAAAGTACAGATATTTTCTCTTGTCTGAAACAGGTATTAACCATCATATCTTGTCAATCCATTCACAAATCTGAAAATATCTCACTGTTACAACATGCATTTGCCTGATATTCTCGGACTATCCATTCAGCAACATACAAAGTGCTCCCAAGACATATAGTAACTAATTATTACACAATTGGTCCAGTGTTTCTTTCCATGGGTGTAATATACAAGGGGGAAAAACAATGCTGTTTTGACAGGGAGGTGAAATTTTATGATCTGTGGTGTAACTGATTAACAACAGTGGGATGTCGGACAAAAGCCAAGATATAGAAGACGATTGCGTGCCCGGCAGGTTATTGAGTACTCCAAGAAACACTGGACGATAGTTTCTCAAGGCATTATTATCATTATGGTGATCCTGCTAGTGACATGATCAAATTTACATGGAAATCGTTTTGAATTTTTGATAATCCCTGCCTCAGCAGCTTTGTCTTCATTTCCTATCGGATAGTGTCAATGGATTGTAGACAGGCAGGTATATAACCCTCGGTAAAACCTCTAGTCTACACAAGGTCTGATCCTATTTTCTGTTATCACTTTTCTTGTCAAGGAAATGTGTGGATTTTAAAACTTTCTTAGTACAACTGTTAAAAATTTGTTTCAGCATAAAAAGTTATTTTTAATCTTATCATCTTAGGGAGAAAAATCTGTATCTGACCTTGTGTAGCTTCAGTTTCATAAAACATTCAAATTTGTAACATAAAATTAATTTAATTTAAAATCTATAAATACAAACAGAAAAAACTGTATGATTGTATTTACTCACGAAATGAAATAAAATTAGATTTTGGATAAACATAGGTAAAACAGAATAGTGTTAGCAGCAACATGCTGGACAAAATACTTAATTTTTTTTTTTAGCGAAAATTCATACAAAGTGTTAATGTTTTCTAAAACAAGCATTAGCTCTTATAGATTACTTGATAATGGTGAAAAATTAATGATATTTGTATTCCTTGAAATATCCAAAACATCATGACTCATCATCAAATTATTGAAAAAGCATTCACTTTCAAACTACATAATAAATATACATAGTAACCTATTTGCTAGCATTTTTTGAGAAAAAAGTTTATATATACGACAATTATTTTTTTAAATCTGCAGACCAGCTGAAGTTTTTTCAGCTTCAACACTTGGGAACAACAAAACTGAATAATACAAGAATTTAAACATGTGGCAGGTTCGCCAACAATAAGTGTCAACAGCATGCTTGGCTATAAAGTTACATCAACATCCAATCTGAACGTTACATATTTGTGGGAACCAGCAAACATTAGTTGAGAAGGTACTGAGATGAACGATGACAGTACCTGAAAGGATGAGGAGTCATCTTCCTAGTAAGTCAAAAATATATTAGCCATCAGAATGAATAAATTATGTACAGACAATTGAAAATTACCATAGCAAAGAAATTCTTGAACATGGCAACTTTCATTATGAATTTTAAAAACAAACGCAAATAAAAATTTTCGAGTAATATTTCAGTTTCAAAAAAATAGTACTAAATCAGCTTATGGCTGATAAATGTTTTTTTGCAAAAGAGGAAAAATTGATAAAAATCATGATTTCTTTGTCAAACTATTATGTTAGTGTAAAGCAAACGGGCTCAGCAAAATTGTCCATGGTAAACTGATTGCTGGTTTCCATAGTAACAATCAACGACAGGTAATACCTTCTCGTAATCCTTGCTTTCCTGAGAAAACTGTAGTCTTGGAATTGGTGATGTACTCTAAGTGGTTCAAATTTCAACAAACAACATTACTATTTCATGGATTTTTAATTCAATTTGTAGATTCTCCTTAACTTTATTAATGATGCTAGGCCACACTTTTGCATAATAATAAATTTATTCAAAGAATCAACTGGAAGTAATGAAAGTATTGGCAACACCAGTGTACTCATTAGTGAGTCTGTATTTCAATCAATATTGAAAGTACTTGAAATATTGGTTAGTGTAGAGATACATATATGATAATAGAATTTGTATGATATTTAGTCAGCATAAAGGATGAATTCTTTTAAAACTACAAGCCTGGAATCTAAATATATAAATATAAGTCAAGAAAATCTGTACAGATAGCATGGGCCAATGTTATTCTTTTTTAATCAAAATAGAATGTAGAAAGAAAATGAAAACTAATGAAGCAATATTCCTTAAAAAGTGACCTCGTTTTGCAGGCAGACAACGCTTAAAACTTGAAGGAATATGTTAGTTGTTCGTGAAATGCATGCCCGGGATCACAATAAAGAAAATGAAAGCCAGAGGATTCACTAGCATGTGGCATCTCCTATGCTTTCATTTGAGATAGAGGACCACAGCAGCCAGCATTTAAGACTGGTACACACAGTTAATTGGTCAAAAAAATATATAAATATCACAACCATGCCCTTAACCAAATTTTATTTTTATACGATAATTTTAGCTGGGAGACATTAAACATTATTGAAAACCAAGGAGTTTTTTGGGTGAATATGGAATTCCAGATACCAGTTTATGGTAACTAATAAGGATTGGTAAGTTTTAGATAGCGACTATTAACCTATTGATAAAGACCCTAACTAAATGTCAACCTGGTAAAAAAAAATTCCTCTAAACCTCCACCTATATACATCTTGGCACTATACACACCTCTCGCTGCTTTCTCTCTTCTTCTTTGCGTCTCTCCTCATATAATTTGACCTTTTCCCTAGGGTTAAGGTCATGGACAGATGGTGGGCGTCGCCGTCGTGGTGAGCTTGGACTCTGCTGTCTCATGGGTGTTCCACTGTATGAGTTGGGCATCATACGGCTGCCTGGTTTCGACATTCGATTAGCGTAAATGTTTTTCATCTCTAATTCCTTCATTTTTTCCTGAAATTTTGATTGTTTAGTATAAATTACACCAGGATGATAATGAAATAGAAAATCAATGAAAACAATCTCATCTGAATCCTGTTGAAATAGTGAAACTAAGACAGTTTTTAAAAGATATTTTGAAATGATCAAGAGATCTACAGTTATACCTATGTTCCTTTTATAAGCTGAGCTCATCATACAAACAGGAATAATATACTATCATCATAAGAGCACTAATGAAAGTGGTCAGTGGTATTATGCACTGATTTGAACTTTGACCTTCTGTGTTGATATATGTGTATTTGACCTAGAGTTGGAGATTATGTTTCTGTAAGTGTCATGTTAAAGAGACAAGACAAATGTTACTGATCTTAGACCTTGTCTTGGGATCTCAACATGAGGCAACAAATTTAGTGTCCATGCTCAGGAATTTTGTATCGTGGAATTTAATATTCGAACAAAAACCAAACTCTAATGAGGACAGGTGCCAAGAGGGACACAGGAGGAAAACAAAGAATGTAAAGACAGAGTGCTAAGAACTATGTTATCTAGTCATTATATAACTGAATTTTCTTTCCATGCCATTGCAAATTTTTGACCTTTGATCTCCTGTTTTAACTTTGACCTTTGGATACTAACCTTGAGGGTTATAATACACAAATAATTTGCAATATCAATTATCATTACAGAAATCTTGAGGCAATCATAGTCTATGGTCTGGTCAGTTTTTAAATACCTTTAGTTGCCTTTCCAATCTTTCATTTTCTTCTCTAAGAATATCCATCTGTTTCTTTGTGTCTCGAGTCCTTGCCATCTCAATGCCAATTTCATGACGGTGGTTTTTTGATAAATTGTTGACGTGTCTTTCTAAATCCTGAAGAATAAAAAATTAAATGAATAAAATACAAAAATTAAAGAGTCATCTCTGATTTATTTGAACGAAGAAAATTGCCATTTCAGTTCCAGATACACCTCAGCCTGTAAGTCAAATGATTCGGTGTATCAGGATATTTTATGGGATATTTTCATAAAGTGATTCAAAGATATTTACATTCTAGATCTCCCAAACAGTAGACAAAGCATGCTAAAAGAATGTGACTCTAGTGAAGAACCAGAATGAAGCTCTTTAATGGTACATGTAGGTCAAAATGAAGAGGCTAAAGAGAATTGCTTCCCTTCCCATATGTTGCACTTAATAATTGAAGCAGGAAATATTTCATTTGATTCACTGAAGCAAAACAAGTTTTGGAGCATATATACATATATTTCATATATTTTACCCTAATTTATCCTTTCTCAACCCCCCCCCCACCCCCCCCCAACCAAAATATTGAAAAAAGTTTTGAAAATATTGTACTTGGAATGATTAAACACAAAACAGGAAACAAATCCTTGACCCGAACAACGGCACAGCACTTCGCGACCCAAACAATGGCCAGGGCACAGCATGTCGTGACCCAAACAATGGCACGGCGAGTCGTGACCCAAACAACGGCACACGCATCATGACCCAAACAACGGCACAGCGTGTTGTGACCCAAACAACGCCACAGCGTGTCATGACCCAAACAACGGCACAGCGTGTCGGTTTTCAATTGTTCATTTAAAAAAAGGCATGAAACAAAGCAGAAAATCTCAGATGTTAAACACAAATATGTAAAAGATAAATAATCTACAGTGGTAGGTCAGTCAGAGGATGCAGTGGTAACTCACTGATCTTTTACCAAGTCCTTTACGGTTTGGTTTCCCAAACAGAAGTGTAAAGCTACGGGGTCACTTTCCTGGCCATGTAGGTATTCTCTAGGTACTTTCTCCTTCAGTAAGCCCCCTCCCACAATCCCCCTCCCACAATCCCATCGAAGTCATCAACACCGAATCCCATAAAACTGTTTTCAAGTTTTTGTCTTTTTTTTTCAGTAACATCTTGCCAGTTAATTCAACCTATTCCTTTTCCATCTGTACATCTATACATAGTGTTATTTATATAAACATTTTTGTCATGGACCATCACACTTCACTGCACAAGTACTGACATTGTAACAGTACACAAAGCTTCCTGACAGCATCCTACCCACATTTTTGTATCATCTATACTAAAATGTTAGGAGACTTTCTCAGAATATTCATAATGATCCTGCTGAATCATACCTGTCCCAGTAAGAGAGTTGAGTTAGGTTGTCAATACATGAATGAGAGAGACGGCATAATTATTGGGTCAAGAAAAAGATTCATTTGTCCACTAAATCCCTGACTGGTCAGTGGGACGACTGGTCAGCGGGATGACTGGATCAGTGAAAGTGTTCATCATTACGACTATAAAGTATATATATTTGAGTGGTGATCTTATTTTCCATGCCAAAAGCACATAGTGCTAAAACATGATTGCTTCTGCGTGTTGTTGATAAAACAATTACATGTAATAATTCATCAAAAAGTAATATTGTGCTAAAATTTTGTTACACCAAATTTAGACTGTTTGCAGTAAGTACTTTCACTTTCCCTTTCTTACATGCCAGTGATTACTTCCAACAAATTCTGATTCAGTTCTACTTGAAATGAATATTTCATATATTGCTAATACCATTAATGTATATATGATGACATTCAATATTGCCACTTCTGTACATTACTTTATTGACCAACACCATCTTCTTCTTCAACATTCTACCCCATCAGCTCCGTATCTTACATATAGACAGCTGGTATGACCTACACCTATTTATCAGGACAGATCTCTGCCGACATTAATTTATGTATAACATACAGAGCATTATAGGTGTCTATAGATTTTCCTGACTGGGAACATCTCAGATCCCAAGAGGATGGCTGTTTGTTACAACAACATTAATAAACCCGGGTAACCAACAGATTATATCTGTATATTGGGATTGCCTACCATAAACTACCTTTCTATTAAGTATTAGATGAATGTTACACCGAGAATTCCTTTGTTAATTGGCATTAAATTTATGACACCTGACTTGAAAGAGAATGTGCAATACGTTAGAAAGAAGTTCATACATTTTTTTAATCTTATAATTTTCTGCTGATTATATTAGATGATGTTCTGAGCAATTTTCAACATGACCATAAAATTATCCATCACCCAAATAATAATCACTCCTAAATATGGCTTGTGTTACCTTCTTTACTTTTCTGACAAATAAACAATTACTTATCTTCAATTAGAAATTAAGATATTTTTTGAAAAATTCTTTAGGATAAAAAAAAAGAATTACTTGATTTGTTGATGGCGATGCCAAAAACGAGGTCCATTTCTGAACCGATGGAAAGATTTCAACCTTGGCTCACGTTTGGTGTTTCATTAAGACAAGACAAAAACTAAAGGAACATTACAAGATATTATAAAACAATAATAAAAAAAGTTCTTACAATAATTACACAATCAGAAAGAGAAACAAGAGGCCAAAGGGCCTTAACATTCACCTGAGTTCTATAAAAGCATTTGTTTTTTTATTGCTGAAACATGTAATTAAGAATGACTTTAACTACACTCTACATGCAAATGTAAAATGTGCATAACACCAAAACATCAACTCAAGTTATTAATTCTAACCAAGTTTGAGCTATTTCAAATTATGTCAGTAATTTTCCTAGATAGTCTGCAGTAACTGTTATCCCTTCCTATGTAGAGAAATGTGAGACCTTGGGTCTTGGAATAGATAAGCACCCCAAGATCCTTCAATCATTAAGTATTCTATTCTACCATATCTATGTCTTGAGACGACTTTTGAAATTTTAGTCAATTTTTCCCCTTTCGGCAATCCTCATGTTCCTGGACGTGAGCCAGGTTCAATGTGTTTATAGCTGACCTAAAAACAGAAAAACTACGAAGAAATATTCAGGAAATATAGAAAGAGAACAGAATATCTCATTACCTTGATTTTTACTTCTTTTTCTTCCAGGTCAATCTCTACTTTCTTCACTTTGTTTTGAAGTTCATCCCTTTCCAATAAATCATTTTCATCTACTAATCTTTTATATTTTTTCATTTTATTTTTCACTTTTTCAAGTTCGTCCTCAGCATCTCGAAGGTATCTGTCTGTTCTATCGTATTTCTCTTTTGTTTTCTTTAATTGTTCTCGCATTGTTCGTGTCTCATTGTTGTGTCTTTGCATAATCTGAGGCAAATCACTCTCTCGATCCTCGAATCTGTTCAACGCCTTTTCCTGTCGATACTGTGTCTTCTTCAACAATTTATTTTCCTCTTTTAAGTCTTCAATCTGTTTAACAAGGTCCTCCATATTATTTCTAAGTTCATTAATTCGGAGTTTGCGTGCAGACAAAACTCGCTGTATGACAGGGTCAACCCTTGGTGTGGCCTGACTGGTTGACCGCTGTTTGCCACGCCCCTTCCCTCGGCCTTTACCACGACTGTCATCTTTCCTTGGGGCTGTCAAAGAAATAAAGTCATTAGTTATCAAGACCTTGAAATACTCCATGTGTTAAAGGTACTGATGTAAAAATAAAACTTTAATTAAAGGATAACATAATCATCGAAACCTGATATCAAGCAATGTGTAAAAGCTGATATGTTGTTTGTAAGGGTTAGACTTTTCATTCCTACCAAAAGTAGGATTTTGGTATAGATAAACAGTTGAAGAAAACAGAGTTGTTATCTCACCCTACCCCCAGGTATCTGTAGCACTATTTAACAGATTTTGACATCAAAAAGTTTCTTAGCAATACAGTGCTTGCAAAGTTTAAAGATTTTGCTTGAAAGCTTCATCACAATGTACTTCAATATTATTGTAATTTTCTTGTTTTAGGCAGTGCCTCCTAGTAGTAACTATATATCAATGGTGGCTCTCACACTGAACACCATGCAAGAGGCCGGTCACATGCAATCAAAAGCATTTCGGGTAATGTGTCTTGCCCTAGGCCAGTAGCAAAAGACAGTACCTGATTTCAGCTTCTAAAGAAACACAAACTGCTTCGAAAGTGATCAAACCGCACACCTCAGATTTTCAACTGTAGTTGCTTAGTATGATGCTTTAATGATGAGCTGTCACAGCCGCCCCAAATAAGACAAGACTTACATTATACCCATAATACTACAACCAAGCTGTATACAGTGACAAGAGATTCAATAATGTTTCTTAATATCTAAATATATCTTTCTTTTCGTTATTTGTTTCTTTCTTTCTATTGCGTTGCTGATTCAACAAAATTAACATTTACAGAAGAAAATAAATCAATTCTGATTTTCTGTTTTTTTTTTCCTTCCATTAACAATGATTAAATTATCAGCTACACTGTATATCTTTTCAGCAATGATCCAATCAATAACAACTGACTATCAGCCAGTAGTTTCTCCAGCAAATTCTCAGCCACATTAATACTGATATAAAACAATCCTTATTGAATTGGATTCAGTCTTATTGGTTTTACATTCCTATATATATATATATATTTTACATTCCTATATATATATATACAATATCAATTAAGAATAGAACTTGTGAAATCCAGTACTGATTACAACCAACTTGGATCATGTGTGACTTCCTACTTTTATTGCGTGTACTGAGATTTTGTTGTAAAATCTAGAAAAATTCTTATTTAAAACCTTCATGATAGACATTTATCAATCACAAAGGTCAAATAAATATTCAATGAAAGAGGGCAATGTGCTTAATTTGGGTCCAATTAAGTTTCACAACTGGTTAAGACAAATTTGACCCTACATTAAACATTACATGACCTTGAACTTTCACCCCGGAGCATGCAAAAATGATATCATAAATGTGCAATTATAAATATAAACTGAGTATGGAAGTAAATCTTTGTGACCTTGAATTTTGATCTCGAACATGTAAGTAATTACATGGAATTATGGGATCAAAGGAAATCCCAAAATGCCTGTACTGAGGCCATCTTTTCCAATCCAAAAATATTTTACCCTACTAAAAATAAAATTTAACTAATGAGGACAATATTTGAAACAGATTTTAAAGGACTAAACAAACATTTTACACTGAAACTCGGGAAGTAGAAATGGTGGTTATAATTTTTCTTTGTATTCGCAAACTAAAATATATTTGCATAACGAACACAGAAGAGAAACTTATAAGCAATCTTTCTAAGAAATATCTGGATAGCACTTTTTCAGGTATATGATGACAAATTAATCACGATGCTCGGGTCATGAAGATCTTCATATCTGTCAGCTAATAGGATGTTGTACAACATTGAATCATAGAAGAATCTGTGTCTAGGATTTAACAAGTATTCAGTGAAAGCTATAGTTCACAAGAAGAAAAGCTGGACTTCAAATAAGTCATGCATGTCAATTTTAAAATTCTGTCATGCTGATGACAGGTGAAGCTACCAGTAACTCTTTGGAGTTTCCCTTCATAGCATATGGATTATTATTGGCAAACATCTCAAGCTAACCTATGTAGAACGTATTTGTGTCTTTACTAACCCTCTTCAGGTAAACTGATACACAGGTGTATCAATCTTGTGTTATGTTTCCCTATTTATTAACCAATAGATCTAGTCAACTTCTTTACATTCTGATAGTCTACTAGAACCCTAGTATTCCTTACACAACAGTACACTTAGTTTATCACTCTCTAATTAGATATAAATGATGATGAAGCATTTCCATCACTAGTAGAATACTTCAATGATAGATGATAAACAAGGGTTGTTGTATGTTAATAGAACTTACAAATCAAACCATGAAATATCTAGTAGGAAAATCTATATACAGACACTAAACAGCTTTATGTCATGCCAGAAAAATCCATACATTTTCTGTAACTGATTAAAAATGACATTTTCAGCAGCTCATATCTTCAACTTAACCATGTTTATGTTCAAAATACCAAATTAATAATGGATTTTTTTTTAGATAGTTCACAACCGTGTTTCTAAAACTATTGTTACACTTATGTTGATCTCTCCAATACTACAGTGCAACTTGTTTTACTTTGCCTGTCACTATAGTGACACTTGTGTTGGTCTCCTGGACACTAAAAAGACACTTGTGTTGGTCTCCCTGTCACTTTAGTGACACTTGTGTTGGTCTCCCTGACACTATAGAGACACTTGTGTTGGTCTCCCTGTCACTATAGTGACACTTGTGTTGGTCTCCCTGTCCTTGTAGTGACACTTGTGTTGGTCTCCTGGACACTAAAGAGACACTTGTGTTGATCTCCTGGACATTAAAGAGACACTTGTTTTGGTCTCCCTGACACTATAGTGACACTTGTGTTGGTCTCCCTGTCCATGTATTGACAAATGTGTTGGTCTCCTGGACACTAAAGAGACACTTGTGTTGGTCTCCCTGTCACTATAGTGACACTTGTGTTGGCCTCACAGACACTAAAGAGACACTTGTGTTGGTCTCCTGGACACTAAAGAGACACTTGTTTTGGTCTCCCTGACACTATAGTGACACTTGTGTTGGTCTCCCTGTCCATGTATTGACAAATGTGTTGGTATCCTAGACACTATAGAGACATTTGTGTTGGTCTCCCTGTCACTATAGAGACACTTGTGTTGGTCTCCCGGACACTATAGAGACACTTGTGTTGGTCTCCCTGTTACTATAGTGACACTTGTGTTGGTCTCCCTGTCACTATAGTGACACTTGTGTTGGTCTCCCTGTCCTTGTAGTGACAAATGTGTTGGTCTCCTGGACAATAAAGAGACACTTGTGTTGGTCTCCCTGTCACTATAGTGACATTGGTGTTGGTCTCCCTGGCACTATAGTGACACTTGTGTTGGTCTCCCTGTCACTTTAGAGACACTTGTGTTGGTCTCCCTGTCACTATAGAGATACTTGTGTTGGTCTCCGGGACACTATAGAGACACTTGTGTTGGTCTCCCTGTCACTATAGAGATACTTTTGTTGGTCTCCGGGACACTATAGAGACATTTGTGTTGGTCTCTCCAACACTATAGTGACACTTGTGGTGGTCTCTCCAACACTATAGTACATTTTGTCTTGATTTCCCTGACACTACTGACACATGTGTTGGTCTCCCTGACAATATAGTGACACCTTTGTTTGTCTCCATAGCTACACGTTGGTCTAACACTGTAGTGACACCAGTGTTGGCCTCTGAGTCTGTCTCAATTGCACAATATTGACAATTATGTTAAAATTGTCGTTATTTTACAGACAGATTGACAGAAATATACATGTCATCCTAAATTCCTTCGCAAGAAATGTTCTTTAAAATTCATCCTATTCAAAATTGCTGTACGTTTTTTGTATTCATCTGAATATTACTCTAAATAAAACAAGTTTTTTTATCACTACAGATTAAAGACATGCAACAGAAAGTTTTACCAATCATGTAAACTCCCTCAATCAATGAAAAGTTAAAAACTTTTTTAAAAATGCACAATGTTTCTGGTACATAGCAGCAATACATTTATACATATTTATAATGGTAAGCCAAATTTAATGAAAATCACAACTTCAACCACTGGTATACATAAGTTCATAGAAAGAAAACAGTATGTTTTCCTCTTTGTGGTGATACACATTTCTGAAAAGTTTCCAAGACTAAAATAAAACTGAACTATACTGTGTATAAGTATCGACAGGATTTGGATGACCTTTAAAGTTGAATGTGTTTAGCTTGTTAAAACTCCACAGGGCTCACTGTTTGATACAAAATCTGAAATGTAGGCTGTGGTTTGTATACAAGCTCAATACAAATGATGGCTTGTCAGACACTGGCTTAAAACCTATGAGATACCCTTCCGTTAAAAAGATCAATGTCACCTGTATGAAAAAGGATTATACATACACAAGACGATGTGGTTCAACAAAAAGGGTTTGTTCTCATGTCCTACACACAGTTATAAGAATACAGGACACAGATAATACATTTAAGGCACATTTAAAAGTCCTTATGTTCATAAAGGTTGATTAATCTTATAAAAGTTTGGTCCTGATCATTCTAGTGGTCACCTTAAAAGGAATTACAAACATGTGTCCAATATAGCTGTTTATCTCTGTTGTAATTCAGCACACCTTCCAATGTTTACCAGGCAGCAATATACCTAGATATACCCGCTTCATTCACCTATTTGTAAATCAACATGAAGTATGTTTTCTTTGTAATTTCAGATAAGTAAGTGTCCAAGAAACATTTAAATCATATTCAGTAATGTAAAACTCAGCATCTAAACCTTTCTACAATTATCTTTGACCTTAGAAAGATTACCTACAAGAAACTGTTTTTTTCTCTAAATGTTTGTTGCCCTGTTGGTAGAGCATACTTGCTATCCCCAATGCATGATCATTTATATGTGATTAAATTTGGAATATTTTCCTTAATTATTTTATTTTTTAACTCTGATTGCCTCACTTGGCATTTAAACCTCTGTTTTGGCTTTAGTGTTGAGTGTTTCCGAATAGAGGAAGGTTTGGGTTCTGTTACCAAACAACTCCTGATATCTATAGAACTGGTACATTTAGTCTGCAGCTTTGTGGTTGATTTTCAGCTAAAAGATGAGTTAGTGGTAAGGACTGGTTAGCAAGTGGTCAGTATAACATGCCCACAGGATGTGCCATGCTACCATATCTAGGCTATAACTTTCCAGTTTATGGACGCTGTAAAGCACCCTGAAGTGGTCCAATAACTTTATGTATGATATGGACATACAGGCTCTAAGCCTGCGTCCATTATTAATCCTATTAAATATCATCATTGAATGCTGTCTTCATGTGACCTTCTAAGTTCATGTCACTAACTAGTACATACCTGTTATTTATGAACATGTAGGTGCAGTTACCCTTAAAACTGTTCAAGAAGAAAATGCAAATCTTTATTAGACTTCAATTATTGCTATTCTTAGGATACCATTCAGAATCTCCTCATCATCCAGAATATTGTTTACTATATCAGTCCATCCTCCAACAGCACATCATGTCTAACTAAAGGCCAATGTGTCTCCCAGAACTTTTCAGTGTTCAGCAGTAAATGGTTACGATCATGCTTTAGCTATTACGACCATATTGTATTGTGAAGCTATTTTAGTACACAGTAGTAGCTACAACCATGCAATAATGAACACCAGACACAGCTAAAACAGTACATAGTGTGTATTAAGTATCTCTTGATAATTACCTATTTAAGTCTATTGCTTTAAATATTTGATGTGTGTAGTTGCCATACAGGGCTGAGACCAGCAAATAGAGCTGTTTTTTGTTTTTTAAATGATAATTCACCTGTTTACATATCTAATGAGGCAATCTATGAAAATTAATTTTCTGATCCTGAAATCAACGTTACCTTAACCCATTATTTTATTTTTTGGAATCTAATTAAGTTTAAAAGCTTTTTTGTTTAAAGCAAGAAATACCTTGGTTGACAGAAATAACCAAAAAGCTCTTTGATCAACAATTTTTAGGTGAGTGGCAGTCTCAATTTTTTTTTTTTATGTATAATTCTGCGCTTGGAAATTATGAGGTAAAATGACTCTATATATATGTATGCAAATTACAATTGTTCAGTGTTGTTGTTAACATAATTTACCAGTTATGATTTGAATACATACATTGTATTAATAGTTTAATTAACATACATGTAATACATCAGGCAATATGTATGTCTATTGAATCCAAACGCCTTCATATCAAATGTAAATACACATTTCAACTTCATCACAAGTATGATATTTATTATCAGAAATGTTAATGAATGGGATTTAACTGTTCAAGGTGTTACCTGTAATGTAATTTTCTTTCAGTGATTATACCGTACTACACATGCAATCAACACAGCAAAAAGTATACCCATTTCTCTTGTAATATAATGCCATATACATGTACACATAGTGGGTTTCATTCAAACTTTTACATGCAAGTAAAAAAGCATGCTGGATTATTCCAAAAAATAAAGCTTAATAATACATGTAGCTTGTAATGGATATAGGCCAATGTAAACCCTACCATCCAATAACTGGCAAAAATTCTGTAATTTGTTTGGTGTAAAACACAAAAGCAATGGTAAAAATCAATGATATGTAAGCGTAGTAATAAGTAACAGTACATTTTTTATTGGTCGTACACAGGAACATGGACCAAGATTGGTCAAATCTGAGTAAGTCTGCCTTAGCACAACAGTACAAAGTTTATTGCTCAAAAACACCATACCATGTGATTGAATATTTAGATCTGTCTCTAGTCTGTGTGATTAAAACTTAAGTAATATCAGTGCAAGTGACAGATTTGGACTTCATAGCACCATAACAACATCCCCATAGTTCTAGTCCAATCATACCTACAGATGCAACCAAAGGTCAATCTAATTAAAATTAGACCTGTCATTTCATTCTTCTACGATACAATACAATACAAATATTGGTTAACTCTCATTGGTGTTCGTATTTCAAACGAAAGGTCACTCTGAGATGACCTGAGACAGCCGGTTGCTAGATCTTGTAGTGTAAAATACAGGAATCATATCACAAGTCTAATTTTGATTAGATTGAACTGAAGGTAGGCTAAACTTTCTATCTAAATTGCAAGGAGAAATATTTTGTTTATATTTCTTATCTTAAAATAAAACCTGTTCTATATCATCAACGATTACAGTATACTATGTACCTCCTGGTCTCAAGTTCACACCTATCATCCTATATCAAATGATTTTAAAACATATGTAACTATATGAATTGTTTTAGTCAGTGTTATTATATTTATACAAAGAAGTTTTAGGATAAAAAAAAATACCTTTAAAGTGAAAAACAATATAAAATGAGAAGACAACCACCATTCAATTCAAAAGTTTAAGCAGAAATTCCGAGGAGTGCTGAATAAGAAAATTTATAAAGTAGGTAGAAAAGAAGTTCAAACCGAAATCATTATTAATGTACAGCATTGATTGTTTAGTATAAGTCCCTCCCCAGCTAGATACCTAGGAAACTATTTCAGATCAAATTTGTGCTTTTCCTTGTTTCTTTGAATGCTACAATTAACAAAGTCTGAATAAAAACCAACATATGATAGATTGTGTCAGATTTAATAGTAAACCATTAGACTACTCTACAGTTTTAAACAGTGATGGCCTATTCTTGATTGTGTTAAATATTAGTACCTTACATAGATGACAATGTAAAATGATGCAGATTCAAGCATATGCACATGCTTTAATTTGTTCCAACCTTCACAGTTAGAAACATATCCCATATAAATTACAATTAACAATGTACACATACCCAGGTAAGTCATTACATTTGAAGCAAGTGATTTGGAAAACAGCACAACCCCCTAATATACTTACAAGCTTTTTTCCCTAAATAAACTTCTTCTGAAAATTTCAATTGCAACAAAAATTCAGGAAAAAGACAAAACCAAAAAGACATTCAAAATTGAAAAAGGTATGAAACAAAAATAAATATAAATAAGCATATGTAAGCGTCACTACATAGTAACAATTTCTATGCAATAAGATTAAATTCAAGATGTGAAAACTAACAAAATTAAACTGCCAATACATTACATATATATATGGTATATATAACTTAACAAAGGAGAAAAAGTCGAGACCAGTCAGGTTTATCCAAAAGCAAGAACAACTGAGTATATGTAATATCTTATCTAAAACAATACCTGTTGTCTTTCGATTGCGAGTCAAAGACTGAGTGCGTCTAGTTGGTTTTTCGTCTTCACTGATAAATGAATCATCACTGTAATCATAGTCATCGTCATCCTCTGTCGCCCGATAACTCATCTTTTCGATAATACACAAATTTCACTTTGACTTGTAATTTTTGTTCACAATTTGAGTAACACCTTTCACATATCCTGTATTGAAAGTATCTGAAAAGGATAAAAGTTTAAAATGTAAACATTGCAATTGTTTTATTAAATGATACATTTATAGATTTCAATAGCATTTAAAAAGTTAGCAATGTCAAACATACTTTTTTTTAAAAAGCCACAGATGATAACTGCAAATAGAATTTTGCTATGACACAAATGTACCACAAAAATTTGGAAGGAGCCTTAAACAAGTAGAACTTGAAAGTTTTATATAGATTAGTGATAAGTAATTGACATAGTAAATTGATGTCAAAGTAAATGTGAATTAACAGAAATTTTACATTATAAAGTGAAAAAAAAATCCAAAAGACAAATTAAGTAAAATTTTTCTAAACAAATCATCCTATAACCTCAGGTACACTTTAAATAGAGGACCTTTTCAAATATGATAATTTGACAAATTACTCCTGAAATGTGACAACTGAATATCTGATGGGTGTACATAAACCAGTGGATTTAAATGCTAACCAATGAAATTCCATCACTTTCAACATTTTCAATGCATACTACATAAGTTAAACAATACACACTACAGTGCAGATTCACAAGAAAACAGTGTTTCTTAATGAAGAAATCACATATATTACATGAGATTCATACTGAATATCTGTACTACATAAGTTTCTGTCACCAACATGTGTCCTCACTAAAATTCTAAAACAAGTGAATCACAAGTAAAACATAACTGCAGTGATCGTGTGTCATACTGCCATAGGTTACAAACAAATAACTTCTATTTTCTGTTTACTTATAAAGTACAGTACATGTAATTTGTGAGTATGCCCAAGGATGGAACAAACATGCATGCTCCTATTTCACATTCTTAATCTTAATTACACAGCAACCCCACTGCTCAAATGACAAAAGGAATATATATTTTAAGTTATCTTTAATGGCTGTATTGTCCTTGCTGAAAAAATTAACATACATGTCTTGTATGATTGTCATTTGTAAAGTAAAACATGCAATCAGATTTGTAAACCTCTGAGAAAAAATGTTATTCAATTCAGTGTTTAACTGATATTTAATCCACAGTTTGTACATGAATGAGTTTCCGTATACATACCCAAAGTTTCTAAGTTGTCAAAACTTCATCACTGAACATATCGTATATCCATCTATTGACGTTTACGTCCATGCTTTATGGAAATATGTACCCGGTGAAGATTTGTTTACCTGCCCAGCAACAAGAGAACGGATGTGTAAGAAAGTATGACGTAGCCAAAAGGTGAGCAATTTGAGAGTAACCGGAAATAGCAATTTCATGTGTAGAACGTAATTGTTTCATGTGTAGAACTGAAAATCCGGAAGGGGAAAATACAACCAGCTAGCATCCATTTAAAATCTGCAGCATCCTCAACTTAATTTTGCATCTGTGCAAATTTGCACATTCGTTGATTTTATTGTGATTGTAATTTGCATCCATTTCATTGCAAGATGGTGCTACGAGTGTTCTACACATCAACACCGACCACTAAAGCGGTAAGGAATATTTGTTTACATTATTTGACAGTTCTAGAATGCCACACCCACTTCTGTCAGATGAGGTACATTAATTCGAATTTCTTGGATTAATATTTTTTTTGTATGCACTTATGTTGAAGAGTGTTGTCTCAAATGAATGCATATTGGCCTTTAGCAGAAATAAATGCTGACATATCATGAAACATGATACCTGTGTACATCATGTCAACTTTCATTTTGTTTTCACGATATTGACCATCATTTCTTTGCCATTACACGTAACGAATGGATCTGTGTAGCCTTTTTTCATAACTTCGTTATAAAACTCTCATTACCCGATCTAAGATTTAACTTTACAGTATTACTATGGTAAAGTGTTTTGACACCGTTTTAGTTGGTATTGATCTATTACGGAAAATAATGGATGCAGGCTGTACGCCTCTAAATCCATATCCATGAAATATATATATATTACTATATATATTACATTTTTATACATAATCTCTCATATATAATATATTTTTGACAGTTGTGTGTGACTTGTGAGTGATTGTCAGGTTACAATATTAAGGATAATTTCCTTGTTTTTATTTGTAAAGACAGCAATATTACACCCAAATCTTTTCCAAATATACCCAAATAAAGGCAAATCATAACCAAATATACCCAAATCTTAACCAAATATACCATTTTCTCACCAAAATATACAAAAATCTTGCACAATTACCACCAATATTAACAATTTAATCTACTGGTTATCATTTTTCAGGTCAATAACGGTTCTCAATTGCGATTTTCTCTCTTGAAAAGTGAAATACTAAGCTTATCCTAATCGACCGACCATTTTTCTGGACAATTTAATGTTCATTACCATAGATACTTCATTCCCTACGCGATTCTTAATTATGCCGCAATTATGATATTTCATGATTTATTTAGTATATAGTCAAAACGGCCTCACTTCAATAACGGCCCTAGTTGAAACAGCCATACATATATATAGTGTAATGTTCTGTTAGTACTGTGGTGATAGTATCGCATTAAGATGTTAATGATTAAAACAGATTTTGATAATTTAAAACATTGTATATCATCAATAAAATGCTGATATCTAAAAAAAATATACTAACAATTTTAAAGAATGATGTGTGGTGTTTGTCTTCAATTAATCCTTTACTATTCTCAGTAATGAGAAGCAACTGGGAAAATAAATATTTCAAAATCTTACAGCAAGATAATGCTAGTATTTTTACATTTTTATTTAAACATACATTGTAACCTAATCAAACTTATTCCCAAAATTTCTTTATCACCAAAGCAAAAGATTTTCAGAAATTTGTCATGTGAAATGTCCCTTACCATTGTATTGTTAATACTAAACCAGTTGTCACTCAGTTAAACTCAAGTTTAACACGCGATTTGGTACACGCTCGCTGCTGTGTGTAGTACACATTACGACGCTTAAACATCTTGTTCCATCGCCGATGTCCAGTTATGGTTTTACATGGGGACCTATTGCCATCATGATTTGTCCGTCGTCGTGCGTCGTTAACTTTCCACATATTCGACTTCATTTCAAGAACCACTCAATGGATTTTGACCAAACTTGGCACAAAGCATCCCCATGGGAAGCTGCTTCAAGTTTGCGAAGAAAAAGGGCGTTGCCCCAATATGGGCCCCAGGAGGGGGGGAAAAAGGGAAACTTATACGAATGTTCTACACTAGGTCCTGGCAAGTGTTTTAACTTTTTGGGGCGATTCAAAATCCAAGATGGCCACTCTGGCCTCTGTTTGGCTAAGACATTATGGACTTCCTCTCAAGAACCATTGGGTGGGTCATGTTCAAACTTGGTACAGATGATTTACGCATGGTTCTGCACAAATGTTGTTACATTTTTGCAACATTTTAAAATCCCTAGATTATTGACATATATTCCTCAGGTGACCGTTAAGGCCCCATGGGCCTCTTGTTTAACTTAGACCTGACCTCCACGCAGGTTGATGAAACCTTACCTTCATCAAGGAATAAACAAGTCAGAATCGTACAAGGCGTCATCCAATCGCCACCAACTGATAACAAGGAAGGTTGCATGTTTTATTGTAATGTGATTAACCCGGCTATTGTTGAGTGGGGTCTGCCACAGCATCCCCCTTTGGTAACAGGTAATGCTGTCAACATGGTAGTTGCTGCTAGAGAAGTTGGTTGTAAACCCCACCTGCCATGTTTTGCCCATACCTTAAACATAGCTGTCCAAAAGAGTCGTAAGATCAGTGCAGTTGCTAGGTTGTTAGCAAGGGTTCGCAGAGTAGTTTTCTTTTTCCATAGGAGTACAGCTGCTGCTGCTTTGTTGAAAGAAAAAGCAAAACTTTTCGGTGTACGCGAGGTCAAACTAATCATTGACGTGTGTGCTAGTTGGAATTCAGCGGTGGATATGCTTGAAAGGTTCCAAGAACTACAGCCTGCAGTCTATGCTGTCCTCATCAGCAAAGATCTAAAAACCAAAGACACTGATGTGTCAACATTGAGTGAAGATGATGTAAAGATTGCTGAACAAATAACAGCATTACTCATACCCATACGAACAATATCTGTGGCTCTTTGTAAGGAAACAGCACCTACATTGTCAATCATCTTGCGTGTCCAAAGAAAGCTTGAAAAGAAGCTTATACCAAACCACTTGGACCTACCAATGATCAAACAGATGAAATCTGCCATTGCTGAGGATCTGAAACCCAGGTATATATAAATAATCATAGTCATAATATTTCCAATGTTTAATCCAGTCAATAGAAAAATAATGTTAAATACATGAATGCAGTTTATAATTTAGCTCAGACAGTTTCAAACTATGTTCTAAGTAATGATAAAGATGTTTCAAGTACATGTATTACTTCATTTCAGGTCTAGTGATCCTGACTTTAAGGATTTCTTGGAAGACACCACTCTGATTGATCCTAGATTTAAAGCTTCTCTCCTCCCAGAAGAAAACGTTATTTCGGTCAAAGCCAGGATGTTTTCGGCAGCAGCATCCCTGTGTCAAATGATGGTCAAACAGGAGCCACTACTTTAGAAACCCAGCAATCTCATTTGGAGCATTGTAAGTGTTTTAAGAAACTTTTACATGGAAAGACAGTTTAAATGTGTATAAAACAACATATTTGACCCAAGGTGTATTAAAAGTATTGCATAAAAATGAAAATGCAGACTACATTGTTTATAAATATTTTGTGTCCTTTGATTCTAAAACCTCTGATGTTACTCGTCTCAAGTGTTTCAATTATTTTGGACATGGCTATGGAACCTAATCATAATGACGTCTTTACCTCGTCAACTTTTTTGAGATTTGTTTATTTCATGTTGATTGTTGATGGAAATTGGAAACAGTGTCCTTCTGTAACATATTTATTACCTATTTCATCAACAGTTGACGAAGACATAAAACCAACTGGAGGTTTAGCTAGTATCCTGGGTGATGTGGTGATTGTCAAAACAGAGCCAGCATCCAAATCTATTTTCCAAATAATCCAAGAGGAACTAAACACCTATCTTCTGAGTGATCCTCTTCCAGTTAATGGAGATCCCTTGCTCTGGTGGAAGGAGGGTGCCTGGAAACACCCTCACCTTTCTGTCCTGGCAAAACAGTTGCTGTGTATCCCTGCTACCAGTGTCTCTTCGGAAAGAGTTTTCAGCAAAGTTTGGGATATTGTTTCAGCCCAAAGGGCCTCTCTGGGCTGTGACAAAGTTGACATGCTTATGTTCTTAACTTCACATGTTGAAACTTTCCAGATCTGGTGTTTAATTTAATCACAGCACCGTCACCTCGTCAGGTGCACTTTTTTATAAGTGAGATCAGCGTCTTTCACTCTTAAATTTAATCATTCTAATTTTACATTATAGCATATAAATTTGAATAGATAAATAAAAAAATAAAATGGAGCTTAAGAAAGCAGGGTCCGCGTTCCCAAGCCTTGGGTGCACGCATTGTGTAGCTAATGCTTCCAAAATACACATTTTTATTTATATGCGCATTATTTTTAAAAATAAAAATGAAATAATTATTTACACGTATTTGCATTTTCATATAGATAATATATTGTGTTTGGTTTATTTTATATGAACGTATCTTATTGATACAAAAATTGTTTTCACGTGATGTATTTAAATTTTTGATATGAATTTTATTTTTTTTAACTTTATTGTTTATATATCAAACGTTCTTTTGTAATTATATTTATATAATAATTATTTCCGCATGATTTGATTTCAATATACAAATGTAAGTTGTTTATTTTTTAATATTAAAACATTGGATTTTTTATTGTTCTCGTTGTGTTCTTTTTATCCTTGACACAATCAACTTTCACAATCTTTTTGGGGAACATTGAGAATATGCCTTGCATACTTTTTCTGAGAATTCAGAATTTTGAGAAAGTTTCGTGCAAATGGAACCAGGATTCTGCTTTAGAAAAAAATGTATGTAAATTGATACAGTAAATAATTAAACACAGAATAGGATTTGCGTTTGTCATTTGATTAAAACGAAAGATGCATATAACCAATATAATTTCATGTTATATATCAACAATTTATATACCGTAATTCTATAGCAAAGTGTAGAAGTGTATTTCACGGTTTATAACGGAGCGTCCGTTTCTGCATGTTCCCGCTTCATTTTTGTCCGTTTTTGCCCGTTAGCCTATATGGTATTACAGAATTTATATGAATTGCCTTAGTAAATGGAAGCTGAAATTAGACAAAGATAATCCATTTGATCATGTGTATATCGTTTATTAGTAATAAAATATAATACCAGGAACTTATATAACAGATATACAGAGCCCGTTACGGTCCGTTCCTGTAAATCGTCGGGCCGTTTTCTTTCCCGTGATGACAATCGTAACTGAGATAAGTGGACGGTATTCGGTAGATTTGATATTTGATGTAGATTTGGGTATGTTTGGGTAAGAATTGGTTTTATTTGGGTATATTTGGGTGTATTTGGGTAAATCGTCGTGCCCATATTTTAAGTATAATATACTGCATAGATCAAATGTTTACAGGTCACTAAAATCAGGATATAATTATACATGCAGCTACACTAGGTTGGTTGTCAGTATATTTGTTCATGACTTATCATTTAAGAGGGCCATGTGGCAGATTAATAGACTTGTACTTGCTACTTTCTGAAAACTAATTACTATTTTATCTGATAATGGAATTTCTTTGGCTTTCCTTTATTGTGCATTTGGCAAGACCGAGATTCTAACAGATTTTGAAATTTAAGACAAAAACAATATTCAGACATTTGCAATGAAGAGTCTAAGAAGGACATGGTTATTGTTTCAACTGTATCCATTCTTTGACGAATTAAAGTAGAACAAATTATCATTCCTTAGGAATGGCATACTGTTCATTGTAACTCAATCTTCATCAAAGATTCAATTCTGAAATACAAGCGAAATTGTTTAGTATCTGATGCATGGAGAGGAAAAATGGACTTTCTTGGATGTTTGATTCAATACTTGCCTTTGAAGTGGATTATGGCCTCCTTATTGGTCTATATTCAATAGTGAAAGTGACATGTAATAGTTATAAAAAAATATATTTTACATGTGTACACAAATGCATAATACACATATTTATGAAAAGGACAAACCCTGTGGCCATGTTTTTCTGAAGGAGATTTCCTGTTGGAGACTAGATATATGTCGTTTGCAAGTATACAGATGTGGTTGTCAAAGTAGTGAGTCATACTCTAGTTGGATGATTTTGCTTTGCTTGTTTAAAAGTTTAGTCTTTGACATGAAAGATTGATATTTCCTAATGCACCTTAAGGCAAATTATTGTAGAGTTTTCTTTAATCTATTTGCACATTGCGACCTTTAAATTTTTCAGAGATTTTTAACTTTCTGAGTACTGTATTTGACAGCACCACCCACATTTATGAGAGTTTATTAAACTACCATTCTGTATGGAATTTTAATGCTTGGGCTGGGAAGTTGGGAATGTATATAAGGTTGTGCAATCTGGATTGTGGTCCATATTTAGGCCAAAATCCTTATCATCTTTGATAGGTGTCTTATTGTTGCGAAGGGGTTGAAACAAATGTCATCGATGGAGATGCTATAGTCTTAAGTTTGTTGAATCATTGAAATTTTATTTTATTATTTTTTTTTTTTTTCCAGCTTAAAGCCAAACAAGAATACATCCAGCGGACACTGACAAGTTTAAAATTTGACTTCGATTTGATTGACATCAGTGCACAAGAAAATGAGGAAGATCGGAAATTTATGCGGGCAAATGCACAGTCGAACAAAAGTGGCGCTGTTCCCCTTCCCCCTCAGATATTTAATGACGATATCTATTGTGGGGTAAGTCTTGTATATTTACATATGATATTATTCATTTTCAAGGAATGTCAGATTTTCCGTAGTTATTATTTTTTTTCCAACTCAAAAAGATGGCAAAGTCAAAGGAAAAAAAAAACAAATATCCTGTATATTGTATGTGTGTTATCTACATATGGTGTGATGTAAAATTGCTGAAAGTCTTTATTAGGAGTATTATCTAGATAAAAATGTATACCAAACTTTTGGTTGTCTGCTTACAGGATTTTGAAGCTTTTGAAGCAGCAATAGAAGGAGAAGGTGTAGCAGCCATGCTGAAGATGGAAACTCAAGTGTCACAAAAAGAAATTAACCTCTCAGTAAGTGTGACCTCTTCAGGCATTTGGACGATTGTTGTAGACTTGTATTATTGTACAATACTAATTTCATCAATTACAGGAGACTTTTTAACATGACATTGAAATAGGTATATTTCTTTCAGCTTTTATTTCATAAAATGAACGCCTGTTTCGTTTGCGAACAGTCTTCACAAATTCTTGTTTGCCTGATTGTATACATGAATTGTCGAACGAATCACCTGTATGTTGTTTATTAATTTGTGATTTCTGTTTACTTGTCTGAGGATTTGGTGTATCAACCTTCTTAAGTTTTATGATGTATTGCAAGTTGTGCTGCAGAAGTAGAAGAAAGCAAAAAATGAAAAATGACTTATTCTTTTTCAGGCCGTTCAGTTGATTGCGCAATTGCATTGAACTATTTGACACCATATCTGTGTTCTTGTGATATAGATATATGGCACTTTCTTTTATTGGATGTGTATGCTGATAGTAACATTTTGATATATAACATACTGGTATGTTTTATGCCACGTTGTTTTTGACATGATTTGCAATCGTCATGCATATTTCATCAAAATGATGTAATTTAGAAAATACTACTGGTTCTATTTGTAGAACAATTTTCATTATAACAAACATGACTTGGCGATCACTGTTTGTAATTTTGGTAACAAGTTACTGTGATGTTTTGAATTCATTGGCGCTACTATTTGCTGAAGCATTTATATAACACAGATGTTTCCTTCCTTTCTGTTTGAATTAATTGAATTCTGTCCATGTTACATATTAGGACGACGAAGAGGAAAAGAAAGACGAGGTAAAAGCATGGACATGGTGTTATTCCAACATGGGTTGTCATGAAGTTTTCCAATATCAGAGATTTGAAACCAATTGTTTAAATTTGTTACATCCTTCCTGGATCTAAGATCCGCACTATAATTCACCTTTTACACTTGAAATTTTAACTCACGTTGATTTCATTTGGGTATTTTTCGATAATGTGTATTGTTTTAAACACAATTTATGCCGACAAATGATGTCATAAAATTTGATGTAAGCAGCCATGTGTGACTAGATATGGATGACAGCTTAAATGTACAGTGTTAATTTCTAACATTGAAGCATACCTATAGTCATTAATTACTTATACTGAATGACGTGGTGAAGCTACAGTTACTAATACATGTATATCCTATACTTTAAAAAGTGTAAATTGTATATTTATGTTAACTGTCATAGGTCTCGGACTTATCTAGATCAGCACCAGTTATTGTTAGTCTGTCCGAATGCATGATAAGTACTGCTATGTTAACTGACATTTAAGTCCAGAAGTCCAATCGTTCATAACATTATTTCATTTGACAGTATTCAAATTGTAGGTAGTAGGGAGTTTAGATAGAACACCGAGGTCTAAAGTGAGCCAATAACTGTAGATCTATTACTTTTAAAGTACAAGAAACATTTCTAAATGAATGAATTCCAGATCGTAAGGTGTCTGCATGTTTATGGCCTCATGTGTTTATTCTTTGTTTGGACCAGATGAAAAGGGTTTGATAAATAAAGTGGAAAATGGGGATACTGTGTCACCCTTCATGACATAGTTTATCAGATGTTGTTTGATACTAGGTAGGATATATGACATAGTTTATCAGATGACATAGTTTATCAGATGTTGTTTGATACTAGGTAGTGTATATGACAGTTTATCAGACATTGTTTGATACTAGGTAGGATATATGACATAGTTTATCAGATGTTGTTTGATACTAGGTAGTGTATATGACAGTTTATCAGACATTGTTTGATACTAGGTAGGATATATGACATAGTTTATCAGATGTTGTTTGATACTAGGTAGGATATATGACATAGTTTATCAGATGTTGTTTGATACTAGGTAGGGTATATGACATAGTTTATCAGATGTTGTTTGATACTAGGTAGGATATATGACATAGTTTATCAGATGTTGTTTGATACTAGGTAGGATATATGACATAGTTTATCAGATGTTGTTTGATACTAGATAGGGTATACGACAGTTTATCAGATGTTGTTTGATACTAGGTAGGGTATATGACATAGTTTATCAGATGTTGTTTGATACTAGGTAGGATATATGACTTAGTTTATCAGATGTTGTTTGATACTAGGTAGGATATATGACATAGTTTATCAGATGTTATTTGACACTAGGTAGGATATATGACATAGTTTATCAGATGTTGTTTGATACTAGGTAGGATATATGACATAGTTTATCAGATGTTATTGGACACTAGGTAGGATATATGACATAGTTTATCAGATGTTGTTTGATACTAGGTAGGATATATGACATAGTTTATCAGATGTTGTTTGATACTAGGTAGGATATATGACATAGTTTATCAGATGTTGTTTGATACTAGGTAGGATATATGACATAGTTTATCAGATGTTATTGGACACTAGGTAGGATATATGACATAGTTTATCAGATGTTGTTTGATACTAGGTAGGATATATGACATAGTTTATCAGATGTTATTGGACACTAGGTAGGATATATGACATAGTTTATCAGATGTTGTTTGATACTAGGTAGGATATATGACATAGTTTATCAGATGTTGTTTGACACTAGGTAGGATATATGACATAGTTTATCAGATGTTGTTTGATACTTGGTAGTGTATATGACAGTTTATCAGATGTTGTTTGATACTAGGTAGGATATATGACATAGTTTATCAGATGTTGTTTGTTACTAGGTAGGGTATATGACATAGTTTATCAGATGTTGTTTGATACTAGGTAGGATATATGACATAGTTTATCAGATGTTGTTTGTTACTAGGTAGGGTATATGACATAGTTTATCAGATGTTGTTTGTTACTAGGTAGGGTATATGACATAGTTTATCAGATGTTGTTTGTTACTAGGTAGGGTATATGACATAGCTTATCAGATGTTGTTTGTTACTAGGTAGGGTATATGACATAGTTTATCAGATGTTGTTTGATACTAGGTAGGATATATGACATAGTTTATCAGATGTTGTTTGTTACTAGGTAGGATATATGACATAGTTTATCAGACGTTGTTTGATACTAGGTAGGATATATGACGTAGTTTATCAGATGTTTGATACTAGGTATGATATACGACATAGTTTATCAGATGTTATTTGATACTAGGTAGGGTATATGACTAGTACATTATATACACCAAATTGTGCACCTTGGTGTTGATGGGCTCTGACGTTTGTAATATGTAGATAAGATGTTCAAGAATTTTGTCTGACTACATGGTAATATTTGAAAATACTCATGGTAACGATAGGCGATGACAGCAATCTGTTTTAAGATCAAGGCTTTCTGGCTGTAAAAAATGTTCTCGACAAAGTGTACTTATCACGTAAAATAAAACTTAGAACATCTGACTTTATAGATAATGACGCTACAAACATATGACATCAATAGCTTTATAAACATCCAAATCACCTATAGATTAATTGTTTGTTTACCCGAGACCTCAGTTGCTGGGCAGGTTGAGTACTAACATTATTGATTCTGAAATGATATTTAGTTATTTTATTGGTACATAAGATTTACTGGTATATTTCAGCAAATATATTTAGGACGTGATTAATGATATTGAAGGGGATATATTTATACTGTCGTTTCAGTTCAATTGGATTTTTCTAATATGATTACTTAAAATTTTAAAATGCATGTGCATTTGAATTATATATTGTCGGAGGAATTTTGGGTTTGGACTTAGGGTTTTTATAGAAGAGGATTATATCAATGACAAATTCCAGTTAAAATGTGAAAGTATATCATGAATACAACTTTGATGATTGGCATTATAAAGTTGAAGATGGAAAGTTGTACTTTTAACAGAAACCATTGATATATTTTAATTCTCCACAATATGGGTAACAACAGTAATGTGAAGCACTAGTAGACTGATGCAATGTATACACTGAAGCTGATGTCAGAAAGGGAAACAATGCTCTCTGGCCACCGTTGTCCTCTGAACATCATTACTTCAAAGGCCATATTTCCTTTTTCAGTAAAACTTAATTCAATGGAAATTGGAAACAGATGGATAATATTAACAAATATTGTATAAACTGAATCAGATACAGGATTTAATAAGTTGTCTGACAGGACATTAAGTTTAGGTGAGAAAAAAATGTTGCTTTTTATGATTCATGTATGTGTGTTTGGTGTGCTTGAAATTTAAGGAAAGACTTGTTTTTTTTTTCTATGGAGAGGCAATTGATCCACAGAGTAACTGGCTAGCATAATCTTTATACTGATACATCACCATATGTAAGCATTGGCTCTATCGGCCACAAGTTTACCAGGGACGTATGATACAGTATTATATCTACATTGTACATCCCTGGGTTTACCAATATTTGGAAAGGTTACACGCCAGTCACTAGCACCACATGTATCATCCCCAGACTCCAATATACATGAACTATTGTAACTAAAACCCAATGCATGTGCAGACACCATATAAGTATAGAATGTATCATACCACAAATTATTTTCTATCATCTTATGTGAATTTAACAGTTCTGTTTCTGCTTTATATGAAAGAATTTTAAGCTGACAATTAAGTATGTTACTGCTGCCCTTGTCTTGTAAAAATATGAACCACTGTGTTTCAGGAAGATGGATGGAGGGGAAAGTAAACTTGAATTTGGTCATTATCTTACATAATTACTTATGTGTTTCCTGCTGATCCCTGTCTAAGAGAGTGTAGTAATTGTGTCACAGTAGGGGTACAGTGGATGTCTGGCAGTGGTAGTATCAAGTATAAGGCTAACTTGAGTAAATGTTTGTTACTAATGAGGGTCACTATGGGGGATCTAGGATAAATACAATATGTGAATATTTGTTTCTAATGAGAGTCCCAGTGGAGTATCAAGTATAAGGCTAAATAAGATATCAAATATAAGGCCGGGCTGGTGTAAATGTTAGTTCCTAACGACCCCTGTCATAGTGGTACACTGAAGGTCAGGTAGTAGCTAGCATCAAGAATAAGGCCAGACTTGTGTAGATGTTAGTGCCTAATGAGTTACAGCTGTAACATTGTGAGGTGAAGTATAAGGCCAGTAGATATTAGTGTTTGTTTTACATGCATTCTTCCTTACATAAACACTTTCTAAGAGTACATAAAACTTAAATGAATATGATAATTTCATAGAATGGTCTTGGATAACTGTCATATGTAAATTATTTCTTATGACTCTCAGTATTATTGTAAACCATCACTTTTTAACACAGAAATAATTATATTTAGCCTTGAGTGTATGAGCTAGTTATAGATCAGTACAACACATGCTAATTTCTCCCACACGCTAACCACCCACAACTGGTAACCCACATTCATACCTACACACATTGTCTAAGACCCATCTTCTCTCCAGCTATTTCTGTACAATATTACTTTCTGTAATGAACATAAACACAAGTCTGCCACCTCTCTAGATCTAGCCATACAGTTGTAAAACAGATAGGACTTACATGTACTAAGTGCAAATGTGCATGTGTACAGACACTTGACAGTGGTTATACAGTACAGGATATCATCAATTAGTTAAGATTGTTCAGTGTTGTGCTGCTATACTAATAGAACAGATACCAAAAACAACCATGGGCAAAAGTCCAATCATTTTGTTTATCTCTTTAATATTTGTTTACATTTGATGTTGTACTTCCCATGTTAAGCCGGTATTTGACATGTACTTTTCTCTTGGTAATTTTTAGCCACTACTTTTCAGTTAATTTAATTATGAAATGTTGTTTGATATATGTAAAACCTGAAACATGGAGAACTTACTCAGTAGTCATCATAAACAGCATAATGGTGAATGGATTGCTAGTTTACAAAGACAAATCTGGCATATAAAACAAAAACATCAGAAACGACAAGCTGTGTAAATACCTTAAGGTTCATTAAAGTTAAAATAATGATTTCTCAATGAACAATTGTATAACAAATTATCAATACTGATAACTGATATACACACAGCCACAAGATAAGCTGTTACTGTAAGACATTAGTTACACAATATATTTGTTAAAACTTAAAAGTAGGTAGAGCACAGTATGCAATGTACCAAATCAACCAAGTTCAGGCGTATAGTTCATAGTAGGCCTGAGCTGTTTTATCAGTTTGTAAGTAGGAAGGTAAACAAACATTGTGCTGTTATAGGAAAAAACACCCTTAATAGAGGATGTTGCTAAACAGGATGAGGAGGCAGAGAAAACTGAGGATGGAGAAAAAACTGAACAAGCAAAAAAAACTGAAGAAGAAGATGGTGAGAAACCATCAGAGCCCTCTGAGGAAAGTTCAGAGGTCAAAGAAGAAGACAGTTCAGAGGTCAAGGCAGAAGACAGTGCAGAGGCAAAGGATGAGGCTGTTACTGAGGAGACAACTGATGAGGCCAAACCAGCTGAGGAGGAGGTGACATAGTGTGGCTAGATGGCAGCATGGCGTGAAATATCTAAATTCTTCCTCCTTATAACTTTGGGTCAATGCAGAAACTACCTGCATTGTGCATGGAGTGATCTCCCCTTGACCTCCACCTGATGATTTGTAGAGATATCTGACCCAGTGTTCTGATCGTGATTATAATTCAGACCTTCTCTAGTGTGCAGTTGATAACAACAAGCATCATGGTTGTCATCATTATTTTTTTTTTTTTTTACCACAAATATTCTAATGATCACAAATCTAATTAGCATGAACACAGGCCATATGAACCATTTTAGATTGAACATTTGAGTTAGTATTCTAATGCCAGTACTTTCTTTCAGGTTTGATATTCAATCAGTTACAGTGCATGACATTTTGCTGAATGTATATTCTTAAAGTGCTTTAGTGTCTGGGGTAGGGGGATCTGATAACTCTGAGAAAGTGATCTTTTATTTGAAACACGTGTCAGTATTTTTCCCGTGTAGTGTGGATGATATTTGATATAACAAACCAATAGATTTCATGGGGTACAATGAACATCTGTTGTCATTGTTGTAGATCTATAGAAAAATTCAAATTGTACACAGCAGATTTCACATCACTTTCTCCTCAACCATCTGTAGGAGTAGCTAGTGTTTACAGTCGTGTGACTGTAGGAACTGTAAAGACATTTACAAGCACTACATAATCCATAAGTTAACTCACAGATAGGGAAGTTTGTTAACATAGTTTGGGCTGTGTAAATTTAAACAGAAATATAATAATGAATGTAATAGACATCAATGTGTTTACCATCTATCTGGAGGGTCAGGATGATTATGTTATGTCGTGTGTGACATATAACAATCTTGTGTGTTTATGTATGGAATTTTAACAAGTGAATTAGAGCAGAAAATATTGAGGTAGTTATAATACCTCACAGTTAATGTAGCCCATCTTTAGTTTACAGTGAGAGATTACTGGCAAAGTTTGGTTTTTCACTGTAGATGATGGGTTATTGAAGTACATAATGAATGCTTTGGGTTGTGAAGAGTATGACTTTAATTTGAACACTAAATATTTTGAGTCAATTGTGTTTTGCACGATTTATTTTTGTGCATTTGTACTGCAGGTTATGTATATTTACAGTGTACTAATGTAGTACATTAGCTGAATTTTGTCTGCAGTAGAGGTTTTTTTTACTGATAGAGCTGTGTAAGGTAATACTTGCAATACATAACCTGACCCAGGAAAAGAAGTGTGAACACTGCTCGCTGGCATGTCTTTTTATTTTTGAAGCATTCTATAGAAAAACAATTTCCTGTAGGTAGATCCTGTACATACACCTTTTATGTTTTAAGTTAAACTGTTTGTTCCTTGGGAGATGTGTTTTAGAATTTGGCGTCAAATTAAAGATTTAATCGGAATTGAAGGATTAAAAATTTAAAGATTTACAAATCCTGATATCATTATATAATGATGTTTACTACCACTGACATGCTTGTTTGATGAACTACAAATGATATTGTCCACTGAAAGGTTGAAAGGTTGTAATAGTGAATACAAAACCTGTTGAATTAATACAAATGTTCAGCAATGTCCGACATATTCTGGAATGTGTTTGGTTATGTCAGCGTACAGACTTATTTCATTAAATCATATATATGTAGATATCTATTCAAGGAGAGATTTTTTACTAATTTTTAAGATAGTCAGCAAATAGCTGGGTTTACTATAGTCAACTTGTCTGAGAGCTGGTACAGCGAATAGCTGGGTATACTATAGTCAACTTGTCTGAGAGCTGGTACAGCGAATAGCTGGGTATACTATAGTCAACTTGTCTGAGAGCTGGTACAGCGAATAGCTGGGTATACTATAGTCAACTTGTCTGAGAGCTGGTACAGCGAATAGCTGGGTATACTATAGTCAACTTGTCTGAGAGCTGGTACAGCGAATAGCTGGGTATACTATAGTCAACTTGTCTGAGAGCTGGTACGGCAAATAGCTGGGTATACGAAAGTCAACTTGTCTGAGAGCTGGTACAGCAAATAGCTGGGTATACTATAGTCAACTTGTCCGAGAGCTGGTACGGCAAATAGCTGGGTATACTATAGTCAACTTGTCTGAGAGCTGGTACAATCCTGTTTCCCAGTCGTCCTTTTGAATGCATGCTACATCTGTCCATGGCTCTGGCCACCTTACTCTTTTTACAGTTGACCGATCATTCGGGTGAAATTAAGTTTATAACAGGAATCAGAGGTATACTTAAAACGTTTAAACATCAGGGTATAATGTAACATATCATCATTATTGCTTTTGAAAATTCAGGTTAAAGGTGATGAAGATAAAAAAGATGAGTCTACTGAAGATAAAGAAAAAACAGATGAGAATGTTGATGAAAAAGAAACTAAGGATGAAACAATAAAAGAAAACGGTAATTGTGAGGAAGAGTCTGATGACAAATCCACTGAACCAGTTATTGAACAAGACACTGATAAAGGTGTGGATAGATTAGAGGATAAAGTAGATGAAAAAGGAGATGTAGAAACATCAGATGAGACGGATAAAATTGAAGAGGATGTGGTAATTGATCAAAAGGAGGATGATGATAGCACAGCTAAGCCTGACGAGGTATTTACATGTGCCTGCTATATGTATGGCGTATTGCTCAAGTTAAAAACTAACTGCCGCTGGGTGACAGTAAGGTAGCTAGATTTGGCTAGTGTAGACTAACAACAATGGCTCGTATTTTCAACGTTTTATAAGTAATGATTTATTCGTTGTGAGTTGGTCTTCTAATGCTTTCTTTGTGATGTGTAGCTTGCTTTATGTCCTTTCAAAATATCGTGACAGCTTCTGGCCATCAACCTGTCAAAATATCTGATAAAAAAAAGACATCTAGTGTGATGGGAGGATGTTTATGTATTAAAGTTTTTGGTTTTATATGTCTTAAATCGTACTCTTAACATCTGACTGTTTGAAAATAATAGAACTTTTATTTAAGAAATAGATACACTATGTGATTGTTCCCGTGTCCATGCCAAGTTTTGCCCTGCATGGGGGATTGTTTTGTGATGTACCCTATGTCCTCCCTTATGAATATTTTATACATATTTCTATACTTTTTTTGTCAATCTAGGAACCAGAGGAAAAAGTAAGTTTTCAAAGCTGGCCAGTTATAGCCTTTCTTTAGTGTATACCTTCCATAACTTAACTAATATGGATTTGTAGTGCACATCAGAAACAATAGTGTTTGCTGCTCTGTTGATTAATCATAGATATCATACACCCATATTTTATAAGTTAGCTCTTCAACTTCTTTCATTTATCTCAATTCTACTTACTTCTGGAAGAACCCAGAGAATATCATTTATCTCTACTGTGTATTTCATTTCTACTTACTTATTATAACATCACAATTTCTCTATAGATTGTTAGATAGTTGGGGAGTTTGAGCTGAACCAAGTCAACCGAGGTTTCAGATCCAAATTAAAAAATGTGCACACCATATATAGTGATTAATCTTCTTCTACTTAATCTGCCTTCAGTATATAAGATCCTATGGATACTGAGGTTTCAGATCCAAATTGAAAAATTTGCACAATTCATGTAGTGATAAATCATCTGTATCTTCCTTTGAAATCATACAAATTTTATACTAACCTATCTTGCATATGTTATACACTAGTAAAAATGGACAGTAATTTGGTTTGTTTTATCCTGAAAGTAGAATTATGCCCTAAAGCCAAGGGTGCTGACTTATTTTTGTTAGGTATCTGCCTTAGGCTCCTCAAAATATGTGAAGAAATTATTTGTTTGGTTACAAAATGTTTGTTTTTTATTTGATTGCTTTGCTTAAGTTCTGATCATTTCAAAAAGCATAGCTTTAAAGCAACGTGCTTAAAGCAAAGAATTGATTTTCAAGCTGTGCTATTTATTTAGCTTATTTTGCCAATGTTTCTTGTCACAGTATATACTTGTTTTTGATTTTCAGTTAACAAGTTTTGTTTAAATTTTCATAAAATATAGATTTTTTTTCTTAACAATTACTGCATCAAATGGATGATAATCCAATTCCTTTGACAATTTTGATTGCTATGTTTCACATGATACAGATGAAATAGTGAAATTGACAGACTTTCTTTAAGACTGAAAGATTCCTTTGCAGTGGTACTTGAGTAATAGAAGTATAACATTTTTTATTACTACACTGGAATACTATTATACAGAAGTAATATCTTTATGAAATATAAGGTGAAAGAGGCAACCCCAGAACCTGCCAAGGAACCAACGCCTCCACCAAAGGAACCAACACCTCCACCAAAGGAACCAACGCCCCCACCAAAGGAACCAACACCTCCTCCGAAGGAACCAACGCCCCCACCGAAGGAACCAACTCCTCCGCCTAAGGAGCCTACACCTCCACCTAAGGAGCCTACACCTCCACCAAAGGAACCAACTCCTCCACCTAAAGAGCCTACACCTCCTCCAAAACAACCTTCCCCAGAACCTGTGCTTGACTGGGAACCAGAAGACAATTCCTTGGAGGCAAGAAGGAAGAGGCGTGCTGCAGAGAGGGCCGCAAAAGCTGCTGCAGCTGGGGACACTGTGGAAGAAGATGCTGGGGAAAGGAGGAGACGACGCAGAGAGGAGCGAGAAGCAGAAGAAACCAGTGGTGAGACAGCAGCTGAGAGACGCAGGAGACGGAGGAGAGGCTATGATGACTAGACAACGAAAGGTATATAGAACCTGCATCCAGTCAGTTTTGCTATGGAGTTCTGCATCCAATGAGTGCCAACATTTGTTTACACTAATTCTCTAATGGTCAGCATGTATCCTAAAGCATGGACAAGTTTGATGTTGGTTCCTATCATCATATGACCTGTATGTATGTGGATACAGTGTTGAAATACAATTGTGATCAGCAAGTTTAACTGCAATCTTGTCTTTGATTTACTAGTCAGTTATCTATGTGCCTGTTTTAAAGTCATTGTGGAATATGATACAGAATGAAACAGCATTGACGGTAGTTGACCAATATCTTAGACAGTAGCCACATTACTAATTAGCAAGTAATAAGGGTCCTGTAAGATGTTTACTCTGTTGAACAAAATCTGGATACAACTACCACAACCACCCCCAACCCTCTAACCCATCAAATGTTTATGTTCTTTCAAAACTGCTACTAACTCCAGTTCACAAGGGCCTTAGTTAAACATAATAATTCAATTTTGCAATGCTGCAAAAGGGTCTGGCAAAAAGTTGTATATACAGGTATTGCAAATTAAAGTCTGTTGAAATATTCTGAATTTTCACTGAGTATATACAGCACAGTTGAAGGGAGGCAGTTACCGTGTATGTTTGTTTTTTTTTTAATTTATAGGGAAGCTAGAGGAAACAATAAATGCTACTTTATGATAAATGGAATGTGGAATAGATAATGTGGAATAGATAAATGGAATGTGGAATAGATAAATGGAATGTGGAATAGATAATGTGGAATAGATAAATGGAATGTGGAATAGATAAATGGAATATGGAACAGATAATGTGGAATAGATAAATGGAATGTGGAATAGATGAATGGAATATGGAACAGATGTGTATTATGCATCTTTTCAGCGATTTTTTTTGGATCTTTCATCAAATCTGCCCTCTTTCTAGTGACATGTAACTTAGAGAAGTTTGTAGATATTGACAGTGATATGTCCTTATATAACCTAACACTGGTTTGAATTGGTGTGATCAGTGCTATTGTAATCAATTATGTATGTGTGCTCACTACTAACTGTTCAAAATCACAACTGCATTGAAAACTAATTATTACGATGTTTAGAAAAATGGGTTTGATATGCTGTTGAACAGAGAGGCATTTTCAGACACATTAAGGTATTTGTGAATGTGATAATTATGCAAATAAAACATTCAGATGACATTGATGTTGCCTTGTGTTCCTGGTTTATGATCAAGTGTTTAACAGTGTTAATTGTCAGTCTTGTAACTAAACTTCAAAAGTTTATTGGTTTCAGACTTTAGCGGGGATCTGTGAACACCTTTACTACTTGTTTCTGTAGACCATGTATGTTTAACAACATGTTGTAATCTTCTATTCCTTTTACAGCTGTGGAGAAATTTATGAAACCCAACTTCAGATGTTTTGCTTAATGTTTAAGTTCTTTGAGAAATTAATCTGGTTTTGCTGAAAATGACCCGTTTTGACCTTGGGGTGTGAATTTGACCTTGGGGTGTGAATTTCACTGCATTTCCCCTGTTGAGTTCAGGATTTTTTATATGGATGGAATTTGTATACTAATACTGTTGATTCTTTTTCAGGATTAAGATAAACAACATGTGCTTGTTTTAGCTGTGTGTAAGCTTACACTGGATTAACGTCTGGTTGATTTTTAGGTTCAGCTGCTGTTTATAAGCAATTACAACACATATCTTGTGTCCTTCGTGGACTTTAAAGCTAGAAATTTAGATTGAGCTTTCCATATTGACGTGTTCATTTCTGGTAGACACATGCTTAAACCAAAATGTTTGTGCATCTTTTATTCTGCTCTTGTTATTTACAAATTTGTCTTGATTACTAGAAACTGAAGTTTCACATCTTTTCTTCTATGTTGTTTTTAGAAAGCAAAATAACAGTTTAAATATTGTAAACTTTTGGTTTTATAATTAGTTTTGTTCATGTAAGTACAGTAAAATTATAGAACTCAACATCCTATTATTATTTTCAATACAAACTTTTTAAAACCGATCACAATCGTACTTGCGATACAATTTACCTTTTGATATATTATTTATTGTGATATTTTCAGAGTTATTGCCCTTTTTGTTTTATATATATTGACACTTACAGGGGAGTGGAACGCACTAAACATTTTTATGGCCTTGATCACAGATATATTTTTAACCTATATAGTCATACAACATGCCTGGTATATACATCCTAAAGGCTATGGGTGCACATAAATCATTTGATTTTCCTTGTGTATCGGATCATAATATCAAGTTCATTTGTTTTACAAATCTGAACGTATTTTTAATTGTGGGAAAATTTAAACAATAAGATGTTACATTATTACTGTGATTGCGTAACGATTCTTTTGGTAAGTATTATAATTAATTACCAAATAGAAATGAGGTCAGATTAGTACATACCACTAACGAGAGAATTACTATAGGGTCATATCCTGTTCAGAAATGTGCTTATAACAATGTGTGTTGTTATGTTTTACAGACCAAACCCTGTGAAGAACAGCAGCAAGTTCAGGACTAGATATGTTGGTAAGTAACCATAGCAACAGGAGAATAAGTTTTCCAAATAATGATAGATCCATGTAAAATGGCCAATATACTTGAACTCGTCTGACTTTCTACGGAAAACAGAACATGGTATGTAGTTAAAGCACATAGACTTCCTGTACAAGGTGACAGGACTTGAGCAGGGTAGTATAAATATATATCACAGTTAAATTATCACACGCTTAGTTTGACTTCTAAGGTCCTTGATTGCTACTACTAACACTTTGTTACTACTTTACAAATAAAAAGTGCATTATCTATTTTACATGGCCTTGAGACTGCAAATATTCTCTCAGTGAACTCACTTCTCTTATTAAGAAACATCAATATCTTATTGGTGTAGCGCAGCACTTTTTTCTTAATGAACAGTTTCGGGTGTATACTTTGGTGAATATTGGTAATAGTTATATAGTGTTAATGCTAATCTTTAATACATCTGTCATTATCATTCATATCAGTAGCAATCATGTATTCATCTTATTGAGTTAGAGCTCTGATTAAAATTTGAATTTTATGAAACTGACTGTTCTGTTGGAAATTTCTGAAATCTGTACATGTATTCCATTTTGACAAGTTTGTTGTGTAACTTTGTATACCGTCTGTACTATTACAGACTCTGTAGATAGTCTCAAAGATCATTTTTACCTGTAGCAGATGTAGTTCGAGTGAAATATCTTCTAATCTCTTTTTATAATCAGGATTTCTCTTCATTTTGTCCTATAAATTAGTCCCAGCAGAATCATTCTTTTCTTAAATAAGTCTATCTTCTCGCTAAACTGACCATATTTGGTAGCAGGTGTTCCAGGTAATATAGCCTTCACTTTTATCTGTTGTAGCTGTAAATATAACACAACCACTCTGTATGATTGTTCTAATTAGGATGTCTTACCTTTACAGATGTGTATGGCCAACAGATTCCTCTGCCTTTCCACATCTGCATATTAAGCAATCCTGACCAGAGATGGACACCTAGGTTCTGTAGACTTTGGAAATTGTAACATACAGGCTTCAAGTGAAGACACATACAATAATGTAGACTGGCTGCACCAAGTAGAGAAGTACCGTGAACTGTAAAGAAACTGAAGATAAACTGCTTGCAAAAATGTGTTAGATCCGTGTAGTCATTGCTTCTCAGAGCTGGAACCAGTCCTATATAATGACAATTTTGCGGAAAAAATTTGGCGCAATTTTTAAACCTCTTTCTGTTTATCATATTGTACTCCATCTATATGATGTTCTTTTCAAATGAATATGATTATAGATATATAGGGATTGTTCTGAGGCCATATTACACCAAGCTAACTGTGTTCATCGTTTCGAGAGTTTAGAGTTCATAGGATTTTTTTTTTTTTTTTTCGCATTCTCTGCCAAGTTGTTACAATGTTGCACAAGTATTGAGAGCTGATAAATGTACTTTTTGACGTAACCAGTCTTTTTACCACTAGATATATATATATTTGCATACAATATACAACAAGTGATGATAAATATGTCTTCATGTATTTCCTTTGTTTGAAATTATGTATACAATATGCTGTAAGTGTTTAATTAATGTAAAGGAGATAAGCCATATTTGAATGCACATGGATTGTTTATTTTGCCACCAAAAGATTTCTGGTAAGGTTGGTATATGAGTTCGCACATGATTGTTTCAGAAAAAAGGAAACTTAGGAACATGTTATGTTAAGTGTTATGTTAGATATTCATCTTTTTGCTCAAACAATATCAGCTTTCTTTCTTGGCGCAATCATCAGACTGAATTATTTTGCCAAAGGGTATGGTAAATTTTATTATTATCTCCCATAAAGATAACCATGCAAATGAAGCTTGCATATCCAGGTGCTCTCAATTAAAAGTCATTAATTATTTAGAGGTATTTAAAACGTTCAGTCATTTTATTTGTAGCTTTGATTACTATGATATATTGAAATAAAAAGACACAGGAGTATGTGCACAAGACAGATCCATTTTTCTGGCCATCACATAAAACCACCATCCCAATTAATTGAATTTATACCTTGCTTGTCTCCCTTGAAAAGAATTCTCCCATTATGCATAGATACAAGTAATTTTCATTTTGCAATATTTGATTGGTATTTTTTTTAATTGTTTGTTATGTTTCTCCTCGTTTTATTTGTATACCGCTGTCTAATATTAGTACATAATATGATATGTACATGTGTACTGCTATGTATGATGACCTGAACCTATTTATTTTTGACATGACTTTGTTTACATTGTATAACCCTAGGTTTGTTAATGCTCTTCATTCCATGTATTATTTCAATGATGTAAAATATTTCAGGTGTGAGATATTCAGTAAGTTACCAGCAATTGTATAAATAATAATTATGAAAGTGTGATAAATTTTTTTTTTCATTTATACAGCTTTTCGGTTATGCATGTCTAGTGTTCTGTAGTGCTTTGGCCATATCCAGCAATGTTTTCATATACCTTTAAGTATTTTTTGTAGTGTAACATGTTAGACATGTTAGTAGACAATTTATTACCATTCAATTTAAGTAAGAAAGTAATCCTACAGAAAGATTTTTACAAAGTAGATTAATGCTTGCCAGATCCCTTATACTAAAGTGTATAATTTTTTTTTATGAAATATATAATTAATATGTGTAGGATTTTGTTGTTAGCTTAAACAATAACATGTCATGGATAGCAATTTTCGTCTTGAAATGCAATGGACAGTTGATGAACAAGAATTCAGGTAATAGTTCAATATATACTAGTCATATGTGGTGTTTATTTTTGGCTGTCGTGTATCAGTTCCTCCGATCATGTACCCCCAGTATTATCATTCTACCATAGCAAGTACTCCCATTTAAACTATATCCACTGATCACAGGTACAAAATTCTATAGAAATATCGTAACCTAGATTTGCATATCATGAACTGCTGCAACAGAAACAGAAATCAAATTCATGAAGACATATCTATTTTACTCTGCAATCAAGAGTTAGCGTTGCATAAACCAAAAAGTAAGTGATATGTCAAAAGTTATTTCCCTTTTCCAAACCTTTGATGTTGGCGAAGGATTGTTGTCGTCCTGACCAACATCTTGAGTGCCAGGTCAAGGGGAACAAATATGGTAGGACAGAAACCATATCAATATAGGAGATCTGCTTCGTAAAAGGTAGTAATTGTCACAATTTCGATTTCTTTTGTTTTAATTGTACATGATACATGTGTTGTCTATTGTAAGTTGAGGTAAAACGTGCAATATTCCTCTTACTCATCTACTTTCTGTTTTGTATCACAGCCTCCCAGTGACCATTTAAAACTTAAATCAGCTGTTAGCACCCGAGCACCTTTTCTTTTTAGTGCTGAAAGCAGTTTAATCAGCTGGGCCAAACTCAACTGAATGATACAGTTGGGATTTACTGAAACACTTCTTGGTACCTGGTACAGTTCCACCGAGCTTTATCCTTGATAATATCACACGTCTTTCCATAAATAAAGAAAATATTAGGTCAGCAGCTGAAATTTTCTCTTCAAATCGGTGCCCTGCTTGTATTTGCCATAAATGAAGATCTCTTGGCATGATTTGTGTAATGAAATGAACAGAGTATATCTGAAGATGATCTGTGATTTATTTTGTAGTTTACAATTCGTAGTATAGCCCACCCAATCCAAAATACCTGAATCTTTATTAAAGTATTTTGGATGAATTCCCCACTCAGTACGAACAGGATTGTACACATTGGTTTACCTTGGGTTATAACTCATATACATCAGGTGCTTTTTCTCTTTTATGATGAATTCGGAATAAGTACTTTGTATGATTTTTTTCCCCCATAAGTATGATTTTATGAATGTTCAGAAGAAAGCCAATTACCCAGTAGATATTCAGAATCATGTCTTATCTTCCATATCGAACATAAGTATGTGTACTTCAGGAAGTATCGGTGAAACCCGGTTTGATATTTGGTTTGATATTACACCATGTACATATAGACTGAACCATTGATATAAGATTATTTTTTTAGCTTTTGTGACCATTTACATTTAATTTTAAGGTTCAACAAATGCATGTATCTATATTGCCAGGTTTCACTGTGAAATTTTTTTTATCAATTTCAGAACTTTCGAAATTTTGAAAGCAATATGTGGCTTTTGATAATTCTTTTCGTTAGTGCTATTTTCAAATGGAAGAGTTTATATTTTTTTTTTTGAGAACTTGCAAAGTTTTGTTATTTACAAAATTAAAGTTTACTGAAGCACTGGGCGTCAAGGCTGTGTGAGAACAGAAAAATGTTTGCCGGAAGCATCAAGACAATCTGTCACTAGTACAACATTCCAGGCAGGGATGTATCAGAATTGTTAACCACAAAACGTCTTCACTAATTTATTGATATTAAAATTTTGAGTGTAGACATCGTAAATAGTCCCGGACCATCTTATCAAGGTGGATAAAACACGCTGTCTCGGTTGTTTTTTTACCCTTCCAGCCAAAGTACTTAGTACCCTGGGATTTTACATAGAATGTTTGTCACCAGTCTGGGACAAAAAATGCCCTAACTTTGCCCAAAAGTAAAACCTGTTCTGTTTCTTTATGTACTCACTGCTTAAATTACTTTCAGTATGTAGGAATTGAAAAGTTATCATTACTTCCATGTACTCTTTGCTTATACCTCTTAAGTTATATCAAAATTAAAACCATATATGCTTTCATTGTATCCTCTTGCTTACATTCTTTAATAGAAATAGGTATTTTCCTATTAACCTGGCCATCATTACATTTCTTGTCTGTGAAATATGATATTGGTATCGGACTTCAGGGTTAAAGGATTAGAATATTGTAAATGCTGTCTCTTTGTCTGCTTGCTTTGGTTTTCAACCCTTTGGTATAAAAGCACTGTCTGCAAGTAGTGAATGAGTGACAGGCACAGCAGGTCATTGGTTCGGATATAAATATAGGTAAATTTGAACGTTTTACCATTTGAATCTTCAGGAAGGTTTTATTGACATCTGTTTGATTGTATGGTATTACAACCTGGATGATATTAATCAACAGCAAAAAGATCAATGTAAAGAGGTGACTATTGTATTTGTCATGTAAACGTAAGAGCTAGCTTTCCATCCTGTTGAGGTCTGATTCCAAGGTACTTGTAATTGAAATAAAAATTTTCAATTCTTAAGATGTATTTATCCGAAACCTTGACTTGGGAGATTTTTTTTAAGTTCCTTCAGTCACAATGACAAATCATTTATTCTTATAATTTTATCTAATTGAAACATGCCAACCAGTGTGTATTGTATTAATTAAAATATGTACCAAATATTCTAGTTGTTTTTGTTTTCTTTCTGATGGTATTATCCCTATGAAGTTTAGATGCTACATGATACTTAAATAACCTACAGAATAGACATATCACATGTCTCTTTTACCTGTAATGTAATTGTTCTAAAACTTCAAATCCTTATCATCGTGATTAATCTATCATTTTGAATGAATGATGGTAAATAAAAGAAAAAGATCTGGATGTGGCCATGACTCGGTCCTAAAGGAATACTACAAAGGAATTTCAGAAAATTCTTCAAAATGTAACCCAAAAATAGATAACCGGTAAATAAGTACCGATTTTGAAGTCTTTAATTAACAGGACCTGCAATGTGTTCGACTGCGGTTAACCGGGGTTTGAATTTCAATTCTGTTGCCTAGACTTTGATCAAGTGACTTCTCATGATCAACTTTGCTTTATGTTGAAAGAAATTAAAGAGAAAATGAAGTGTTGATTATGAACACATACACATCACCTGTAGTCAATGTTTCTAGACTAGACAACAGCTGTACTGGATGGTTCTAGAATAGACAACAGCTGTAGTCAATGGTTCTAGAGTAGACAACAGCTGTAGTCAATGGTTCTAGACTAGACAACAGCTGTAGTTAATGGTTCTAGAGTAGACAACAGCTGTAGTTAATGGTTCTAGAGTAGACAACAGCTGTAGTTAATGGTTCTAGACTAGACCAACAGCTGAAGTCAATGGTTCTAGAGTAGACAACAGCTGTAGCCAATGGTTCTAGAGTAGACAACAGCTGTAGTTAATGGTTCTAGAGTAGACAACCACTGTAGTCAATGGTTCTAGAGTAGACAACAGCTGTAGTTAATGGTTCTAGACTAGACCAACAGCTGAAGTCAATGGTTCTAGAGTAGACAACAGCTGTAGCCAATGGTTCTAGAGTAGACAACAGCTGTAGTCAATGGTTCTAGAGTAGACAACAGCTGTAGTCAATGGTTCTAGAGTAGAAAACAGCTGTAGTCAATGGTTCTAAGAGTTGACACACAGCTGTAGTCAATGGTTCAAGAGTTGACACACAGCTGTAGTCAATGGTTCTAGAGTAGAAAACAGCTGTAGTCAATAGTTCTAGAGTAGAAAACAGCTGTAGTCAATGGTTCTAGGGTAGACAACAGCTGTAGTCAATGGTTCAAGAGTTGATACACAGCTGTAGTCAATGGTTCTAGAGTAGAAAACAGCTGTAGTCAGTGGTTCTAGATAAGACGACAGCTGTAGTCAATGGTTCAAGGGTTGATAACAGCTGTAGTCGATGGTTCTAGGGTAGACAACAGCTGTAGTCAATGGTTCTAGAGTGTAGTCAATGGTTCTAGAGTAGACAACAGCTGTAGTCAATGGTTCTAGATAAGACAACAGCTGTAGTCAATGGTTCTAGAGTAGACAACAGCTGTAGTCAATGTTTCAAGGGTTGATAACAGCTGTAGTCGATGGTTCTAGGGTAGACAACCACTGTAGTCAATGGTTCTAGATTAGACAACAGCTGTAGTCAATGGTTCTAGGGTAGACAACAGCTGTAGTCAATGGTTCTAGAGTAGACAACAGCTGTAGTCAATGGTTCTAGATAAGACAACAGCTGTAGTCAATGGTTCTAGAGTAGACGACAGCTGTAGTCAATGGTTCAAGGGTTGATAACAGCTGTAGTCGATGGTTCTAGATAAGACAACAGCTGTAGTCAATGGTTCTAGAGTAGACGACAGCTGTAGTCAATGGTTCAAGGGTTGATAACAGCTGTAGTCGATGGTTCTAGGGTAGACAACAGCTGTAGTCAATGGTTCTAGGGTAGACAACCACTGTAGTCAATGGTTCTAGAGTAGACAACAGCTGTAGTCAATGGTTCTAGAATAGACAACAGCTGTAGTCAATGGTTCTAGAGTAGACAACCACTGTAGTCAATGGTTCTAGAGTAGACAACAGCTGTAGTCAATGGTTTCAAGGGTTGATAACAACCACTGTAGTCAATGGTTCTAGAGTAGACAACAGCTGTAGTCAATAGTTCTAGGGTAGACAACCACTGTAGTCAATGGTTGTAGATTTGACAACAGCTGTAGTCAATAGTTCTAGGGTAGACAACCACTGTAGTCAATGGTTGTAGATTAGACAACAGCTGTAGTCAATAGTTCTAGGGTAGACAACCACTGTAGTCAATGGTTGTAGATTAGACAACAGCTGTAGTATGTTTAAGACAATAATTTATTATTCATTTGAAGACATAAAACAAAGTAAGAACTAATTCTTAATTGCTTTTAAATGATTTTTTTATTATAAACAAAAATATTTGTAAGTTGACAGAAATATAACATTTACATTTGTAATAACAATATTTCAGATTTTTTACTCTATCATAATGTACATTAAAATAAATTTCATTGATAATACTTGTACCAGGCTATCAATATCCTGTACATTATTACCTATTTAATTTTCCCATACCTAAATAGATCGACCTGATAAATCGTTTGAACAACATATCGCATAAGATTTGTGATGAAGGTATCAAAATGGCATTTTCTCATCCTGGAAATTTAACTGAAATTAATGAACAGAAAAAATACTCTTCTCACAGATAAATGCCCATTACTTTGGGAAAACTGAACATATTCACACGCAAAAGGCCCAATGGGCATATCTATTCAGCTTACACAGAAGACGCGTACATTTCTGAAAACTTAAAAACCTATCCCTCAAAATGCTATATAAAAAATACCTTGACCCAGGAAGTATTGCTTGTTGAAAAGAAGAAATTTTAAGTTTTTAACACATCTGACCTTGGTAGCCCTTCATTAGAAGATGAAACCTGTGCAATTTAAGTTATTAAGAAGAATTTTTGGAAGATCTTTGACATTTAACTCCTGTGACCTTGACCATGCAACTTGAGCAATATAACAACCCTATGCCTTTTAGTTATTGAGAATTTTTTTGAAAATTTGAACACATTTGACTCCTGTTACATTGAGAGTTGATCAAGGTCAATCATTTGAGCACACTTGGTAGCCCTTCACTGTGGTATGCTAGAGAACCAATATCAGTACCCTGGGCCTTTTGGTTACTGAGAAGAAGTTGTTTGACCTCTGTGACCTTGAAAAAGGGTCAAGGTAGTTTATTTTAACAAAATTGGTAGCACTTTATCTTAGCATGCTACAGGTGCATATCAGCACCATGAGCCTTTTGGTTATTGAAAGGAAGTAATTGGAAGATGCCAACATATTTTACCCTTATGTTGTACGATGATCAAGTCAATCATAAAAACAAAACAAACTTGGTATCCCTTCGGGCAGTACTTTTTTTATTTGTACTCCCAAGTAATCAGCAAGGCATATGCTTCACTGTATTAAAATAAATGCAGCTTCTTGAATCAAGGTAGCCAAATGTATCTATATTCTCTAGCAGTTTTGTTTTTCAATGAGTTTCTATTTCAAACATCTATCAACAGTAGTATGTGATGGACTTTCCTTCATTTGAAATTCAGATTATTTACCAAGTCATTTTTCAATTTAATATATTGAGAATTCAAAATTTCTCACACCTCACAGAGAAATGTGAAAATGTTGGTTTAAACATGATATAATAAACTTAATGAATCATCTTTCATAAGACTTTCCCTAACCAGGTTCAGGATCATATAACACTACTTATATATATATATATATCACTGTAATGGAAAAGACATTCACATTTTCCAGTCAGGGATATCACATGTTCTCTCTCGTCATTAAATACAAATGCACATTCCCTCCTCGATCCCCTCCCCCAAAATAGACACAGTTACTATTCTTGTCCTGAGTTGTATATCGTATGATTGAACTTCTTACCAACATTTGAGAAAATTATGCTTTACCTCAGTCAATAGTGTGGTGGATATGTAAACTTAGGGTTCCATGTTTGATTTCTGGTGGAAGTAACGAAGTACGCTGAATGACGTCCAGTCAATAACTGTGACCTTTTCTGTGGCTTTGTTTGATGAATGAGGGCAAAGACTAACATGCTTTCATGCTATCTGGACTTACAATCCAAGGCAGATACTCATTTCTTGTCATCCCGTGACATAAGTACTGTATGTTATTAATATACAGGGCTCTCGATCTGCCAGATTTGGGGCCAATATTCCCAATGCAAAATAGTATCTTTTTTTCCCAATTTAGACCCCAAGTTTCCCCAATTCTAAGGAAAACGCCGCTATTTTCCAAATTCTAAGGGCCCCGGGCCCCAGTCCCAAAATGGGATGCGAGAGCCCTGATATGTGAATTATTTTGAATGTGTGAATTCATTATTGTACTTACCTGTCTAAAATTGATATTGCGATGAAATTTGATTGCGCCCAAATAAGCACGTTTACAGTATCACAGACACTTGAAAAAATGTTATGCCGTCTCTTCATATTAATACATAAAGTAATGATCTATGATTCCAAAAGTCTACAGGTGAACATGTTTCATATATAAAGTCAGCGAAATACATCTAGTTGCAATAAACAAAGATCACAGTCACTTCCAAAAACCGTCACAATAAATTTGAGTGGTACATCATATATAAACCTTTTAATCAACTTTTGAGGAAATTTCACTTAAGCTCAGCGTTTGAAAAAGTTATGTCCCTGCAATGTTTGCTGCCTTGTGCATATAAAGTAATCTTCCTGGTTTCTCTCTCAGGATAAAACACTATCAGCTGCCTTTTCATGTCCAATGAAATTCATTTGTTGTTTGGTTCCTAGCAACACGACACTGATCTTGATTCTGTCCACTCTAAGACAAAGTTCAAAAAGTCCTGTTTTTCGGGGATATAATTCTGTCTCTTCTTGAGTCCTGTTTCTCCTTATTGGATCAAACAGAGTAATGCCCATTTTCACTTCACAACACTATCCTAGAACTCTCCATTTCTAGGAATACCCAGAGAATCATCCCTCCTTTCCAGGTGAGACTGATCTGATGTAGTTATCTCCCCTTTTTTTATAACGGGTAAAATTCTATCACTTCTGGCTCTTATACATTAATTCACGTACTCTATATTTAATTTGCTGTCCCCAAGAGAATTATTCGAAGAGGTAATTTTATTACTCTGATGGGATAAGAATCACTATTTTGATGGCTTTTTCCGTTTGAAATATGAAGGAGCTGCCTCATAGAGCCAGTCTGGGTCAACAACACTAAGGTCTCTGTAAGAAACCGAAAATAAAGAAGAATTACGATCACAAAACATCGGTATGTACCTCTCTTACAAAATAAAACCTAAGTGAGTAGGAGCGAATTGGTACACACATCTCCCTAATCTTTATAAAGATTACACTTTAAATCTGTTGGGAGATTCATGAGATAACATGTAGACAAAATTATTATTTCAAAAATGGCAAACTGAGACAATTGACTTTTAACCTTATCTGATGACAAACAAAATATCATCAGGAATAGATTATGACTGCATGATGTTGTGGTGTTAACATAAACTACATCTGTTCACGATATATCTTGTAAAAAGCTTGTTTCCTAAGTGATCACGGGTACCTTTGATATTTGATATTTACCCTATGACTACTAAAATTAAATCAGATGAAGAATGTGCCAGTTATTTCGTCTATAATTCCATACAAACAAGAGTTCAGATTACAAAGGACGTGCTTATCTAGTAATATAGGTATAACACTGTGGACCCTAGTTGAAGGTATATTGGTGTACATAGGCCTCCATACAATACAGTAACATACAATACAGTAACGTTTAGCTCAGACTTACCTCATATAACACTTGGATGTTTTGACGAGCTCATTATAAATAACACATGCAGGTTTACATCTAAACAATGCTGATGATGGATGGATATGAACTGGCTCTCGTGTCGTTAACTTTAAGAGTAAAGTAAGAAGTATCGGTACACGCAGGAATACAAAACGTATTTCTAAGTCAGGAAAATATGGACTTTGAAGGAATATGTTATACACAAGCTTTGTTATCAGGTTATGTTTTTTTTAATTTTCATTTTGAATTCACACTGTAGCACACAAAACAATCAATTCACAGTATCAGCCACAGAAGTGAACTACAGAATCTTATCCAATTGGCATCTTGTATAAATGCCTTCTGTCATTTAGGTCTCTAACTCAAGTTGTCCATGACACTGACAAATAAAATTACATTTTCTACCAGTATATTGCATATATGTAACAAATGTCATAAATCAATCAAAATTTCAAAAAGCTGGAGAATAACTTACCGAAATATAGACATCACCTTCTTTTTGTAGCTCTGCTGCATTCATAAAGAGGCCTGCTGCCAAACATTTCCTGTAACCAATGACAACAAAGATAATATCTTCTGTAACCAATCAGAGCAAAGATGACATCTGCAACCAACAAAATGGTTTTTACCTGATTACACTGGTGTCTAGATCACACGATTTCACCACCATGGTCTGACTATCACAAATCTTTACCTGATTATACTGGTGTCCAGACCACACGATTTCACCACCATGGTCTGACTATCACAAATCTTTACCTGATTATACTGGTGTCCAGACCACACGATTTCAACACTATGGTCTGACTATCACAAATCTTTACCTGATTATACTGGTGTCCACACCACATGATTTCACCACCATGGTCTGACTATCACAAATCTGTCGTAATTGCTTGCGTATATCCATTGCCTTTGACATATTTCGGCCATTGATGAAGTTTTCTCGACACCATTCCTGTCAAAAGTAAAAAAGGTTGTTGAATACCACAGAAACACACACAACACCATCCATGAAAGCTATCGAGATTTAACTTAACACATTAACTGGGGTTGCATTAAATTTCATCTGCTCTTACAATTTAGTTATCAGGGACCCTTCTCAAAGTTATAGTAATATATACTCAGCAAATGAAAAACAAGTGAGCGAAAAAATTACATTAATCCTAAAGAAAATATACGATGACTTACAGTTTCAGTGAATTATCATAACAAGCAAAAACCAAAAAGGTCAAAACAATGAAAAGTTCCTTAGTTTCATAAACAAAAACAGTTAAACAACAGAAAAGTTGCTATGTCACTTTCATGTGAACCCAAATTACCTCCCCTTAGTGATGACCATTACCCTTACCTTATTGCCTTTGACTCCTTTATAAGCCTTGTAGATGTTAAGGAGTGTGATGTGGTCGCCATCACTCGACACAAACTTCTGACGGACGGCTAATGCCTCCTCTCTCTACAACCAATCCAGAGGTGCATAATTTAATGACACAATCATCTTAAGTTCATTCTCTCTCTTTTACCAAGGATAATTTAGATGTCAAGTAGATAAAAACAAAATATATCCAAATATATCCAGGTCATTGAACTTGAAATAGCTTTAAAGCAACCTGAAGCAAACTTGAGACATTCTAACCATCACTAAGGAAAATATTTTGGGTACAAAACCTTGAGTCTGAGAATAAGAAAGGTTTTGTGAAAACGAGCCCTGATGTTTGAAAATGTTTTTCATCAACAACAATTATTATTAAGAAAAAGAAATTTTTGATTCAGCTAATCTTGAGATTATGGTCAACAGTATGAAGAAGATTAAATCATCATTTCATTGGAAAAATACTGATAGCAGTGTAATTACTTTTTAACTTTACTCCATTTTCAGAAAATATAATGAACCCAGATACATAACAAAACCCATTTGAAACAAGCCATCCTTTTCTGTTTAATCTACAGCACTGTTGTATTGCCAAGCACAAACTTGTTTCTGTATAATATTTACTAGCTTAAATGACTCATATCTGACTAAATGAACTGATTTCCACAGATTCGTTCATTTTTTGTGTTATTTTCTTTGAGACTATAAAATGTATAAACCAAGGGAGATAACCAGCTGAATTATACTTACTTTACTCTGAGGCGTAAACAGGACAGAATCAACAGACAGCATTGACACAATTGTAAGGATTTCTTCTCTGAAAATATGAATACCAACTGTATTAGAATAATTTTGTATCAAAAGTTTTAAGAACATTTATAATGTTAGAATTTGATTGGACAACATTTTGATGATGCAATAGATGTATATATCTGTGATGTGAATGTTATTTTCAAGTTTATATATCATGCTCCTAAAAGTTTAAAAAAAAAAACAATTAACGAAAAAATCATAACAATGACAAGGAAATTAAAAAAAAAATTGAGTTTTTCTTAAACAATGCCACTTTCCAATAGACAGGAAAACATTAATTTTACATACAGACAATGAAGCTCCAGGGCTATGAGGAGTGTCTTGGACAACTTTGGGTCCAGAGGAAAAGCTGCCATCTTCTTCCCAATAGTGGTCAACTTTTAAACAAAAGAAAAGGGGGCTTCATATGATAAGTGGTCATGGATCTTCCTAATACACTGTACAAGTGCTAATCAACATCTGTATAAACAAAGTGTCTACACTGATACTATTTCTTTTAAGGTGTTATGGTATCTATTAACTTTTAGCATATTGCATATTTTTATTCAATGTAACACTTTGGGTAAAATTTTGGTTTCCTGACTGTTTACTATTTCATTTCATTTGAATATCTTGAATACAAAATTGATATTAGAGTTTTGTCTTGCTTTTCAAATCTAGCATCATGTGTTCTTATATGTAAGCACTAAAATCTATATCCATTCATGTATGAAAAATAAATCTTTCCACTTTCTGATCTTGCCAATAGAATATCATTTGAAGACATACTCTAATGCTTAACGATCTGTACTAAACATCAGCTACAGTAAAGATGTCTGTTACAGAAGAGTTACAAGTTATAAGATTAAATCTATAGGGCCATGTGTTCAGTACAGTAAAGCTGCACTAGGATTTCCAATTTAGAAACTCCATAGGACTGTACCTTGATGGTATCTTCCTTAATGACAGCTCCCAGGGTGTGGAGCTGGTGAACTGCACCTATGAGGAACTGCAACGAAAAAGACATTCAAACATGAAATGAATTAACGATATTCTATCAGCTGCCCCTAATCTTAGTTGATCAATTTCGGTTTTAAATGCAAGGGTGATAGAGTAGGTCTTGTTTTCACTAGACAGCAGGTAATAGCAGAGTATTACACAGGAATATAGTACCATCTCTTACAGATAATCACAGTATGTTAATCTCTATATATAATTCATCATTACATGTTGTGTTAATAGTAAATTACCAAATCATGTACAGATATCTGGTCACATTACAGTCTAAAGGTGTATAAATACACTGCCAGTATAAGGTGGGCCAGGATATCTGGTCACATTACAGTCTAAAGGTGTATAAATACACTGCCAGTATAAGGTGGGCCAGGATATCTGGTCACATTACAGTCTAAAGGTGTATAAATACACTGCCAGTATAAGGTGGGTCAGGATATCTGGTCACATTACAGACTAAAGGTGTATAAATACACTGCCAGTATAAGGTGGGTCAGGATATCTGGTCACATTACAGTCTAAAGGTGTATAAATACACTGCCAGTATAAGGTGGGTCAGGATATCTGGTCACATTACTGTCTAAAGGTGTATAAATCTAGTGCCAGTATCAGGTGGGCCAGGATATCTGGTCACATTACAGTCTAAAGGTGTATAAATACACTGCCAGTATAAGGTGGGCCAGGATATCTGGTCACATTACAGTCTAAAGGTGTATAAATACACTGCCAGTATAAGGTGGGTCAGGATATCTGGTCACATTACAAACTAAAGGTGTATAAATACACTGCCAGTATAAGGTGGGTCAGGATATCTGGTCACATTACAGACTAAAGGTGTATAAATACACTGCCAGTATAAGGTGGGTCAGGATATCTGGTCACATTACAGTCTAAAGGTGTATAAATACACTGCCAGTATAAGGTGGGTCAGGATATCTGGTCACATTACAGACTAAAGGTGTATAAATACACTGCCAGTATAAGGTGGGCCAGGATATCTGGTCAAATTACAGCCTGTAGGTGTACCAGTGAAAGAACAGTCTAGAATTAAATTTGTTAAATTTTCAGGTTATCAAAGTCTCTTACTTCAGTGCTGGGTTTATCCATGAAGTCAAAATTAATGATATCGGTGATCCCCATGGCCAGCAGTTGTAGAGCCACACTGGATAAGTTACACCTGTAAAGACACATTACTCATGATACACACATACAGATAAAGTACAGCTGTGTACAGGTATTATCCAGTTTACAGCTGTGTACAGATATTATCAGTTTACAGCTGTGTACAGGTATTATCCAGTTTACAGCTGTGTACAGGTATTATCAGTTTACAGCTGTGTACAGGTATTATCAGTTTACAGCTGTGTACAGGTATTATCAGTTTACAGCTGTGTACAGGTATTATCAGTTTACAGCTGTGTACAGGTATTATCAGTTTACAGCTGTGTACAGGTATTATCAGTTTACAGCTGTGTACAGGTATTATCAGTTTACAGCTGTGTACAGGTATTATCAGTTTACAGCTGTGTACAGGTATTATCAGTTTACAGTTCAACTCCTTAAATGATACATATCATTATGACTAAATATGCTTTAATGAAAGCTGGAAACATACTGACCTCTGTATGATTGGCTGTAACTAAATACCCCTCTATGGAAGCTATACTGACCTCTGTATTTCTGGAATGGTGTTATCTGGAAAGTCTTGGAACTCCTCTTCTGTGTAAAGTCGGTAACATGTCCCAGCAGCCTCACGACCGGCCCTTCCCGACCTCTGTAAGGCCTGAGCTTTCGACAACTTTACCACTTTCAGCAAATCCAGTCCACTACGTGGGGTGAAGATTCTGTGAAACAAAAATAAATGCCAGGTAATTATCTCCCTTACTGCCAATCTCTCTCTCTCTCTCTCCCTCTTTCTCTCTCTCTCTCTCTTTTTCTCTCTCTTGCTCTCTCTCCCCACCCCCTCCTCTATCTCTCTCTCTTCCCTCTATTTCTGTCTCTCTATCTCTCTTTCCCCCTCTCTCTTATACATTACCTTTCATGCCAATCTTGAAACAACTTCCCATCATACCTCACTACAAACTTTCTTACCTTTCCATACCAGGCCCCTGCAGAGTTTTAATGAATTTAATGATACAAACTTCTTTTTCATAATTGTGATAGATAATAATTCAGCCTACATTAAAATAAGATATTTTTGTGGGACTCAATTTTGGTGGTTATCCAGATTAAATCTACTTACCGTATTCGATCCACTAAGCGCCCAGGGTGCTTAAAAAAAATTGCAATTAAGGGGGGACGCTTATAGGGACATGGGCGCTTATTGGGTTCATGGACATAAGAATTCACTGATTATCCACAAAATGAACAAAAAATAAAAATCATCACAAAAATCAAAATGATTTTACAATAAATATAAATTCATTCCATGTTAAACACATCACTAAGTATCTATGCGATGGTGTAAGTTAAGTTTTATGAACTGGTTGTATAAAATTTTCTAACAGGAGGAAGGCATGTAGGAATTTTCATACAAGATATTTTCAAGAACATTAGCAGGGTTGTGAACTCACAGCAGGGTTGTGAACTCACTTGGCTTTGACCACTCCAGTATCAATGACAAAGCTGATACCGTGTATTGTGATAGATGTCTCTGCTATATTGGTGGCAACAATGACCTTCCGCGTGCCCTGGATAAAAATACAATCACAAAAATGTCATATAAGTGAATTTTGTATATCAATTGGTTCCTGATTAAAAAAACAACACTATTTAAACATTTATTTATTTTTCTCAAAATTTTTTCAACTTGTCAAACTGCTTGACACTGACAAAAGTAAAACTGTGGTTACTTTGCGCTTTATCACGTCAAATATATTACATAAATACAGCGTGACTGATGTTTATCATCTTTAATCACAAAGACACTGAAGTTTAATGGACAAATCTAGATTTACTAGTACTTCAGGAGTGTAACGGTAATGTAAATTTAAAGGAATAGTTGAAGCCATTTCTTACTTTTGGAGCTGGGTTAAATGCTCGAAGTTGAAGATGTGATGGCAGAGCCGCATAAAGGGGCCATACAACCATTGGGGGGGTGTCCCCAACCATGCCTCTAGCTATTTCCTGTATAGAGCGCACCACAGAGTCAATCTCTTCCTGGCCAGTCAGGAAAATCAGTACATGTTGGCTGTAAAATGATCAATCAACCATGACAGAAATGATATCCTTCCTCTCCACAATGGTAAAACATAAAAAGTAGAACCAATGATACAAGTAATTTTTAAACCATTACATTAAGTCTTCAGTCTGAAGAAGCCCACTGTTCGGGCGAAACCGGTAGACATTTCACACTAATAAAAAATCAACTTATCCCGAACCTGTTGCGATTGACTTATGTCTTCAACTAGATTTTATGGAAACTTCAAAGTCTAAGGTCGTAAACTTACTCTGCAGGTTCCTCCCTGTGGATCTGAAATAGGGCCACAACAGCTGCAAACACATAGTCGGACTGTGACTGTCGACTGTAGTACACCTGTAACAAACACACACAAAATGCTTTGGTGTCTATGTGAAAGAAACTAGATCCTGCATACCTGTGCTGGTATCTACATAAATTATGAGCCCTACCTATCTGTAATGAGGCTTACATTATGGTGCTTGAGCATACAGGGCTCTCAAACCCCATTTTGTGACTGGGGCCTGAGGCCCTTAGAATTGGGAAAAATAGTGATGTTTTCCTTAGAATTGGGAAAACTTGGGGTCTAAATTGGGAAAAAAAGATACTATTTTGCATTGGGAATGGGGCCGAATATCGGCCCCAAATCTGGCAGATCGAGAGCCCTGGCATACTTATCTATATAGGAGCAGACATTCCTAAACTTAAGCCTACAAGCCTGTACTAGGACCTGCAACCCTGTACTGGAGCCTACATACCTATACTAAGGCCTACATACCTTTACTAGGACCCGTAACCCTGTACTGGAGCCTACGTACCTATACTAAGGCCTACATACCTGTACTAGGACCTGCAACCCTGTACTGGACCCTACCTACCTATACTAAGGCCTACATACCTGTACTTAGATTTTCCTATCTGTACAAGGGCCTACATGGGGTACATACCTGTTCTGTAGATCACATACTTGTTTTTGACCTATATACCTGGACTTGGGTCTAGATAGATGCATGTTCTGTAGACTACATTCTTGTTTTGGACTTACATACCTGAACTGGGAACTGCCGTCCCTCCAGGTACAACACCGGGGCTTTATTGAAGAATTGTGAGAAATGATCCACGTCCATGGTGGCAGACATTATTATAATCTGAGGAGAAAAATTATCATAAAGTTAATACAGTTAAGATTATACAAGTAGAGTGAATTATAGACAAATACATGTAGTTAACTTTTATTTATAGACTAAATGTACAATCAAAATATATATCATGACAGCAATAATGGCTTATCAATAAGATAAATTACTTTTCCTCATATGAAACATCCTGTAATTAATCCTGAAATTGCTGTTCTTGTTGTCTATTGTCAAAATCTTCCACTTTCCTGATAATTAGCCTACTGGACATGATAAAAGTCTGTTGGACATAGTGAAATCCCACTTACCTTTAGTGGGAGAAGATTTCTCAGTTTCCTCCTCTTTTGTGCCTGTTTGACTACACCAAACAAGACATCAGTATGTATGGTCCTCTCGTGGGCCTCATCCAAGATCACAAAGGAGTACCTACATTGGTAATTCATAATGAGAATATAGAGTTTTTTCCTTTCTATGGTTAGAAAACCCTGTATGTGTAACCAGAATTTACCTGTATTATGATTTGTTTTTTATACAATACAGTGAAAAAATTATCTGTTTGAAACTTTAAATATTTGTCTTTTTCTTTAAAATATGTACAGGAATGAAGGGCATTTCAAAGAAATCCACTCTGTAATGAAGTAATATCCTACTAGCCTTTTCAATAATGGATCCAAGATGGCCTCTCGTAGCAGCATTCCATCTGTCATATACTTGATTCTAGTCTTTTCACTTGTCATATCTTCAAATCGCACACAATGACCAACCTAGTGTGAAAAAAGTAGAGATATAGCCATGCTCTAGTACAGAGGAAAGCTGAAAGTTCACTTAAACTTTACAGAGTGTTGAATTTATATCAATCAGTGTAGCTGAAAGTTCACTTAAACTTTACAGAGTGTTGAATTTATATCAATCAGTCTAGCTGAAAGTTCACTTAAACTTTACAGAGTGTTGAATTTATATCAATCAGTCAAGCTGAAAGTTCACTTAAACTTTACAGAGAGTTGAATTTATATCAATCAGTCAAGCTGAACGTTCACTTAAACTTTACAGAGTGTTGAATCTATATCAATCAGTCTAAAGCAAAATTCAACATATATTTGTTTTTGTTAGTAAGTATTATTTACTTTACAACAACTGCCAAAAAAGTTCTACCCATTTATATATCAATTATTTTTATTGGACAGAATGGAAATATTTATGAGAGGTCTTACTGTGGGAGGAATCCAAAGTACATGGGAAAAACACACACTACTCAATATTACACAGAAACACACTTTCCTGTCTTCTACATTGTCTTTAACTGTATAATATTTACATTTTCATTTCACTCCACCTCAGTGAAACTAGTTAACCCTGGTTGGTTCACTTCTTGATGAAAAAAGTGAGTCACATGCTTTCATTATAGGCAAAGACGTATAATGTAGCATTGCATACAAGTCTACTGCACATGTATTCAATTGTTGCTTTACATGCCAATGAAAAATACCAAAATGAATATGATGAAGATATTACAAAAACACCATATGATGTGACAAAATGGTGACATTCTCGAAAGCAACATCATCCTACTTGAAAATGTTCTCATCGTTTGTAGGCACTTTACCAGATTTCATGTGAGATTCTCTGTCTATCTGATCTTGTCAAAGCTACATACATGTATGTTATTATTTATGATGTAATTGCCAGTCCTTAGTGAGATAACATCGAACACTGAGTCTGACCCAACCTGATGTGTGCCTTTCAGCTTTTAGCCTCATCTTGAATCCCTTGTTGTGACAGCCGATGTCCAATCTACATCTATTATCAATGATTTCAAAACCCTAACCCTGTAACCTTTCATGTCAACATTCTCGCCATTTTGTGAAAGACTATAGGCTAGTCTGTGTAAAATTATTTTAATTTTTTTTTTCAATTCCAAAATGGTACATCCGGCAACTTCCTTTTTAAAATGGTTAGTGCAAACATAAGAATTGATTGTCTATTTTGTTGCTTGCATAGACTGATGAAGGAAAGCGAATTTTGTGCAAATGGCGTGGGAACTGCTCTGCAACGATTTGCACAAGGTGAATGAATGTATGTGGAATACGCAAGTCAAAGAGAGATCACCATAGTTACCACAGTCTACATTTTACAAGACGTCCTTATGCCCTGTGCTCTTCTCCAAAAATAATCAATATGATATTTTAAAAACACTTACCACATGTCCTGGTTCACTACCCCTTTCTTGAGCAACTCTCTGGGCCACTGTTATGGCAGCTACCCTTCTTGGCTGTGGAAATATTTAAACGTCAATCTCAAATATGGTGCATTGAATTCAAAGGAAAACCTTTACTCCCAAAGGAGAAATATAAGCACAAATATCCCTGATGTATATAAAACATACAAGTACTGGTGATGGTCAAAGTTTTTATTTCGTAAGCGTGATCACTTTCAAGCTATAAAGAATAGTTGCTGATTACCATGTATAATGACTGTTATGATAGACACAAGGCAGAATGTGAGAACACTTCAATGATATCATAAAGGTCGACTTGTTCTATGTCACATAACACAGTGTACAGCTAGTTAGTTTACAAGGTGGTGTAATTGGATGTAGAGCATAAAAACACAATATGTATAAAACATGATCTGTATAAACCACAATATGTATAAAAACACAATACCACAATAAAAATTATGCTCCAAAATACTGCTCATCAGCAGAAGTCATCTTCTTAAGTAACAATACTTTACCTGAGTTATAGCTATGATCAGGTTCTTGTGTAGTCGTTCTTCAAAAATGTACTGTAAATGACAGAAAAATGTCATCACAGACAATACAGATCTATGAATCACTTTGTTTTTCTATATTGCCAATAACAAATTTCATAGAAAAAGAAGGGCCCAAGAAGCATAAACATGTTTTAGACTAAAATAACTTTCAAATACTCTAAATAAATGTAATAACTTTTATTCTATTTTTGTCAGGTGTCAAATATATTTCATATTATTTGTCTATGATGAGAACTAATTCTTTTTCTAAGTAACACAGAAATCAAAGTTATTTCCCTTGTTTCAAATACTCTATGTTAATAAAGCTACAATTTTGTATTCCTCTTCTAACAGCTGAGAAATATAACGTCAATGAAATTGATATTGGTCTATGGCAAGATAAGACACTTCTTCCAACTGAAAGAGAAATCCGAGTGATCTCCCCTATTGCCATGGTCTCAAATCTCCCTGTTGAACTTCAGTTGTCTCCCCATTGTCATGCTACAGACCTATTTGTTGAAGCTGTGTCTCAACATAACAATGCAAAAAAAAAAGGGGTGAAATTTGAGTTGTTTTCAATTTTTGTGTCATTAAACCTAATAATTAAAAATGAGTTGTCTCTCTATTATCATGTCGTCAAATCTATCCATAAAAACAGAGTTATCTCCCCATTGTTATGAAATCGAACCTACCTGAGGAAGCTGGGTGGTCTTGCCACTTCCTGTCTCACCAATCACAATTGCAGTGTCAAGTCGATTTAATTCCTGTATCAGCTTTCGTTTAGCTGAAAATATTGGTAAATTCTTTCTTTCTTCTTGCAGTTTTTGGAACAAAGGGACCCCATTCTTCATTCCTAAAAGAAGATAGTCAAGAAAATCTGAGCGCATACCAGAACAAGACTATCAATACATCAAATACCTTCACTAGTATTGAGTTAAATTCACATGTCTGAAAAAAATGTACATTAATTGGTAACAGCAAGTTACTGGGTAATACAGCTTTTAATTCATGTTTTCAAAGGCAGCTTTCTCTCAAATGAACTGTTTGCAGAAACTAGAATATGTATGTTAAATATTAATGAAGATTATTCATCCATTATAAGCTTGATAGACAGACTACAACTGGAGTGCTACATTTTGGCCTCAAAAATAAAAAAAAAAAAAAGTTCTACATTATAAAAAGATGTCTGCAGAATTTAACAATCAGCGAATATCTCTCGATACAGATCTACACCATATATACCAGTGTGTTAGTGACGTTAAATGGACTATGTAATTTTCTAATAAAACCATTACAAGCACATTAACTGCAGTATGCTGTTCCCAAGCCTATTAGCCTGCTAACATTGTGGCTGCCTAATGGTTATCTCCCCACCACTGGTCAGTCCTATAGCCAGGTCAGCTTAAAAGCCTACTTCAGAAGCATTTCACTATTGTTATCAGCATCTAGATTCAATTTTTCTTTTAAGGGTATCATTTACCGTGACACTGCCCCAAGTTAAAAGTCTCGTTTGATATCTGACGACCAGTTCACTGTTTACAACATGTATATATCACTGTTAAGTACCAACTACAAATCATTAACTTTTGGGAAACAGATATTTAAGTTCTAAATTTATTGCTTTCCCTCTGGGAGTCATTCAAATTTTGAAAACCAAATCTGTCTGTTAATTAGCCAATGGGTTCCAACATTTGCAAATGTTGATCAAGGTTAACCCAGATATTCCTACAGAAATCACCAATAAATTGGTGACTGAGGTTTCAGATAAGTCACTTGTTTAATGATATGAGCTTCATTAACTGATACATGTGGTAAAACCCTTGTTCCAGATTGTATGTTTTCCAGCTTTTAACTTTTATGATGTGCAATCAAGCAAAGACTTCAAACTTATCCAGTATATGGTGATCATAAGATACAACATATATATTGTAGGTCAAATCCATTTCCAAAAAAAACAAAATGCAAATCAGAAATCATTCATGATATATCATAAACTAACATATGATGTAAAATATTGTAAGCTGAATAGAAACAAAATTTACACATTCTTTTCTTAGACTTCAGAAAGATGATCGTTAAAATAAATATAACTCAATACTCATATTCATGAAGTTGTTATTTTTTATTTTTATTTTTTATTTTTTTCTTAAATCAAAATTTAGGATTATATTACTGACCAATAATTATTTTTAAACCCCCCTGCGCTCCCCCCCCCCTCCCTTGAAGAAATCAGGATTTTACCGGTTCTTGGTTATAACAATATTCACTTGATTCCTCTATTGTAACCATAACATTGAAAAATAACATGTAACAAGTGCAGATAAAAATAGAAATGCTTTTATTGGTTCTGTGAAGCTAATCAAAGCGAACTTAAAAAAAAAAAGAATTAAACACTTAATTGAAAGCGAAATGATTGAGAACTGTTTAAATCGTCATTACAGCCCCAGGTATAACCAGACTGACCGAGGGTCAAACTCTTGAATGGCAATGATCACAGAAGAGGTAAAGTGACCCCCTCAATCCAGCTTCAAATTGACCCTCAGCAGACCTTCCTTTACAACGGATGAATGTGCAGTTTGCTCAAAATAGTTTAAGTTTATTTTTTTTTGTTCCTGAGGTCATGATTTTAAAAAGCTACGTAGATATTCTTTACATGTCTGTATCAATATCAAATCTAATGATGCTTTGCACTGCTGAAAATAAATTCAGACATTGAAGAAAGTTTATTTAATACAAAATCAAAGCTAACAAATCTTTAAGGAGTCAGACATGGATATCACTGATATGTCATCAATGAAACAGATTCCGAAATAATTGGACAAAAATCTGACAATAACACTCTTACAGACTACTCAACAGCCTTCACGGCTTGACCAGTGGGCAAGAGGTTAGGGGTCAGTGGACACAGGCCATAGGGTCAGACATGGGTCACTTTTATTTGTTTATCCTTAGATACTGCAATTTAATTTCATTTCAGATGACCAGATTTAGTGGCGATCAACCTGTAGTATCACATTCCAGCTGAATAGGGGGCGGGTCTGGATGTTGCTTTCACTTTCTATGCCTTTAGTATTGGGCGTTTCTTCCTTGTCAGAATCCTCCTCCTTCTACTTTGGTGTCTTGAAATGTTTTGCTTCCTTATTTTGTTTGTTAATGGACCATCTACACACTACATCTAGCCTAATCACATCTTGATCCTCATTATGTTTGTTATAATGGACCTACAACACACTACATCCAGACTAATGACCTATCATTTCTTTACTGATCTTCAAGGCTAAATAACACATAGTTAACCTTCAACTAAATATAACAGTTAAAAGTTCAAGGATAGTAGGCTAGTATATAGATTAATCTTAGAGACAAAAACGTTCTCCAAGTCAAGCTGACATTGTAACTATGGAAAAATGTTAACATCTAGGAAAACTGATTATACAACATATCAAACAAATCTCTCTATCAACCAGAAACCTATTTTCATCAAAATAAAAATGATATTAGATGTAGTAAACTTCAAATGTTGTTTTTTGTAGTTCTATATTGGACAATATCGCATTCAAAGCCAGTGAAACAAAATAAGAAAGGCATTCATGTCTAGTAAACATAATAAATATGATTACACTTTTCAGGGCTCTCGATCTGCCAAATTTGGGGCCAAATTCCCAATGCAAAAAAATATCTTTTTTTCAGAATTTAGACCCTATTCTAAGGAAAACACCATTATTTTTCCCAATTCTAAGGGCCTCGGGCCCCAGTCCCAAAATGGGGTGTGAGAGCCCTGCTATTTGCAATTCTCGTATGTTGTTATATATTACATATGTTATCACTGCACCAGTTTATCAACATACTATTCTACAAATACCTCAGCTAAAATTATTCTATGTTTGCAGTATATTCAAAATCTAATTTACCTCCTCCGGGAGAGAATTTCATCTTTTTGGCTGGAGGTCTGCTGTCAACTGGCATTTTGCAAGAGTTACCCTGAAACCAAGCAGAAATCATGGCATGAATCTGCAGGTACTGCAGAGCCGAACAATATACACCTGTACTATGCCAAAGAAATAGCCATGATTTAATATATCAAATTTTTTACAAATATTCAAAATTGAAATGGGAATATTAGATCCAAATGCTATGAAGGAAAAGAGTTCTACTGTGTTCTGATGATAAATTAAAGCATACCAAGTTCTGAAGTGATGAGTTAAAGACTGAAGTTCTAATGAGATTAAAATATTTCAAATATTGTTGAATCAAGATGCTGTTTATAAAAACACAATCTCGTGACAATTCAAAGAAAAAGAACAAAAATTTAAACAAGTAATGAAGAAAATGTCGATAAGGTTGTTTCATTTAATGACTAGCATCAGCAACAAAAATTGATTACGGTAATGTCCGGCAGATATCCAGTAAACTTTCGAATGAACCAATGAAAACGAAGTACAGCAAGGGCAGCAACATGCTGAAGAGCATTGAAATGCTTCATAAAAAGGAGATATCAAAGGCAAGAGTTAAATGGAGTTAAGTTAATCTAACATTCAGGGAAAAAAACTTCACAGTATATTTATAATCCTACACAGTTTGAAAGAAGTTTTTATTTGAAAAATTATAGAGGAAATCTATTGGCCAAGATTTAGATTATGAAAGTGGAAATAACTATACCAAATATTGTCAAATCAAACTTGAATTGGGTCAACTGAATTTTGTGTCATTAGATTGGGCTTAGCAACTTAGAAAGAAATCAGCTGAAGATTAACATGACGAAAACAACAAGGGGCAATAACTCACCCAGATATAGTGAAATAAAACTGCCATTCAGGACAGCACAACTTAACATCAAGGTGATCAAGCCAAAAAAATTATTAAAAGTTTGATAGAAAGCAGCTGAAAATTGAGAGAGAGATCTGGACAAGATTAATATTTTGGAAACAACAAGGGTCAGTAGCTCTTCTAAATATAGTCCAATCTAACTGCCATTTAGTAAAACACAACTTCACGTTATGATGATCAAGCCTACCAAGCAGAACCTGGTAACCTGCCAACAATGCCATGTACATGTAAATCAAAGTCAAGTCCAATTTATTCTCAACATGAGAAATAAGAAAGTGACAATGACACTACAAGGCTTCAGTATCAAACACATATCTAAACTGTTCAACAGAATATTTCCTGATGAAATCATGATAGCAACCATAAAATTTCCTCATAACCTTCATCAACCTGTATCTCTTTAAGGACAAGGCCCTGTGTCATATTTTTTTTTCATCTCAAAGCCAAGATAAATCAATATCACAGATAACATGATACTGGAAACAAACCTTTCAGTAACCTTAGACTAGGGAAAAGGCTGGGAGTTTTATAACCAAGAAATGAAATATTTGAAATTATCATGCATATCTTATAAAGAAAAACAGTAAATTATATAAAAGGGGCAATACAAACCGCTGTAGCTTGTACATAGTTTTTAGATAGAGTCTATGTCACTCTGTGGTATGCTTCATTGGCTCAGCCGTGATTAGCAAACCAAAGACCTCAGCTTCAACCTTTTATTTGAGTGCTCAGCACAATGTCTCTACTCTTTCTTTTACACAAGTTATACCCGGTAATTATTAAGCAATAACTAATGCAGTAAGTGGCTTATGAAGATGTTAAAATTGACTATTTACCTACCTGTGATTTTATTTTGCTGTCTATTTCATGGTCATGGATAGAAAGTCAGAGCCCTTCAAATTCAGTGAAGTACCAAAAATGATGAGGACTTTCAGAAAGTCTAGACTGCTTAAAAATTTGTTTTTTATAACCGAAAGAGGTGCAAATGTCAATAAATAAACTGAAATCCAAACTTTTATTTTTTTTTATGGAGATCATTAAGTTGTAAAGTACAAAAAAGTCTTTCAAAATCAACTTTCTGATGAATGATCATGTTCCCAATCTCATTAAACATGCATAAGTATATGCACAATACGGGCAAATTTACCTATAAAGTCAGATTTACTGGTGCTCCTTTAGCTGTAAGAATTATCAGAATGTAAGAAATCAAGTATACAGTGCCAGAAATGAGATTGCAATAATATATTGTTCAGTTTTAAAGCAAAGCAATGTTACAGAAGAAAAACATTTTCCTTAAAAAATACATGATTCATGGATGCTGCTGGTAAACTATGACATAAATTGATAAGTAAGCTACTTTTAAGACAAAACTCTGTACCAGTAGCTTCATTCAGATCTAGGATGAGAGGTCCCAGGACTTCATCCATCTGAGAAAAATTCTGCTAGAAGTAAAAGGCAGGGTGAATAGGTGCTCTGCACTTAACCTGTATCTAAATGTTAAATGTTGATGTTAATCAAAAATACTATGACAACATTTTCACTTTCCTGAACTTGTTTTACTTACTTTTAATTATTACTTGAAATAAAGATGATTTTAAAGAAATGAAATTTGCTGGAATCAAAATAATTCTTTCAAGTTCTCAGCATATAACACCCCAACCAATATCTTGACGTCACCACACATATACAAGCACACACACATCAACACCACATTAAAAGGTGCCTGAGCAAAGCTCTATACTGGTTACATATGTAAGACCATGCTCATTCACCTCTAGGAAGGAGGTGAAAGGTATGGAACATAGTACTCCTATAACAAAAGAGGTCACAGGTCAGCCGTTTTATCATCTGACATTATTGTGCGACATGGCATCTGTCATAAGTTTCTCACCATGTAAAACCTCTAACATTGTTGGAGTAGGAACATAGGTGCTCTGCACTTTACCCTAAGCTTATGTTAATGAAAAATACAATGACAGCTTTTTTCTCGCTAAATTTGTTTGACTTAATTTTTATTTTTACCAAACATAAGATGATTTTTTCAGAAACGAACTTGGAATGAATTATAATACATTCAAGTACCAGACACATAACACTAGCAAATACCACGATACATAATCAAACACAACACCGTAAATGTCACAATAAATGCGAAATTGATCTACGGTGGTAGCGCACCAAATTTTCTTTATTCCTTGGAGCAATACCCAATTTATTGACGTTATTCTCCATACTTTCAACCGAGAATGTCACAGTGACATGTAAGCTTCGCTCTTTCCAGGCACTGTCTTACATATATTAATGTCAACCGAGAATTTCAGTCTGGCATGTAAGCTGTGTTCTTTTCAAGGAGCTGTCTGATTCATTAACATGTAATTGCAGGAAGTAACAATATTAAGAACATTATAACAGATTAAAATAACTGCTTCAAATAACTCACCTGGAGTACGATATACTTCCTTTTTCAATTTCTTGAACGAATGTTTCTTGAATAATCCAGATGTGATCTATTGATTAAATATCACCAAAGGAAGAAATGCGTAAAAACGTTGTATAAAAGTACACACGTTATTTTTCATGGAGGCTGCCATCTTTCTTTTCGGATGTCTTTTGACTTTCTACTCATATGTACAACGATTCAAGATGTACCCCGAAAGACTTGAACTTGCGAACTCTCGCAACATCCGGTCATTGACTTCCCGTGAAAATGGCGGAATCAGGGTGAAAAGTTCATTCAGGTACAAGTGAAATGCTATTTATCTTGAGTTGCTATCGGTCATACACTGAGATCACTAAGACCGGAGATACTGACCAAACGGTGTGTGACGGAGAGTATGTTGTGAAACGTCATGATCACAAGTATTTCCATCCTCTAACACCAACGGTTTACTTTCTAAATTGTGTCCATTCGGATTCGTGGAGTTATACTTGAAATAAGTTGTCAAAATATTGGCACGAGACCAATTTAAACTATCTTATACATGTTCAGTTTATATGTAGATTTAACATTTGTTTATAATATGTGATATAATTACCAGTGGTGTGTCATAGATATGAGGATACACGAGATGTTGTAAAGGAGTTTGACCACCAATCATGTTTATAAGATGAGTTGAGAACCATATTGACAGACTTTGTGATGTATCGGTGTTACACGCCAGCCATGCCAGCATAGGATTGCTGATCGTTATCAGGTAAATATTAGTGATTTTGAAAAGGGTGCATCTCGGCGCAAATAGCAACACATTGTAGGGCCATTTTAAAAGAGGAAGACATCTTATAAAGGCAAATTACACCCAAAAAACGAAATTCATATTTTAATTTATTTCTTATAATATCCTAAGCACAATATTTCATTTTTGATCGAAAAATCTGAAATATCAACAATGTTCGAATTATTTGACCATTTTTAATTTTTTTTGCATTGGAGGGCTGCTATCTGAAACTTATGCCAAATGCAAAGTAAATAGTTCTATGTAATAAGACTTGTCTTGAAATGTTTGACATTTATTAACTTTTAGAAAATTTGAATATTTAGATCACAAGGACAGTATTGTGAATGTCTAAAAATACCACCACCAGCAGCAACATGTTTACTATCAGTAAAGATGCTTTCATTTACATTTTTAAGTAGATTTATGATATTTCAATCCATTAGAAGATAGATTTTCAAATGACCCATCAAAGTGGTTGTTACTACAGTTCAGCTTGCAAGAAGGATCAGAAAACAGATAAGCTGACTGTTAAGTAGAGAGAAATGTACTGTTAGTCTAGCCACTTGCTTCAATCCAGAAAATTCATACAATATTTACAAAAATTACATGTACATTTCGCATGTATTCATTTCAGTTACGTACCATTTGCAAACAATATATAAAGAATTGTATAATTTGTACTTAATTGGAGAATCCTACCAATAATACATACTGCAACTTTGCTTCATCTATCATTACTTTTCATTTTTGAGTATCACCTCTGTTCATCCAGGGGTTATTGTTCTCTCTGACCATTAAGAAGATATGAACTGGTGTGCTTTTAAAGGCAGGACAGCCACATATCATTAGACCCTTGTGTATGTTTTTGAATTCACAAAAATCAGTGTTAACACATGAGTTGGAAGGGAAATGATCTGTTTCTCATGTTTTATATGTAGATAACAGCATGTAGTCTGGAATGGATGTTGATGATGTCACATATTCCTGTTTTTTAGAGCCTGTGTTAGATAATGCATGACTGTGCAATATTATTTTGTAAAACCTCTGATCAGTTAAGATTTGTTCTGTCTTGTTTTAGTTTAAATCCTTTATATTTCTATTCATGTTTAACTGATATGAAGCAGGTCATTTAAACCTTTCAAGAGATCATAGATTTAAGAATTGGTAGGTAGATAATGTAAAACAATAGGAAATTGATTTATTAAGAAAATAAAACCCAATTTATCAATGCTAAGATTGTAAAGACAACTGCTAGAAGTCAGAAATGACTCAGTGATCTCAGAAATGCAGAGATAATGTATAATTCCTTTTGTTAAATTGGTCATTTTTAGGTAATTTACAACTGACAGCTTTTATTGGCTTTTAATCTGTAATATTCAATAAGTACAAATTACAAATAGTAGTATATTCAAAGCTTCTGAAATATGTGTATTGTTTTTTAAAAGTAGTTTTTAAAAAGTCTTGATTTTTCATTGTAAGAATTCATTACATATCTATTAACTGTTGTTAATGCATGGAACCAATCATCGTTGATTTGATTACATTTATGAAACTGAAACCAATGTTTTTCACCAATGCTTTTTTATGCATTTTCATTTACATTCGAGTTACAAACATATTTCTGTCTGTCACTAAGCCCGGAAGATAATTCATAACTTGCTTGTCAGGAAGTTGACATTAACTGCATTTTATTTATTTTCAACTTTCAATATCAAGGACAACACTGTAGATTGAAAGCCTAGATATTGGTTATCTCTTGTGAAATTGCATTGGTTTCAAGTTTTTACTGCACTGAAATGTATGGATGAGCATATCAACAGACACCGCTGGATAGATTTTATAGATATAGGATAGTCATATCCTTGAATTCAAAATTAACAATCATATCTAATGTTGTTTTCATGTTTTGCATTATCTTCGGATCTTTTTTATGATACTTTCATGTACCTTATTGATAATGCAAGTTACATACATGTATTTACTTACAAGTATGTCCAAATGTTTTGTCTGAAATTATAGAACATGGGCACTATACAAGACTACCGGGTCCACATCTTATATTTAGTGATGTGGCAGTGCAAACATAATACATATCATTGTTGCCATTTATTGACAGTAAACAGTTTTATTTTGGCCTATGAAATGCTAGAAATTGGTAAAATAAGATTAGTTTGTCACGGACTTAAAAATCTGTTACAATTCAGTGATGGCACAGTAGTATCAATCCTGGGTTGAAGAGGCCAACCACGCTGCACTGTACAGCATGCATTGTACTGTTTTGCAGTTGGCTATTTGGTCATTGTTTACCTGGATTTTATTGTGCTCCACTCTTATTTAGAGAACAAAAGTTGTCCCCTAGTTCACTTGTCGATGTGTAAATGCCCTCTGTATTGCAGTACCTCTGACCCCTGATACCATATCCCCACTGTCAATAGACACAAAAGGATGATTCCTGAGCATTTATTGCCGCTGTGACGATGATTTAGCACAGGTATTTAATGCATGTTTTAGTAGGATGCACACAGTGTCACTGTTCATTTATAGAGTAGCTACAGGGAGTTGCAGCAGGCTAATAATGACACACTGGGTGGATCAGAGGAATCTGAAATACATTAGACCAGTCAAATGAATACAAAAGGAAGAATTAATTTTGAAACTTGTTGAATGTAACCTTGTAACATAGACGCTCAGTTACAAGTTATACACATTCATATATTTTTGTAACTATGAGTAATATAATGCCATTACATTTGTCCGCAACAGAAACTAAATGGGGCCATAGTTTCATGTTATGTCCTTCAACCCTTCTGTCCATCCTCCTGTGATCTTATCTGGTCTTTATCTCCTTCACTGCTTTTTCTGGAGCTTCATACTTTAGTTATGGGTTCACTTTGGTGAGACAATGTGTCATGTACCAAAATAAGGTCACTCTGATTTAAATTTTTATCTTTGACCTACTTTTATGTACAACAAAGAAAATTTGTCTGGTCTCTGTCTGCTATGATACTTGCCACTGAAAATTCTTACTTAAGGGTATGGGTTCACTTTGGTGAGGTGTTTTGTCATACAGTATCAGAAGTACCAGCTGTAAGTCACTATGACCTACATTTTGACCCTTGACTGACATCAAAGAAAACAATTGTCAGAGATCTTAAAGTGTATCTCCTAAACTTTTAGAACTGGAGCTTCATGCTTGGCAAGGATTTTTGGGACTCAAATATTTGAGTTATGGACTCATGCTTTTCCTGTTGGACTCGCTCAAATTTTCAGAACCACTATATCTCTTTGTGACTGGGCCCATCAAAATTTTGGAAATAGTGCTCTTGACTAACCAGAAAAAAATTCTTCAAAATTTACTGCTTGGGATATGGGTTCACCGTGGTGTGTTCATGGGGAATTTGTATATTGCCGTATTGTATTACAAAAAAGAAACACAATTTACACTGAAGAAGGAAGAAAATCTATTACTGACAAGTTAACGTTGGGTATATCATGGTGGAAGTATGTAGACATGGGGGTATGTTACCATGGCAATATGAAATAAGATTTGAAATTGATTTGAAAAATTTTCAATAAAATTTCATCTCAATCCCAACACATTTCAGAAGCTTAAAGACAGAACTTTTCAACGGTACAGTGTATACTAGCAAAGAAACAAAACACAAAAATGCAGTCATGTTAAATTTATATGTACACACATTCAGACACACATATAATATATATGTATAAAAAAAGGTAATTTTCTTATTGTCCAGTTTAAATTTCTTTAAAAAACTGCACAAATGACAAAGTCTTTGTTAAGTATTCATCTTCAGATGTTCAACAATAAATACATAGGCACATAATAACTAGGACAATGCATTTTGACGTCCTAGATTTTGTGATGTCACAGTATACAAATGGAAGTAAATCTTATGCAAGATTATTTAGCTTAAGTTTAAACAATTTGTTAAACTATTTATCTTTCTCTTTTCTCTCTAAAACAGTGTCTGTATACATTTTATGAAAAGAAATTATTTTGAAGTTCTTTTGCCCACGTACATCAAGATATTCACTTAGTTTGATTTTCCAATGTTCAGGTGAATGTATGTGTTATTTATGTACTCGCACTCTACGTCTTAATTGATTTCCAGTTTCTCCTATATAGTATTCATTACAACCAGGGCATGCAGTTACATGTAGTACATATAGTACATATTGTGTATCATATGTCATTGACGTTCCATTAAACTCTAACGATTTGCATTCTGCTATAAATTCACATGTGCCACATCTGGAGTCTTTATATTTGCTGACTTCAAAGTTCTCATCTGTTTATAATTTTAATTTACATAATATTCATTTAAAACTTTTCTGTTGTCTTTTATTGTTGGTGAATTGTTATTACTCTAAACCCGTTTCATTTTCTGGTCGTTACTCGATATTTTATTATGGTTGTTAACTGTCATTCAAGTTCCGTGGATTATGAACTGTTACCAGTGGTATTGTTCTGTCTCCATATATATATCTGTATTACAGGGCTCTCGATCTGCCAGATTTATCGGCCGAATTCCCAATGCAATATAGTGTCTTTTTTCCCAATTTAGACCCCAAGTTTTCCCAATTCTAAGGAAAACGTCACTATTTTGCCCAATTCTAAGGGCCCCAAGCCCCAGTCCCAAAATGGGGTGTGAGAGACCTGTATTAGTATTCGTAATGACCATTTACAGGAACTTTTGTACTTACTTATGTCATACTTGTATTTTGCCATTATGTTGTATAACATTGTCTTTCAAATTAACATCATGACAGTGTGGTATAGTACAGTATATATATAGTACACCTATATATACCATTGTGTTGTTCCGATATCAGTATCAGGGCAATGCTAAATGGTACCTTCACTTTTAACTGGACTGTAGTCCAATAACTTTGGCATATCCTGAAAGGCTTCAACAAACTTTGGTTTCCATGTTGGCGTTACCATACCTCACAAATTATACACAGGTGCTATACATACATGATGCATGATATATAGTTACATAAGGAAATACATAACTGGGTAGGACTATTGATCTATGTAAAATTAGGTCACAGATTAGGATCAATGACAACCACCTTGATATAGGTTGGCTTTGTTCTTTACAGAATGTATGAGTGAAGTGGAAGGATGAAGAATTTTACGTCCTTCCTGTGCCAGCGCGAGCTCGGTCTCACAAAGAAACGCTGGGAACAGACAAAACAGGCAGAGGAATGTCTGGAGAAACATGCCTGTACTCCAGAGGTCAATCAGGTGAAGTATCAGGATTTTAATGATATGGACCACAACATAGGCCACAGTTTTTAGTGCAAAATTTTAAAATTGATCTGTAATAATAATCACACCAGATTGATTAATTTCAATTTTTAATGTTTGCATTGTATGAATTGGATACAGATGAAAATCAGGATGTTATGGATTTAATATGTTTTAACAACTTAAATGGAGTTAGCCCCCTTGCTTATAGTAAGAGAGTTAGTCTGTTAACTAATTAGATATACTTGGATGTCCATAGTCTCTCCTTAAGTTTTACTTTAATTACAGCAGAGGGTATTCAAGACGTCATACCTGGTTTGATACCTGGACATACATTTTATTATTCAAAGTCAATAACTTTTTAAAATTGATGACTGAAAAAAAAAATTCCCAACAAAAATAAAAAAAAACCTACTGAAAAATTTCATTTTGATTTTGTGTCTTGTCATAATTAGAGCTCATGTGTTATTTAAAAAAATAGTTTTGTTTTTTAATGTGCCCTGTTAAATTCCAGAATATAAAGTGAATGTATTATTGTGTAATGGATAATGATCTATATATTTTTTCAGCCTTGTGCACTATCTGGGCAAGTCCGTGCAACATTCTTAATGGATTTCAGTCCTGATGGGTGAGTACCAATAGCTAAAGCTTGTACAGTATTTATACAACAAACTTAAATCTGATTGGAAATATGAAAACATATTCAGTTTTTTAATAAAAAAAAACCAATCTCTTAATACATGAATGTTAAAAGAAAAAAAATGTGTTATAAGAAAGTGTGCATTACCTGTATACTTGCAAAACCAAGACCAATTTTTTTCAGTTTTCATTAAAGTTAGTAATATGTCTGTCCTGTTTTATTTCTTCATGCAGATGTTTTATTTAAGCTTTTTCTTTATGTCTATCCAATTTAGAACGACACTATCAAGTGCATATACATCTGTGTTGAATACATTTGGTTGGAAGCTTTGATTTCCAATTTGATACATTTGGTAATTACGCTATCAATGTTATCAGTCTGAAACACTGTCTATAGGCTGTGTAAAAAGCATTAAACCAAATTACTGTACATTTATTATTAACACCCTCAGGCTAAAACAACCCTTATTGATGGGCAGGTTTTTGCAGCTGAAATATTTATTGTACCTAACCACCTGTACAAGAGATTTCAGGATGCAAAATTTTGCAATTTTGGACATGCACACACAGCACTCTAGTATCAGGATGAAGCATGTGTTGGTCGTTACTATCAACATGCTACATATTATACATGTATTGTGCCAAGACATGCTGGTCACTAGTGCATTATGGCTGACCTTGATAGGTGTGTATATAGATAGAGATGTAAATAAGGCTATGTCAGACTGACCATTAGGTGACCCTATCTGTGTAAGACATGACAGTAGTGTCATGTGTTATAAATCAGGACCTGTTTTACTGACGAAAGATTTGTTGGCTTTCTGATTTAGGTTTTTACACAATATGTACATTACACCACAAACATTTGTCATTGTAAAACAAATTCGGTGTAGAAGTGAGAAGGGGCTACAAAGCAATTTACAACAATACAGTGCATGGTTTTCTGATGCATTGTGTACACATGTTTTCACTTCTTTCTTTACTTGTTCAAAATTGATGAGCGTAGTAGCAAATACTCTGAAATTAAAAAAATGGTACATGTACATGCATTCAATGTACAAAAAGGCAAAACTAATGACATGTGAAAAGATTAGTACATGCGAACACTATTATTGATGAAAAAACAGGGTATGCTTACGGTGCAAATATGTCCCGTTTCTCTTCCCAAGGGGAACATATTCATATGATAAGGAAAAGTCAAATACCACAATAATGGGTAACACCTAGGCTGAGGGATGCTACACAATTGATCTTAAAGTACAGTGCAACATATACTGGCCATGTAAAATGATGTAAAATTGTGAAACAAAATTGTCAGACAGAACACTTAAGTAGCCATTCTTTTGTCAGTGATATTCCTTGTAAAACTTTCGGTCTTTCACAGGATCTAAAGTTAAGGCTCCATCTGTGATAAATTTTTTGTTGTGCATCTTGTTTCATATCTTTATATAGTTGAAATATATTGTGTGTACATAATAAGTAACTTTCAGTGCTTATCTAAGATCAACTAGAAAGCATTTGTTAGGAAACCTGAAACACATATTTGATTTTTTTCGCCCTATGAATGACTAATAATAATAAGTCATTATAATAATGAGCTAAGACCTCCCTGTGCATGCTATGTTGGCTTAGACTAGACAAATGTCCCTACAATGTACAACAATATCTCATTATATACTTGAAATACAAATCTTACACAAGTGTTTTCCTACAAATCTTCTTATAATTCACATGATTTGTCTTCATTTCGATCATGCAATAATTTTCTAAGAGGAATGAAGAAAATCAGGGAGAATTGAGATATCTGGTTTCAGTAGGATTGAGAACAGAAATGATGTTTTCGTTTCTGGACAAGTTTGTTGGTGGCTAGCTTACAGTTTATAGATTTGTGACCGAGCTAACCAGAGTAGGAATTAAGGTCAAGTCCCCTTTACATTATATGGAATCAGGTATAAGAAAACTGGGTCATGAACTAATCAAAGGTTTGTACCGCAAACACCCGTACTTGGTGCTCAAATATAGATGTATTAGATATATAAGGTTTACAATTTGTGATTGATTAAGATTCTTATATGATGGAGATGTTAATATTTGACAAATTTTATTTTATCATGTTTACCCCGAAATAACTCCAGGGAACAACATATCAAAAGTTGACGTACTTTAAAATTACAAGATAATGATATGTTGTATGTTGAAGATTTTTATGAACCGTTTTAAACATTGGTGGGCTTATTGACAGACGTTTAAGATTGACTTTGTATGTTGATTACAGATACACAGTAGCAAGTGATTTTAATGATCTATTCTTACAGAAATAATCGATTTATCATATTCAGAAATAATCGATTTATCATATTCAGAAATAATCGGTTTATCATATTCAAATTTTGCAAAGGAATCAAGCAGTATCAAGTGATACAGTGTCATCCTCTTGTGAGTATTATATGCAAAAACTTTTGACGTCTTGGTGATAATCTCCCTATTAAATACACTATAAGCAGACTCGCTTTAGTTAGAACTAGTAACAATTCTCTTGATACTCCACAGATTTACCATTGAGAGTAGTGATACCTTATAGCTTATGTTGTCTCACTGTAGATATTTAGCTACATTAAAGGTCAAGGACAAGATATGTCTGGGCAGATAGGTCATTCCATTGCATAATCATTTCCTTGTCTATATTTGATGGACATATGGTCAAGCTGTCCCTGCTGTAATGTGTCTGGCCTCAGGTCAAGACTGACCAGTGCTTCTGCTTATTGTAATGTTGTGTAATGGTCAGTGTGTATGTGCTGGTCATCCTCTGTAAAGTATATACAGACCATACATTGACACCAATTAACAGATCTTCCAAAGATATACTCTGTGTGTGGTGAGATTCAAATGATAGAATCTGACATGTCTTGAGGTCATATTTGTTTAACTGTTTTTCTTCCATTGTAAAATTTACAATATTTTATAAGATACACTGTATGCAGGGTTCAATGTTTACAAATATACCGCAGTAAAATATCTAATCCAACCAGAGCCCTGACTTATTAGCGAAATGAGGGTGTTTAATGACGGTACAGTTATATAATGTCAGTCTCATCCTTTCTAAGTAGTTTTGCCGGAATCTCAAAATCTTCTTATCTATTTAGCAGTGAAAAGACCCTTTATACTATTGGAACAATACTGATATTTCAAGTTGAGACTGGTGCTTGTCTCTGGAATATTGGCGCTATTAAAGATTCATTCTGATAGTTATGATGTTTCAGATACATTGCAGCTCTGATTCTCTTAAGTTTCACAGAAATGGGATAAATGCAGCAGGATATTTTGTAACATAACTTAGGAGCTGCTTGCCAGTCTGTTAAAAGTGCTTGATTCTGATAGCATGTCATGATAAACATAGCTATCAATTTTTGTTGAATTTCATACCATGTATTGGAACAATTATATCCTTGGTATATTAATTTTGGACCCCCTTAAGAATTGCATCTCACTAGCATGCTACATCGATAAATTGCAACGAAACAAATACATAAATGAATTGAAATGTGTTCATACTATTAGCTTTATTAAAAACACTGACAGGTGAAATACCAATATTTTCACTTTAAAAAATCTACAGATAGATCGCAAATTGCTCATCTGAAATGAGCCACATGTGCATCTGAAATATGACTGCACTTCCATTTCTGATGACATCACTAAATCACAAGAGATGCTTAAATCACAGAGATGCTGGTTAGCTTACAGTGACCCAGATATACACATGTATCACATAAATTGGACAATTGAACAGGAATGACATTTTGCTGGAAAAGGGAAACCAAAATAAAATCATAGCGTGGAAATGGTGAATAATTGTGTTATATATGTGTGCACAGGGCTCTCGATCTGCCAGATTTGGGGCCAAATTCCCAATGCAAAATAATATCTTTTTTTCCCAATTTAGACCTGAAGTTTTCCCAGTTCTAAGGAAAACACCATTATTTTTCCTGATTCTAAGGCCCCTGGGCCCTGGGCCCTGGGCCCCGGGCCCCAGTCCCAAAATGGGGTGTGAGAGCCCTGGTGCACAGTTAAACAGTTAAAATGTTTTTATTGTTAAGTCCTGTGTTCTCAAAGGATGTATACTACTCAGTAAGCTCCTTGTTTTACAAAACGAACTATCAAAATAAAGGTTTTTTCATTTATAAGTCTACAATTCACTATTAATTCAAATCAGAAATTATTTTTTCCTATATAAGATGTAGGTTTTTTCATTTATAAGTCTACAATTCACTATTAATTCAAATCAGAAATTATTTTTTCCTATATAAGATGTACCTGTTTGGACTTCCTTCGCCCCCAAAAAAAGGCGTGGTATTTTATTCGTAATTGATTTTCGTTCATGCGGCAGACGGCAAAATTCTGGCATTCAATTTATATAAATTAGCTTACAGTAATACAGACTTAACATACTACAGAATGAAAAGTCACTTTGTCCTCATGTGCACAAGATACATTATGGCAGTACATTTCTGAAATGAGATGCATCGAGACATGAATCCGGTCCAATGACTTCAACCCCATTATACAGAAATGCAGCTTGTAAAATACCATTGTCTGAATCACAGTGGGGGGAGTCTAAATTAGAGTGGTCAGCCAAGGTCCATGGTGGGTCATTTTAGGCCATGAACTGTAGCTGAACCTGCAGACAGCCATGGTAAGGTGAGGGGGGCTGATGACACTTTGACCAGTTGTGATCAGAAGTTAATTTGAGCTCTGAATCAATATAAAGGTATTGAGTTGGTCAGCTGGTCATTCTTAACCAGTTTCACCTATGATCATGTGTTTCGGGCCAGTCAGGAGTGGCCAGGAGTTGGGCAGGAGCTTTAAACTGCTGTATTGAAGTCTTATTCATGGCCTCCATTAAATTAATTAGCTTCCCACTAATGAATGGACACAGGTTTTACAGGAAGTGGCCTCACATTAATTTGTTGTAACCTGTCATTCTGATTGATGGAGCAGCTTCTATGGTAGTTAGTGGCGCTGTATACATTAGCACTTATTCAGTGTGCATTTTCTCTAAATATGAAGAAAATTATCGATATAGTCCCAAAACTTTAAAACTCTAGTTATACAGATATTTTCGATAAATTTATATAATTAAATAATCAAAAAAAATAAGACAGAATGTATCAAATGATTGACGGTCTTTTTGAGTGCTATTAATTATGCTTACATGATTTTCCAGCATTCAAGATACATATGTAATTTTTTGCTCATGGAGTGGTTTGTGGGAAGGGGTGGTGTGTTGGAAGGGGTGGGGTGAAAGGTCACCTCTACAATCAATTAGAGTTGTTGGAAATCAATTTTATATAATACAGAAAATAGAAGTATTAATGAATTTGTCATGCATTAATAAAGTTAATATCCATTACCTTTATGTATCATAAAATAGTTCCTTTTGTAAGTCTGTGATTCCTATCCAACCTCATTCAGTAAATGTTAGAAAGTGTTTAACAATAGTTATGTAATACCTTTCATTGTACACTAATTTGATCACTGTCTCCAAGCCATTGAACACTTTATACTATGTAAAGAACAAGAGCTGGACTTGTCCTTCTTTCCTCTTCCTCCCAGACTGGCCCCTGTCTCTAGAACATCAAATATACCATAGAAAAGAAAGTGAAAATTTGACCATTTTCAAATGAAGGGAAGAAAACTAGCATGTAGTGGACTAATACAGCTAGATAAGGGCTGGTAGCTTGTCTACCACCCTATCAACAAGTTCTGGTATGGGTTAATAGCCCTTCCACTTCCCTATCAACCTTATTCCCTAGTTCTAATATTAATATTGTTAAATACCAAGTCCACTTCCCTATCCATCCTATCCTGCAGTTTTATCAGGGACAGGTACCCAGTCCACTTCCCTATCTTTCCTATCTTGCAGTTTTAACAGGGACAGGTACCCAGTCCACTTCCCTATCTTTCCTATCTTGCAGTTTTATCAGGGACAGGTACCCAGTCCACTTCCCTATCTTTCCTATCTTGCAGTTTTAACAGGGACAGGTACCCAGTCCACTTCCCTATCCATCCTATCCTGCAGTTTTAACAGGGACAGGTACCCAGTCCACTTCCCTATCCATCCTATCCTGCAGTTTTATCAGGGACAGGTACCCAGTCCACTTCCCTATCTTTCCTATCTTGCAGTTTTATCAGGGACAGGTACCCAGTCCACTTCCCTATCCATCCTATCCTGCAGTTTTAACAGGGACAGGTACCAAGTCCACTTCCCTATCTACCCTATCCTGCAGTTTTAACAGGGACAGGTACCAAGTCCACTTCCCTATCTTTCCTATCCTGCAGTTTTAACAGGGACAGGTACCAAGTCCACTTCCCTATCTTTCCTATCCTGCAGTTTTATCAGGGACAGGTACCAAGTCCACTTCCCTATCTACCCTATCCTGCAGTTTTAACAGGGACAGGTACCAAGTCCACTTCCCTATCTACCCTATCCTGCAGTTTTATCAGGGACAGGTACCCAGTCCACTTCCCTATCCATCCTTATCCACCCTACCCCATAGGACTAATGAAATGGATGTACAATTTCCATCAACTCCTGTGTCTGGAGACTAATTCTGATAGTTGTGTTAGCAGATAAGCTTGTGAACTCTGTCTGGTCTAGCTTCTGCCTATTTAATCTGACTTGTCATCACTTTATGCTGATAAGTTAATTATTCAGTCAACAACATATGACAGTTATTTCTCCAGAAAGACTTGACTGGCATTGATAATTATCACTTCTTTGCTCCCTCCTGTCACTCTACAATTTACTCTTCCCAGCCAACTTGCTTCAATATTTTGATTACTATTTTGTAAGCTACATTGGAAGGCGATTACTCAAATTTCATATATACATTTCGTTTTACCTTAACTTGCCATTGTGCCAGAATGATTAAGGGTGATTTGAAGATCACAATGGCTTATTTGCATACTTGATTGACATTTAAGGAAAAAAAATGTATTTCCCCGTTGAATGATTAATTCACCTATCATTAGAACAAATGAAAGGAATAAAGAGAAAAGATTCACTCATTTGTGGACACGTAAGTTCTCTCTGGGTTTTCTTGTTCTTCATTTCTCTGGATCTTAAAGCAGTCCCTATTTCACCCCCACCCTCCACACACCCTACTCCCACCCCCATTCATATATCCTTTTTCTTTGTCTTTTTTCGACTTATTCTCTTACTTTCTTAACTCTTTCTAAACATACTCCCCCTTCCCATCTGTGCCCTTCTCCCTCATCCCATTCTCTATGGCAAAAGAAAGGCATATTATTCATTACTTGACTCTTCAACTGCAGTTGATCGGTTACCACTGTCATGCACATTTTTGAGTTTGACATGAAATTAATTTGTTGTTCAACTTTTCAACTGCAGTTGTCAAGTGAGTAATGCTGAGTTAATGTGTTTTAGAATCAGATTAGTCCTTTACCAGTGGTCATAACAACTGACCAGCTGATTGTGGGCTCTTTATTGGTGGGTACACTGCTCTTATAATGGCCCATAAACACTTCCTGTAGTGCTTCACAGTCATAAATTCAGGCAAATCTATTTAATGTCAGTGTCAACATGTAGAGAAAAACAGAAACTAAAATCACAGAAGAGTAATAAAATGGTAAAGCGAGGAAAGGGAGAATAAAAATCGGAGTGTTTCATTGGCTTTGGCAAAATATGGTTATATGCCTCATTTTCTACTTCATAAAAGTTTGTGTGTGAATTCCTTGATCTGGGATTGGTGGTCAGATATAGTCTATAAATATTCACTGACCAATAAAAAACTTTCAGGTATCAGGTGTTCCATGTTTTTATGCATGAGTTTTAAGTTTATTGTAAGCTTGGCTGTAAGATTAAACTTTTCATAGGATTCAAGGTAGCAGGAAACAGTTGCCTTGCATTTTTCCCGAAATTATTGTTCATGTTTGAGATATAGAGGTATAGCAGATTGGTGATGAAAAATACATCATTACATGTATATATATATATTTATGCACTACATTAATAGAAGTGAGATAATATTTGAGTAAATCAAAAATGTCCTCTGATCTCCCAACATTGCCATGGTTATCAACTGAAAAAATGCTAAAAATGCAAAAATACTGCTAATTCCAACCTAACACTTCAACTTTATAGAAGAAATTTATTTCTGAACACCTGTCTTAGAATCAACAACATTGTCATGGTAACAAACTACTTACATTTTAGCAAATTCTTCACTACATGACCATGTGTAAACACTATGAAAATTTCACCTCCTGTAAAGCTAGATTTTGGTACATAGCCACAGATTCGAGGCTGCCCAAATAGTAATCTGCAACACAAAGCTAAAAGATTATTCAGAAAAAAATGAAAGCCCACATTGTCCACTTCAACATGACAAGACCAATGTTAGTTTTAACTTTCATTAACACAAGGAGAATATTTATGCACTGACTAGTGAATTTAACATCTGATGAATGATATTGTTTGTTTGATCTTTAACAGGACAAAGGTAGCATCCACTCATGGTGACCATACGGTACGAGTGACCGAGCTGTCAACTGGAAAGTGTACCCATGTCCTGTCAGGCCACCCTCGTACACCATGGTGCCTTGCCTTCCATCCCTCGTCCAATCAAATTCTTGCCTCTGGCTGTTTGGCAGGAGAGGTCAGGATATGGGACTTACAGGTATGAGTTTGTAAATATATCAAATATATGTAACTTTAAAGAAATTCAGAGGATGAACAGACTTAACAGTGTGTGCAGATTCTTGTTAAAATATTTATTTATCTTATTTCATAAAAGAACAGATAAAAACCAAATTAATGGTCTAAATGTTAATCATTTTGATTCTTAGCCTGTTGTAGGAAACTAAAGGTATTATAATTGTGATTATAAATCAAATATCATTACTTGTAGTCCGATTTTAGTTTTCCTATGCAATATCAGTAGGTTATCACAATGACGAGGACTAAGACGACAATGATCGTACAGTTACATGAATATTTGAGGGATCAAATTATTACAAAACAAACTATATGTGGTTCTTCATTTTCTGGCAAATTCTTACCTCCTCACGTTTGTAAAGATCATATCTTTATAAGTTATATTTGCAGTTTTTACTTAAATTGGTAAAGGAGTATGTATGATTTGGGTCAAATTTGGCCCCCTCTTCAAATTTGATGAAATACCTATACTGAGTAAGGATAGTAACGTAATTAATGAATTGGGGGATTTTAGCATGTTTTCTTTCTCGGCGCATGCGTAGCGGCACTTCAAATATAGGTGTCACACCAGTATTTTTTAAGAGAAAAATGACACAAAGCATTACAAAAAGATTCTGTAACTTTTAATTATCATACAAATATGCTGCTTAATATTGATGTAATTAAATCACTTATGGAAGTTATCAACTAATGGGTTTTGCTAGCAAAGGCTTAAATTAAACTTTTAATATATTTACATTTGGTACCTTAGCAACGAATTATATCACATAGCAACGGCATGGCTATAAGATTTATTACTGGTAACAACATTTTCTATCGTCCGAACTTGTGTAATGGAAACAAATCATAGCATATGTGACATAATTATATGGACTAACTTTTTTTACAAAGGTATTATAATGCAAACATTTGGGAAGTGACAATAATTTCCCTAGCAACAGAATGTGTCGCATAGCAACAACAATACCTTATATTGATAACAACATTTTCTTTCCAGTTTCAAGATTTTTCTTCTGCTGTACTTAATGAAAACAAAATATTTCTCATGTTTTCAGTAGCTAAACTTTCTGATAAAGGTATCACAATATAGATATTAGAGTATTGATCAAAGTTGGTGCCTTAGCAAAGTATTCTTACACATGGCAAGAATATGACCTAAACTGTTATTTTTTTTAATACTGTTTCAATGTTTTTTATTGTACGTTATTTAATGAAAACAGATCATTATCACTTTACATGGACTAACCTTTTCTTACGAAATATGTATAATATAAACATTTTGATACAGATCAAAGTTAGTACCCTAGCAACAGAGTCTATCACATAGCATACCTGTAATTGTTAACATATTCTTTTCTGTTACAATATTTTTCCACTTGTTACTTGTTGAAAGCGAAACACTTATCACATAATTTCATTGGTAAAACATTTTTGTTATAAAGGTATACTAGTGTACACAATATAAAAAATTGATTATTAATCAAAGTGTACAACAAAGTCTATCACATAGCAAGAACATCACCTGAAGCTGTTATCGGTTTCTATTTTGCTTCATACTTCTGCACTGGTGCTTTTGAAAGCAAAGCATATTCGAAGCATATAATCAATGTATAACCTTTGGTTTTGTTCACAGAATTTAACAAACATGAAAATGAACAAGTGATAAGCGACTTCAAATTATATCTACTTTAAATACATATAGTGTTACAGTTTATTCCTCTGGATACTCCTCATCCGTGTCGGAATCTGTTGTTGGAATGTCAGCTGCATCAGCCAAAGACTTTGTCGAAATAGTCACTGCCCCAGATGATTTGCCTTGGAAGCGTTCATATCCTAGAAACCACAATGCACTTGCAATGTGGGCACAGCAACCGACCACTCTTGAGCCTACTTTACAAGTGCAGTACCAACCTTTGATGGGATCATCAGAGAGTGAGTCATACTCAATCCACAAAGAATGTGCTCTGCTGTTACAGTGTCGAGACTGTATTTTTAACTTGATCAGATTAGGGTTTTCTGAGAAGACCAGCAACTCATACAGTCCATCTTCAACACAGTGCTCCTTTGTATAACTTGGAGCCTGTTTAAGTTGATAAACTCCCATGGTGATGTTTCGTAAGTCATCCATGGAAAGTTTAGGGAAGTCCATCAAGTCTTCTGCTTCCAGCTTTTGATAAACAGTTCTCTTATTTAGTAAGTTGTTGCTTTCCAAAAATGCTTTCACTGTATTTGGTTCCTTGGACTTTGCAAGCATTGCCCTGCAATGTGCTTCTGATGTTGCGTCAGTTTTCACAAGTGGTTCTTTAAACCTGTTGATAAGAGCACAGATGATTCTCACAAAGTCACCAATAGAAGGGATCAGGGTATTTGGAACAACTTTGTCAAACAGTTTCCATTGTTTTATCCTGCCATTCACGCTTTCTACCACCCATCTGACTTTTGTGACTAAACGTGAAAGGTTCGCCTCTTCGGTGCTGTGCTGCTTGCAGCCTTTCTGAAGATAGAAGGGCATTTTCACATCGAAACCTCGGTCTTCTAAAAACCTCACAGCGTCCCTAAACCCCCTGTCTACAATGAATATGTCGCCGGGTTTGAACCACTTGCTAGCTTCCTCATTTGCCTTAAGCATGTGTTTTGTAATGGAGGCATCGTTGTTTGAGCCATCAGCCAGGTAAGGTCCGAGCACATCCAGAATGTAGCCATCTGTTCCTACAAGCATCATTGGTTTAACGAGTGGTCTGTTCTTGTGCATAGAATAGGACCTCCTTTGGAATTTGTAGTCTGCACTCTTCTGGATGTAAACATAGGTGCCATCAGCAACAACAATAGCCTCGTTTTCGCCTGGTTGGAACAATGATTTTGCTATATTTGTAGTGTGGTTTTGAACAAAGTCTCCATGAGATATGTGTTGAAATCCAAGGTTATCTGGTACAAAATCTTCCACTAAGGCATTCCTTGTGCTGTTCACTATACGCTGGATTTGTGAATATGTTAAATGAAATAACACACCAATTAACTTGTTGGACAATCCACTACGTAATTTGAAGAGAAACACAGCTAGACATGTCCGGATTGACCTAACTGCTGAATTATTAAGTGATGTCAAATGAGTGACAATTTCGTCAAACTGCTGTTTGGTAAATCCTGTCAATGTTACATAATCTTCATTGGTTAAAAATGATGGCACATCGAAATTCAAATGTCCAGAATGTGTAGACAGCATCCTTCGAACTCCGGAGAGAAGACCTGTAATATCACTTCTTGAAAACCAGTCATTTGATTTCTTGGTTCCAAGTAATGCCAACGCATTTTCATTCAGATAATTGTTCTCAATATGGCTCTCACAACATCTACTATGGGGGTGTATGAATATACCACATACTATGAAGGCCTGAGTAGATCCTTGTTGTGGGATGTTGGTTAAATGGTTTCTTTGGTTTGCATCTTTATGACATACAATACATGATTTATGAGATTTTGATGTTGCGGGAAGGTTCAAATTAATAGTTTTAGGACTCGACAGTGTCTTTTTCTTTGGCGGCTGAGAAATGTACTCGTCATCATTAGTATTTACAGGTGTCTGGTGAAATATTGGAAGACTCCTATACACTCGTGCCGTACATGTCCCGCATATCATGTCATTGCTACTCACGTCCCTGCCAACACATCGCTCCACATATCTTTTAAAGGCCACGCCAGGTGGGATATGCCTTCTGGAATTTGGTTTACACCTTTTGAAGCACAAGCAACATGGGATGTCTTTTGGCATCTGGAAAGAAATATTTGATAAGTATATTAATACTTTATACCAACCATATGAATCACGGTAACGTAGAAAAGTATAAAAAGAATATATAAACATAAAAGTGACAACTTTTTATGTGGAACTCAAAAGAATGTGTGTTCTATACATTGTATAAGAAATTAAAAGTTGTAAACATAGATATTATATTCATATTTAAATTACATAACATATTTTTGTCATAATTGATCAATAATTACACATTATTTAGTGAATATGTTGTTAAGTTTTTTACAATGAAATTAAGAAAAAATAATAAAAAGGAACAGGCACCAGCACAACTGTAACTCACACAAATGTCGATAAATGTTTGTGAAATATGGATTGTCAACAAGATTTGAACTCACAGTTTAATTAATATTACAAATGTTATTTTCTTAATGTGAAAAAAATAAAATGTTGCTAAGCACTTTCAAGAACAGACTACATGGTTGCATTTTAAATTAAATTAAGAATAGGTATTTTTTTATTTGAAATCAAAATAAATAAATAAGAGTTGTCAACAGGATCTGAAGTCAGAGCTTAATTAATTACACAAATAGTTTTAATTAATGTTAAAAATAATAATGTGTTGCAAAGTTCTCGCTAGAAAATATGTATTATAGTTTTGTATCTTAAATTGAATATAAAAAAAAAATAAAAAATAAAAAAATGAAATCAATGGTCATCAGGATTGGATCCCAAAATTGCGGTGCTTATGCTCCTGAGCCAACCCTCATACCACTACACCACGGTACAGCATATGCAACCGGAAGTTATTTTGAAAGTATATATACACCGACTATGTTGGCTTTCTCTCTGGCTGTTTCCAAGACAATGAGTATAAATAGATGCGCTCTTTCATTTCTATTTTTCCTTAGTTAATAAAACGAATATTTTTCAGACAGAAAGAAGACATTTTCAGTGGACTTCAACAAGACACACAGTCTCTGTTGAAGTTTATAATGAATTACTCTTGAATTTATTGTGAGCTCGCCTTCAGTCCAGACGACACTTCACCGTTTGTTCGGCGATCAACATCGACAACATTCAAGCTGGGCTTGGCAGCACAGAATAATACTGTTTCAGAACTTTAAAAAGTATTGAGATACCTTTAAATAGATTTTATTGTTAATAAATGACATTTGAATAAATTTTTTAACAAACATCACACAAAGTTAGTGGATTTTTTGCCGTCTACCTGTATTGGGGCATCTGTCAACCAGACGTAAAACTGATGATGCAATCAAGTGCTGCAGACGTCCGATGAATAAAAAAACTATTCATTTTTTATATCACATCAGTTAAAAATTTTTGCTAACAAGAACAAATCTTACCTTTCTTGGTTGTGAAAAATTAAGGAATTGTTGGTTTTAACTCCATCATTTGAGTGTTTCTGCTGCAGTAAACAAAAATATCGATAGCGGCGAAGTCCGTTTTCCGTGTTCCGGACCATATATTACACGCGATCTTGCATCAAAATGCCGAAAAATAATTTTAAAAATTAATTTTTTAATATGAGCGCAGTCTTGAACAAGTTTTTCCTTTTAACACAATGACTTTATTAAAATTTTTATTTTGTAGCATCAATATGAAACTTGTTCAAGCCTGCGCTCATGGTAAACTTCAGTAAAATGTACCCACGAAATGGGGGAAATCACCGATTTTCGTGTTTTTTGTCAATTTTCAAACAGCTATATTAAAAAATTGGTGATATTTTTTAAATCTTGAAAACAATTCTAGAATCATGGACACTTCCATTATTAAATGTCTTCACTCTTTTGATTTTCTGAGACAGTTTTTCTCAGTAAAATATTGGGGGTACATAGGTACCCAAACCATACATACTTGAGGTTTAGATTTCTTTTTTAAATTTTTCAGACTGGTGCGGTTTGATTCGATTGGCCATTACCTCTACACAGGTATAGCCAACAACACTATGGTACAGCAAGGTAACTCCAGGATCTCTTTTATAAAGTAAGTTCTTTATCAACCAAAGAATATATCTGTTTCAATGAAGCCACACAAATTAACATTTTCAGTTTAAAATGTTTCAGTGAAGCCTCACAAGATTAATATTTTCTGTTTAAACTGAAGAACAGTTTACATTTTCAGTATTTGTGTTTCAGTGGTAGGAACAATCCTGTGGCCCGCCCCCAAAGAACCCAACGGCTGCGCAGTGTATACAACAACCTAGTGGAGTGTTTTCAGGCCTACAGGAGGGACAGGGTCATGAATGAGGGCTCAGCTGCTCAGGGGTCTTACTCAGGTAGCTTTAGTAGTCATAGACAGAAGTGTCAGTTTGTTGGGACTTTAATGTCAATGCAAGCTATGTGTTTAAAATCCAGACCTGTGTAAAAGTCATTGAAAGAAATGTTCAGTTTGTTATAGTTTCTGTAAAAAAATGGATTTTAATGGAATTTAGTGAAAATTCTTATCAATCTACTCATAAAAAACTGCTGAATGAAATATTTATGGTCCACCATTTCATGGTTGGGGTCAGGTTGTTTTACTACTTACCACCAACCTTTCATCACGTCGTAATTTTGTATCAGCTTGTTTACTTTGAAACAGATATAGGTAGTTTGCTTTGTAGTTGTGTAACAATAATATGCATGGCCAGTTCTGATCTGCACGTGATATGGCCGTTTATCTTGAAGAATGTTTATTCAAAATTTTCACTTAAACATTAAGGCCAAAATTAGTGAGCCTTGCCTAACTCTGAGAATTTTAGAAAAAAGATTTTTAAGGCAGAACGCCAATTTTTCTTCTTGAGCCATGAGTATACCTCTTGATAAGACCAGTTACTCTGAAAAGTTCCAACTTCTCATCGGTTTCCAACGGGAGTTAAAAGACTTCTCCTTAGATTCCAGTGGGGACTGAAAAATTCCATGTTTCTTCCTTGGTTTCAAGCGGTTGCTGAAAAACCCTCCTGTGTTACATGTAGGGGCTGAAAAGGTTCAAGCTTCTTTATGGTTTGCAGTGATCGAGCTTGTTGTTAGTTTCAAGCAGTGGCTGAAACTTTTCTCCTTGGTTACCAGTGGAGGCTGAAAAGTTCCAAGCTTCTCTTTGATTTCCAGCAGTGGCTGAAACTTTTCTCCTTGGTTACCAGTGGAGGCTGAAAAGTTCCAAGCTTCTCTTTGATTTCCAGCAGTGGCTGAAACTTTTCTCCTTGGTTACCAGTGGAGGCTGAAAAGTTCCAAGCTTCTCTTTGATTTCCAGCAGCGGCTGAAAATTTTCTCCTTGGTTACCAGTGGAGGCTGAAAAGTTCCAAGCTTCTCTTTGATTTCCAGCAGCGGCTGAAACTTTTCTCCTTGGTTACCAGTGGAGGCTGAAAAGTTCCAAGCTTCTCTTTGATTTCCAGCAGCGGCTGAAAATTTTCAAGTTTCTACTTGGTTACAAATTGGGGCTGAACAGTTCCATGTTTCTTGTTGGTCTCCATCCAGCAGGGGATGAAAAGTTCCAAGCTTCTCATTGCTTGTTTTCTTGGTAGCAGAGAATTTGCCACAAAAACAGTCAAGTATTGTGAACATTTTGTTTTATGTTTGGTATGCCATGAATTTTCACAATAACTATTGGAATTGGTTCCGGCTATAGTAAATTTGATTTCCTTTACAGAGTATGCTGATGCCCAGGAGAGCAGTGCTGCGAGAGATCGATCAAGGTCGCCTGTTCATGAGGAGGGCCTGAACTATGCCAGACAGTATGCTGCTCATGTTACCGAGTCAACCTTACTGCCAAGTGGATCAGAAAATGAGGAAAATCCATCAGCAACACAGTCAAATCCTAATAGTGATGATATTCCTTTCATAAGTGACAGCGTTCCACCATTCATGGCTCCTCGCCCTTTTGCTTGGAGTCCACCCCCTAGAGGGGCATCTCAGGCTGATGAGGTTGGAGATATTATCATTGAAGAAGAAGAGGAGGATGAGGATAGGGTTCAGAGGCCAACTGATTTAGGACATATTAATCTGAGTCAGAGGTCATCTAACCTACATCAGAGGTCATTTGATTTGAGTCGAAGAGTTTCAGCTTTGGCTCAACGGGCTGAGGTCATTGGCCGTAGTGCATCTGATCCTAGCAGATTGAGATCGAGGCGTGGAGAGGTACGGCCTGTGACTGTGCTAGACAGTGGCCACAATGTCCGGTCCACCACTGCCACCATTGTTAACCCTGAGGTGATGGTTAGGTGTAGGAACTGCAATGTTGGGGAGACTTCAAGCTCAAACTTGGTGGCAATAGAGCGGAATAATGAGACTGGTGCAATGAATATCCCCATGGCCACCAATGCAGGAGCCACAACAAGAATGACCAGTGTTCAGTCTACTAGATTAACCAATAACATCAGGAATGCTGCACTTGATAGACAGCTGTCTGGGTCACATGAAGCCCCAATGCTAGAACGCACCCCAGTGCTCAGGACAGATTCCCATATTTGTGATCAGGATTTAAGCCACCATGCTTCTGACTGTGATAACAGGGACTGTCTTGTGTGTGGTAATTTCAGCAGATCCCGACTTACATATGGTCGATGGGAGCCTTTCGCTGGACGAAGGTTTAGCCACACTAGAAGTGCATTTTCACAGCCGTCTCAAACCTACAGACAGCGCTATAGAAACCTGAATTCCTCCAGGTTGCAGGCACATAGCAGTGGATCAGCTCGGCGTCAGTGTGTTAGTGTTGCTACAGCTCGGAATCCCATTAGCACACATGTAGCAAGCTCTCAGACTGCCACTGATACCAGTGACTCCCCAGTAGTGGTGGCTGCAGCCGAAGGTCTGCCATCTAGTCAACAGAATAGGCTCAGTTCTCTACTCCACTTAGCTAGCCAGGCACAGCAGGGGATCAGCATTCCACCCAGCCAGTTGAATTCTTTGTTACCGGGCCACAGTGACAGTAATATGCCATTGGAAACTAGCACAAGTGACCAACTCACTGGTCAGGGCAGGGATGAGAATTGTGTTTTACAAACACAAAGTGATAATAATTCAGTGACAAATCAAGACAATAACCAATCAAATCATGTGTTACAAACACTAAGTGATAATAGTAATGACCAATCAGAGACCTCAGAACGAACAAATGCTGGTGAGAACAATGGCCAAGGGTACCAAGCAATACAAGACAATTTTGCAACAATTACAGCTCGCATTGAGCGTGAGATGGATGAACTTGATCGTCGAATTACATCACTTCGAAACAGTTTTCATGAAAGTATACAACAACTGCAGCAGGACAGGGATAGCTACTTGATTTCCAGACAGACCTTGTCACCTTCCCAGGATTCAGAGCAAACGGCTTCAGAGGGGGCCAGTGTTGTTACACCTCCCTTAGGAGGTGGCAGAGCAAATGGTCCATCCCAAACAAACCCAGTTATCACCATCACTCGGTGTCCCGAGAGTAGTCATAGGTCCTCGTCCCCACCACACAGCATCAACATTCCTCCAGGTGAGTAAAGAACACTGTAACCAATGAAGGTTTAATATAAAGTTACCATAGATATCTTACAGTAGTTTGGTTTTTGAGATAGTTGAATCTATTCAGGAATCTGGATGTATGAAATGGAACCTTCATAGAACTAGATTTCTGTGTAAAGTAAAACCTGCTTGACAATCAGGTTTCTCTGTTTTACTGAAATATCTTAGAACAGATGATGTTGTTTCTGTGGACATTTTATCTATCATGACCAAACAGCTCAGTTGATTCATTGGCATGCTCAGGTTCAAATAGGATGAAAACATTATACATTGGACTGGGACAATCCATCACATGATACAGACAGAAATGTTGGGGAATTGATTTCTGTAAGATAAGTTGTACCCACAAGTCTGGAAATTTGAATTCCACTTATAAAAAAAATTTTGTCTTAATAATATTTCCAAAAATTTCGGACATTTTTTGCTACCATTTGGAAGTTGTTGCATTCAGTCAACCCTTTCAGAGGTGCACAGCATACAACCAGTAATTCATTTACAATTAAAATGTAATTAGGCTATAAAAGATGTTATAAATATCTGTATTTACAGCCGATACTGTATAGATATTCTGACAACAACCAACAGCATCATACTGATGACTATATTGTTATATGGGGAGATAACTCTGGTTAGTTTGGCCAGGTAACTAAATTTTACAGAGAGGAAGACTCAAAATTTGGATGGAATGAAGGGGACTGCTATACATCCTGATTCTATGTGTTTTTGCTTACTGTTGCTTTGAAAATTAGTTACCTTCATTTCTTTGTTTCTTTTTTTTCTTCTTTTTTTTTTTAATTTCTTTTAAATTGAAAAATAATACCTACCATGTAATGATTAACCTTTACTATTTGACAGGTCAACCAGAAATTGGGAGTAATCGTAGACTAAGCACTGGAGCCCCACACCCGTTATTAGAAACAGCTCTCAGGGGACCAACTCAGTCCACTGCCACAGACATCCAGGTCCATCCGTTGCCCTCCAACCCCTCGGACTCTGATATGCCCCTTCCTGCCCGGGAATCATACCCGTCCACATTTGCCCTTCCACCTAGCACCCACAGTTGGCACTCTCTACAACGCCACCACCTCCACCCACACTACTCTGTCAGCATCCTTGACGACACCATCAATCGCCCCAATGATGCACTCCAGACTGCGATCAACAGAGCGATAGCAGGTAGGATCACAGATCAGAGTAATTGGTATACCCAAGAGCACTAAGTAATAGAAAAAAAATCAAAGTTAATATATATTTCATGTGTTTTTGAATGTGTAACTTGTGTAGATTTCATCATATTAAGTCTTCGATGTGTTTATCTGATCGGAATTAAGATATCTACTCAATGAAACGAGAACTTTGCAGCTTTTAAACTTTAAACATGTTGAATTAAGCCTGTTTAGGCATACATTGTTCAATGTCCTAGATACTGTTCAAATGTCAGGTTGGTGGGCAAACCGTCTATACTCTGAGGGTTGTCTACATACTGTCAGGGTTGTCTACATACTGTCAGGGTTGTATCTATACTCTGAGGGTTGTCTACATACTGTCAGGGTTGTCTACATACTGTCAGGGTTGTGTCTATACTCTGAGGGTTGTCTACATACTGTCAGGGTTGTGTCTATACTCTGAGGGTTGTCTATAAACTGTCAGGGCTGTCTACATACTGTCAGGGTTGTGTCTATACTCTGAGGGTTGTCCACATACTGTCAGGGTTATCTACATACTGTCAGGGTTGTCTACATACTGTCAGGGTTGTCTACATGCTGTCAGGGTTGTCTACATGCTGTCAGGGTGGTCTACATGCTGTCAGGGTTGTCTACATACTGTCAGGGTTGTGTACATACTGTCAGGGTGGTCTACATACTGTCAGGGTGGTCTACATACTGTCAGGGTTGTGTACATAATGTCAAGGTGGTCTACTTACTGTCAGTGTTGTCTACATACTGTTAGGGTTGTCTACATACTGTCAGGGTGGTCTACATACTGTCAGTGTTATCTACATACTGTCAGGGTTATCTACATACTGTCAGAGTTGTCTACATACTGTCAGGGTTGTGTACATACTGTCAGGATGGTCTACATACTGTCAGGGTGGTCTACATACTGTCAGAGTTGTCTACATACTGTCAGGGTTGTGTACATACTGTCAGGATGGTCTACATACTGTCAGGGTTGTCTACATACTGTCAGGGTTGCCTATGAAATGTCGTAGTTAAATACATACAATCCAGAGTTGTTTGCATACATACAGGGTTATCTACATGCTTTAAGGTTGTCTGCATATTGCCCAGGTTTTCTTTATATTGTCAGGGTGGTGTGCCTACTGTCAGAGAATGTAGTTTGGTTTTTTTTTTTTTTAATTGATACATGTACCTTGAAAATAAGAATGGTCAAGAAAATGTTAATCTCTTTCAAGCAGTTGGTAAAAATAGTAAACTGATTTCACATTTTCCAAAACTATGCATGTGTTACAGGTGCCTTCATGGGTAGAGGTGAGCCAGCTGTAGCCAATAACATCATCAACCACACTCACAGAATACAGGCATGGGACTTCACAAAGTGTGATATACCTGACATTTCTGATCGTAAGTAGTGTGCAACAAATATTGATAAGAAAAATTAAAGCAGGATTTGGGTGAGATTTCCATGTGTGAGATACAAAAAAAATGTCTGTTGCATAACAGCCATCATTCTCTTCCTTCAACTGTGAATATTTTGACTGTTTTTGCTGCTTTCAGGATAATTTCTATTCCACAATATAAAATATTAAGTCATCCTTGACACTGTATACATGGGTATGTGTTGTATTTACAGCCACAGTGGATGTGATTGTTCCTCACTGTAAGCTCCATAACGATGCTAGTTGTGATATCTCCCAAGATCGTACCCTACTGGGGACATTTGTACCTAGTCATAGAGGATTCCCTGACGACAATATCCTAGCCATCTTCTCCTTGGTACCCGAGACCCGAGGGCAATGCCTCTTTACAAAAAGTTTTGGGCCTAATGCTATATCTGTGAGCATATCGCCCAGGACAAATTTTGTTATGGTGGGCCTTGCTGCTAAACGACTGTCATGGGTCTTTACTTCTAATCAGGTAAATGTCCGTATTGAAAAGTGAATGTTTTTATCAAACAAGGAAATGTAGAGATATCTATCGAACCAAAAACTTAATGTTGCTTGAAAATTATCCATAGAAACTCTAATACATAATGGTTTCAGAAAATCGAAGAAAAAAATTGAAACTTATAAGAATTCATTTGTTATACAGTATTTATTAACTATATATTAGGTAAAATTAAGTGAATTACTTATTAAATGTGTTTTCATTTCCTGACATCTTTTAAACAACCTTTTGAAGTTCAATAGAAATTCCCCTTCATATATAGTCTTTTTGTCAGTCCACTAATAGTTGCCTTGAATATACTGGCACAACACTGTTTGCCATAGAGATATTGTAGAAAATGGCTTGTGATAACTTCCAAGTTCATAATGCTGTCTGTAGCTTTGAGATATCACTTTATGTCGTTCAATTTTTATAACCTATTCCATGAAATGGTTCATTACTGTGAATACCTACCTCTGATTAAATTTTCAGCTTGTAGCACAAGTTTACAAAATGGATAACGAGTTGGCAGGAGAAAAATCCACAAAGGTAAGATTCACCCTACGTATTTTTCAGATTAACATTACACAAAATATATTTAGTGACATATAAAGTTAATGGATTACAGAAATGTAATTTTGTTGGATGCACTAAGTTTTCCAAGTTTGTAAGAAAAAGTGTCAGAAGCATTAGGTTCCTTGTACAGAAAAGATAAGTTTTGAAGGCCTTCATACTTAAAATTGAAAATTTAAAGCATTTTTTATATTTAAAAAATATATGATTGACGAAAGGTATTGTTTTACAAATCAAATTTCAGCATGTGTCAGACATTATGCACCCATGCGATATGGACATTCGTACCCATGTAAGTGTGAACTCAGCCCGCTGGTTACCTGGTGTTGGAGACGGTATAATCTACGGGACAAACCGAGGAGACCTACATATTTGTAGGCCAGGGTAGGTATTATTGACAAGCAAACCACTCACGTTGAAGTGCACTGAAACAACAGATATTCTAACTGACCTTAATGATGGTTATGTTATTAGCGGTATATAATGTACCTTGGTATGGCATCATATCTTATCTTTGTTATTCAACGTAGTTCATAAAAGTGCTTTCTATTTGCAGGATATCTCTATTTTAACAATTGACCCATTTCATGTCTCACCATGTGTGAGGATATGTATATATGTGTTGAGGTTGTAGAGATGCTATACTATAGGAGTCTGTTCCTGTAAAGTATTAAGCCACTTAAATACTATGAATACTTAATACTCGAGGCACAGTGTATTTATTCTCTTTGAACCTGCAGAGAATGTTCAATTATAGATGTTAGTTTAGATGTGATGTATATTATATTTATGAGAGTTGTATCAGTTCTTCAAGATGCAATTTACGTCTTTAACAGAGCAAAGAAAGAATCGGAGAAAGAGAAACCAAGTGATACTACAACGTCTGGCACGTCTATTCGACGTAACCTGATGCACATGTTGGGCCTTTCCTCTACTGCTGTCCCTCTCATCAGTATAGGGACACAGACAGCCGAGCGACGAAGTGCTGGGACGCAGACTGAATAAAACAGGGAGACATAAAGCTAAACAATGCAGCACAGGGACTCCAACAAATGAAACAGGGACTCAGACAACCAAATGGCATAGCATTGGGGCATTAACTGAATATAATTTGAACATAGAGTTAAATGCATTTTGAAACATAGCAAAGCTCTGGGACAAGTCCTTTCTAATTAGCAACCACAAATAAAACATGTGTTGCTTATTACTGCAAGTCTGGCAGGGGGTGTGGTCGGTGGGCGGAATTTGCCAGGGCTGATCCGGCCTTTGTCAGGGTACAACTTGTTAATGTAGTGCAGAATGGCTATCTTATTTTCTTGAGTGAAATATTCTGGGTCGGCAAGTTATGTTGCCATATGATATTATGGGTGCAATTTTTTTTTTATAAATCAGTGGTAAGCAGTGAAGAATCTGAGATCACTTTCAACCCCAAAAATAAAAGGGTTTGTAGTTGGCTTACTTGCTCGAAACATAAACCATATACACCAGGTAGATTGATTTTGTCCTTCTAGTTTGAAATTTCAACAAATTATGTATGTGTAACCCCATTCCCACCCCTTATTTCAAGGAAATTAAAGGAGCATCATTAGCTCACCTGGCCCAAAGGGCCAAGTGAGGTTATGCCATAGCACGGTGTCCGTCGTCATGGCCACAGTGGTCAAATGTGTAAAAACATTTTAACAAATTTCTTCTGAAATATCGGAAAGTCTAGAATCATTCTATTTGGCCAGTATGTTCCTTAAATGAAGTCCAAGAAAGATTGCAAAAAGAAATGACCTTGAACCATAGTGAAGGTCACAGGGGTCAAATGTGTTAAACGTGGAACATATGCACAGATATAATACTGTTGGTCATAAAGATCCAGGTGAATGATACAGGCCCTCTGGGCCTCTTGTTTTCTAGTAGTAAGTTTTAGTTGCTGACCCAAAGCTTCTTAATGAGCAGCTGTTTGTAATACACATTTTTGGGAAATTTAAAGATTTGGGTTGCCAAGATGTAGTTATAGAATATTAAATGTTGTCTGCATAATAACATAACTCCACCAAGGGATGCTGCTTCTGTTGTGATGAAATAATAAGAAAATGTTGGTGCACGGAGTTCAAATCGGAAACAATTGGTGCAGATATAATTGGTTGATGTACAGTTAAACATGTTTGAGGAAATCTTACTTGAATAAATACTGTAAAGTTTATTAGCTCACCTGGCTCAAAGGGCCAAGTGAGCTTATGCCATAGCGCGACATCAGTCGTCTGTCATCCATCTGTCCTGCGTCTGTCAACTTTTCATTTAAACAACTTCTTCTGAAATATCGAAAGGCGTAGAGTTATCATATTTGGCTGGAAGGTTCCTTTGATGAAGCATAACAAAGTTTGCAAAAAGAAATGACCTTGACCCATATTCAAGGTCACAGGGGTCAAATGTGTTAAAAACTTTAAACAACTTTTTACAAAATACCTAAAGGCCTAGAATCATCATATATGGCTGCAAGGTTCCTTTGATGAAGCCCAAGAACGTTTGCAAGAAGTAATCACCTTGACCCATATTCAAAGTCACAGATGTAAAAAAAAAAAACTTTAAATTAACTTTTTCTGACTAACTCAATATCTAGGATAGTGATATTGTGCCAATTAGGTTCTTAATGATGCCTGATAATATTTGAGAAAAGAAATGACCTTGACCCATATTCAAGGTCACAACGGTCAAATGCATTAACCTTTGAACAACTTCTGCTTGACCAAAAGGCCTAAAATCATAATATTTAGCCAAAAGGTTCCCTTTATAGTGCCCACATAGTGTATGAAAAAATAGCTTGACCCATACAAATATTTTAGGTCACTGGGGTTAAATTTGGTAAAATCATTAACAACTTCTGATTGACCAAAGGCTATCTTATTGTGGCCAGTTAAAGTTTCACAAAGGCTTATATACAAATATGTAGAACCTTCCAATGACTTATTAAAGGAATATATTTGGCTTGGACTTTTCTTGGCATAATTTTTAATAAATTATAAAGACCTTTCACAATGATGTCACACTGTTCCAAAAAATAGATTAGGCCAAGCCCCCCTGGAGATCTAAGAGGCTTGAGCTAAGTAATGTGAAAAAACTACATGTTAGCCAATTACTTATGTTCTATTCACAGCATTAAAATACAGAAAACATTATCGGGAAGAGAATTGCAAGACCTTCGTTTTGATTTAAGATTCTCCATAATTATAACATAAATAAATAAGAAGTTTGTAGTTGATCCCATTTGCTATACATTGTTTATAGGCTTACAGTAAACTGTTATCAGTATATCTCCAGTAACCGGGGCTTAACTGACCATGGTGACATCACTAATGCATGAAACATTTTACTATTGGTTTTGAGTTAGGATTATGGTTTATAATTACATGTACCTTCATTTTTCCTGTATAAATATTTAATTGTTGCTATATATTGTTGACTTGTGCAAGTCTCAGATATGTTGTATCTGTGTTTGTAAGCAATGATCTAAAGGGTAAGTAAACGTCTACTGTTCTGGGTCATCCGTCCAGCTATAACTAAGAGTTTTTCTGCTATATTGTTTGACCATCTTCTTTCCTTGATTTAAAAGAAAGCTATCAATTATATTTAACTGGAAAATCATTAGAAAGTCTCAATTCAACATTGCAAAGATGAGGGGGCTGACTACTACGGGACAGAACCCATATGGAGTAATTTGTCATATTGCTTTAAGAATCTACTGTTGAACATATGCACAGACATAGTACTGTTGGTCATAAAGACCCAGGTGAGCGATACAGGCCCTCTGGGCCTCTTGTTAAGTCTTACACCATAAACTTATTTAAAATGTTATATTTTTGTGATGTTGTAGATATAATTGTACTGGTAACTTGCCAGGAGGATTTTTGAGCATTGCTTTTCTGTGCACCTACTTCAGTTTTCATGCCGACTTGTCTTACTTTATGAAGAACACCATCCTTGATGCTCCAGGGGCTAGGATCACTCTCTGCACCCCTAAAATGTGTCATGGCAAAATTGTGGAAAAGACGAAAAGACTAGTTTGATCCTTTTATGTACATCAAATGAATCTCGAGTTGGCATAGTTATATATTGTAATGGCTTTGAAGTTAGGTGTGGCTCCTTTGTAATTTTCAAAAGGGTCATATCAGCATGTGATTGGTCAGGTTTTTTTATCCTTGAAACAATCAAATTACCAAAGCTTGTGCCCTCTCTTTTGCCATGACATGTACCAGGGGTGCAGAGTGTGAAAGTGACTGGAGTAACGCCTGGAGTATTGAGGATGATTGAACACCTAATGAATGAAGAGTATAGATATTGCTTTGGGATGCTATAGATACTCACATAGTATATATTGAAAGCTTATGGATCAGATTTTGTTTAATGTCTCATATCTTAATTCCAAGTTGTTATAAAAGACCTTTCACACATGCATAACCAACATCATTCTGACAGAAAAAATAACATTAATAAATGTATCTAACATTAAACAATTTTATAAATCAGCATTTTCCAAAAAAAAAGCTTACTATATGCTGCAAAAGTATTTGAAATGTTGAATTTATGAATGTCCTTTATAGACCAGAGGGAGAGAGAGCAACTGGTGATGCACATATTCTCTTGACGAAAATTGATGAAGTTTAAGTATATTTCAGTGACTAGTAGACAATTTAAGGCTGATGGTCTTAGTCTCCTATATCAATGAGGTGTTGGTTGAAGTTTCTTTGTCATAATAGATATATTTAAGTGCTTTAGACAACAGTTCAAATTTATCAAAAGTAGGTTGAGATTGCTTTTGTGAGCCTTTTTTTAGAATCAGTATTATTTTGCTGAAAGGAATTTCAGTAGTGGCATTAGAAATAAAAACCCAGTCATTTATTTGTCATGGAAATTTTTGAACAACTCAATGTTTTTTGTTATTGGAATTATTTTTAGTACAAAATTAGTGTATGTCAAACAAGGTAAAAAAAAATGCATATTTCTTAATTGAGAAGTATATAAACACTTCAAATTATACAAATAAAAATTTTTTTTGATATCTTTCATGTCCCGTTATTCTCAGCCTCCCATCAGCTGTCAAGCTTATTACTATACTGTCTGAAGGGAAGTGAAGTAACTCTGGGAAATCATTAGGATTACTGTGAACTGAATCCTGTTACATTTACCAATGATATCAACATTGATGACCATTATTGAGCAGTCCCTTTGTATCTAGTGATAGTTACACAGTAGCCATTTGATAAAGAGTACATCTTTAAGGGCTAGGAAAACATATTCCATACTTTCTTTCTGAAACTAGTTGAATTGTGATAAATTCAAAGATCCTCAGGTTTTGGTAATTTTATTTTTCAGTAAAACATTTTAATAATCTACTTCAGGGAAATCTGTGTCAGGAAATATGTGATTTGTTTTGGAGTGTTTTATAGTATGTACTCTTGTATACCTGACCACTTTATTGAGGCCTAATTCCTCATGGCTAATATGAAGGCACTCTCTGAAATGACTTTTATTCCAGTAACTATTTCCTATAGGGATTCCTATGATCAGACGTTGTCAGTGGTTTGGGTCCAATTTCTCTTACGGAGGATGACAACCTTGATAAGAGTGTGTGTGTTTTCCTAAAGTTTCATTGATGTTTTTGGTGGGAGTGTGTGTGATTTCCAGAAGCTGCATTGATACTTTTTGATGCGAGTGTGCGTGATTTCCAGAAGCTGCATTGATACTTTTTGATGGGAGTGTGCGTGATTTCCAGAAGCTGCATTGATACTTTTTGATGCGAGTGTGTGTGATTTCCAGAAGCTGCATTGATACTTTTTGATGGGAGTGTGTGTGATTTCCAGAAGCTGCATTGATACTTTTTGATGGGAGTGTGTGTGATTTCCAGAAGCTGCATTGATACTTTTTGATGCGTGTGCGTGTGCTTTCCTGAGGCTGCATAGATACTTTTTGATGGGAGTGCGTGTGATTTCCAGAAGCTGCATTGATACTTTTTGATGGGAGTGTGTGTGATTTCCAGAATCTGCATTGATACTTTTTGATGGGAGTGTGTGTGATTTCCAGAAGCTGCATTGATACTTTTTGATGCGAGTGTGCGTGATTTCCAGAAGCTGCATTGATACTTTTTGATGGGAGTGCGTGATTTCCAGAAGCTGCATAGATACTTTTTGATGGGAGTGCGTGATTTCCAGAAGCTGCATTGATACTTTTTGATGGGAGTGTGTGTGTTCTTAATGCTTCATTACTTTATAATTTGCCTTGATATTGCCAATTTTCTGGTGCATGTGTGGTTATCACAGAGTGATACGGTTACGGAAATTTTTTGTATTTTTATGCCTAATGTGTTTTGATCATTTTAATCTGTCTGGAGGCTGTTTAAAGGATTATTAGCCAATATACATTGAATGTATTCTTGGCCTATTTATGCATCGCACAACGTATCATGTTCCTTGTTTGTTTTCTATTTACTTCAAATAAAGATGTTGCTTTGTTTTAAAAACCAGTAAATCGTTTTTGTTCCCATTTCACTCCTGTAACCTTTGATTATCCTTAAGGATGGCTGTAGAGCACTGTTTACAGCTCTGGCAGTTCCCAGGGTCATTTGAAGTAGCTGGTGGGTAACACATTGAACATCTTGCTGTTGGCCCATTGCATGTTATTGAGGTGTCTTGCTGAAGGACACAATCATTATGATCTTGAGCTCCCTAAGGAACAGATTGTCTAAGGTATTGACCACAAACTTTGGAAACAGACCTGTGGTCGTTTTGTCCAATGTATTACGGACTGAGCTATCAGAGCCCTGACACTACCAGTATTATATGGCTATTTCATCTGACTGATACACTAGAATGGAAGCAAATATGCTTCTTAGTAGTGTGAGGCATTCAATGGTGATCAACATTTCCAGATCCAAATCTTTCTGGTATTTAAAAAGAGAACATTTATGGTATATATACATAAGGAGATAAAATACCAATTATATTGGCATTTGTTGTTCTTCACATATGCATGTATTCAAAGATTTGTCTACAACTTCAAATGGATAAAAAGCAAAATAAGCTTACAGAGTATTGCTAAAGCAATACATATCCCTTACCAAAAGCTATTACGTTTTATAAATGTTTGAATCACTCAAGGAATGAAGCAACTTGAGCACTGACAATGATTTTCTAAAACTAGTAACAGTGACCTTTATCCAACAACCTTGAAACTAAAATTTGTCCAAGATATCATGGTCATCTGAAAGTGTTTGAGATTAAAAAATCACATTATGAATGAAGCCACTAGAGTGCTGACATTCTTTGATGTTACATATGTACACCAGATATGTCATTGTACACAACATTAATTGCATAGGTCTAGAATTGAATCTGACTTTCTAGCGCCAGGGTGAAGCACTTTCAATACACCAGTTTACATGTATTTGGGAAAATCAATGAGAATTCAAGATAATTAATGATGAAAGTTTCATATCAACTTTTTCATATCATTCTGGAACTTTTTGACATGAATGGGGGGGAAAACACATTCCTTACAGCAGCAACTCTGATGTACATATTTTCCATGTCTGCAGCATGGTAATCTATGGCTCTACCCATCTGAACCAAGGAAGCAAGCTCTGTAAGCCAAGTGGTAGAGACTAGATCCAACACTTGTTATACAAAACCACTCTTCCATATTTCAACAATTAACAAACGCCAATGCAAGAGACGATATCACCATTTTATGAGAGTAATATGATCAATGTAAATACATAATAATTGAAATGGTAAGAATTTATGTATAAATAGAGTATGCATAGAGAGACGTGTCAAAAAAAAAAAGGTAAATTACACAGATCTGAAACCAATGCTGATGGGCAAAAAGAGTATCATCGGAAAGACAAAATACCCATTGGTTACAGGACTTAAAAAAAATGTACATATTCAGTAACAGAAGAACCTGAAGATTAAATTGACAATTTGCTAAATAACTGTCTTCTTCCATTTTAGTGCAGAAAATGACTACTAAACATTCAAAAATTCCTCCTTTTTAGGGTCTATCCAAAATTATTGGCAGTTTACATTTTAACCTGTCGAACTTGAACGAGGATATAATGACTTATCCCTTGATGCTTCGAAAATTCCTTGAGCAAGTAATCTTAAAAGTTAGTTTTGTATTAATAAAGAGATTCTTTCGTAACGAGAAAAAAAGCTTACTTCACAACACATTAATGCAAGTATTTCAAGAGCATGAAATAAATTATGTAAAACTGTCTTGCCCTCCTTGTTTGGACTGTGACACACAACTTTTCAATTCATTTTTATTAAATCGGCAAAAAATATTTTCCTGATCAAATTACTTTTTCTCTTTATGATGGTGAACACATTTCAGTCTATTGAACATTCTGAAATGATCTTTGTGAATTCTCAAAATCATGGAATTCCTTTGCAACTCCAGTGATTTTGCAGTCATCAATATTCGTGCCCACATAAATTTACATGACTCATTTATCACTTCATTTCATTAAATAAAAAATCGCCAGGAGGATTGTAAAAAAAACATTGAGGCCGACAAAGGTCAGGTAATAACAAAAAAAAAAAACTTGTGGCAAAAGAATCTCAAATGAAATGATTCAAATTCTTCACAATGCATAAATCTCCCTGTACTTTCATGTATATTTTACACGTCTGACTGGTATCACAGAGTCATAGTTCATTGTAAACAAGACACTTCCATAAATTTGCTTTCAATATTTCCCTTATAGTTGAGAAGTCCTGCATTTTTACTACATACAGTTTACATCTGACACTTTGAAGTCAAGAATTTTAACAAACACAAAATGTCAGGAAAAGAAGCAAAATGCATTTCTTCACCAAACTTTGACTTTGACTATTAAGCCCTGGAAAGTCCTTTCAAAAAGATTTGGATTTTCATAAACAAAATCACATGAGCACAAGCACTGTCAAAGTATATTGTTTAGACTGAGCCAAATTCTTTCATCCAGTTTTGATATTTTTCAAGATCAGCTTGTGAAACACTCTTGTTGACTTTCTTTATTGCCTCCTTGAAATCCTCCATTGTGGGGGGCATCTGTAGTTCCTCTTTGGGAATGTTGCGCACCTGCTCAGGGGTCAGGCCTATGATTCGACGTCGAAATGACATCATTGCTGCATCTCTGTAACATCACATCGGTAAATTCATACAGATAAAGTCATATCTAGATTTTTTTTCTTTTAATGATAGTCATTTCTGATTTTCCAAAATTATTGATATGTAGCCTAAAACAAATCAAACAAAAACACAACAACTTATTTAAATTTGTTTAGAATATGTGTCAGGTGGTAATTCATATTTTTCAAAACACTCCAGCTACCTTTTTTGATGTTACATGAATGAATTCTGAAAAGATCCAGCTAAATTAGGAAATCATTGATACAAAGTTTTAAGCACTTTTCTTTACATATGAAAATAAGTGATGAATTATTGTGTAATAAACCATCAAATAAAACAGTGCTTTATAAACATGTTACCTGCAGACATTGGTGATGTCAGCTCCAGAGTACCCATCCAACTCTTGTGCAACAGAGGTCAGATTCACATCTCTGGCCAGCTCTACTTCTCGTAAGTTAATCTTCAACAGCTCCTCGCGACCTTCAGCTGTAAAGTCAATGTCAGTCTTTACAGATAAAAACCACTAACATTTACAAACAGGGATTATGAATCCTATGTTTATGATAAAATTTGTCATTCCTGAACTTACACAGAAGAAACATTGAATACAGAACCTATAGCAGTTGGACTACCTGACTTCAAGGGTTGATGTTTTTGTCTTATCTTTAAGTTGTTTACTACTTATTAAGATGAACCTCAACACACACATAGCAGGATGCTTTTTTTTAATTTCTCTAAATGGAAATTTTTCTTGTTTTGACAAACAATAGCCATTGTGTTTGACTACAAAGTAATCTATTCACATGCAGATGTAAGGTTTCAGTACAAACACAAGCAAACAATACAGCCCTTGCTGTAGGATTTGATATTTTTACCTGTAGGTAGGGGTATGTATATCCTCTTTTCCAGTCTCCTCCTCAGTGCCTCGTCAAGATCCCAAGGAAAGTTAGTAGCTGCTAGCACCATAACAATTTTTGGCTCTCCCTCATCCTCACCTGTCCCTGCCACACCTGTACAAGTCATATTCAATATAGAGACCATAAAGGAAATTTGAAAACTTATATAACTAACATGCCAGATTTTCCATCTCATTCAGGCATATAGAATTATTCATTATGTGGAGTAGCTCATATTCTAATGGAAAATTCTATTACCTTTTCATAAAATATTGAAAATTCTGATAACATCTGAAATAAGATAACTAGCAACAGGTGTTTGACTAAGGAATTTGTGCATCAACGTCAACTTTCCTATTATTCTAATACTGAAGTATACCATGTTTGGAACTGGACAGATAATCACAATCCGTTGTCAGAGAGCTGTCTCTAAATTAACATCTGAACATTTTTGTTTCTGCATGTCAATAACAATCCGTTGTCAGAGAGCTGTCTCTAAATCAACATCTGAACATTTTTGTTTCTGCATGTCAATAACAATCTGTTGTCAGAGAGCTGTCTCTAAATTAACATCTGAACATTTTTGTTTCTGCACTGTCAATCACAGTATCATGAGATGCCATTTTACAATCATTTGTCTGTGGTTCCCTTGACTGTTTTGTAATTTTTTTTTTTTTACTTGCATGCTATCAGAAATTCTAAATCATTATTCACATGAATGTTCAATGTTTAAATTACAAGGCAATGATATACTGAAACACCTGGCTAAGGCTAAGTGCTGGATGCTGAAGTCCATGAAATAAAAAGACAACATACCATCCATCTGAACTAGTAATTCTGCTTTCACTCGCCGACTGGCCTCATGTTCCGAGTCAGACCCTCGCTTGGAGCATATAGAATCGATTTCATCTATGAATATTGTGCTAGGTGCATAAAATCGGGCCTGTAAAAGAAGTACTAATGATCATATGATTCATTCTGTACATTATTGTCAGAAGATTTACTTACAAAAGAAATATTTCATACCTTTTCTTTCCTTTTTCATTAAACAATACATTAATACACTTAATTGGGTGATTTATTGTTCTATAATTAGATATTTCATTTTAACTTTCAATATTACGTCTAATTAACTTGTATATGTTGATTGCAACATAAATATATTGATATACACTATTTATCAAGGATTCTTTTATCACAATTGTGTCTATACAGCACATCCATAAACAAATAAATGAATATATACAAAATGTAAGTTGCATATACATACAAGTAAAGTTAATACAGAACTCACAGACTATGTTAGAAAAATAACACAAAATTTCCCCTCATTAGGACCGATTTTTCCTAAAACACCATAACACAGCATGAATATCTGGTATGCTTAGGATTCTGCATAATGCAAAGTTAAGTTTTGAGAAATAACACTATTTACGTCGTCACATCCCTGACCTGGCAGCTGACCTTTGAAAACAGACACACAATCAGATATGAAACATTTACCTCAGTACCATCAAACAGTGAGGTAGGAACAGACATTTGAAAAATTTCATTCCCAAGATGTTTAGACCAGCGCCAATTCAACAACTATTTACAGAATGATCTTGTTGTTATGTGTAAGTCACATAGCCGAATCAAAACATGAAGAGTTAAAAAGGATACAAAAAACCAATTATACATATCAACTTCCCACAAAAATCAGATTCTGTTCAATTACCATACATTATAGAGTAAATACATAAAGATGGTGAAGAAAGAGAAAGAAATAAGATATTGTGGGAGGGTAAGAGAAATGTTTCAAAAGAAGCCATGTTAGAAACGTGTGAATTATTATCCTCATTTTTTGTGAACTGGTATCCATGTATCCAGTTTTTTTTATCCATTTTGTAACACACAGTGCTTCATTATATATCTGGCATTTTAGCATGGAAGTTAACAACAGGATTGGTTTACACAGTATACAATCATACAGTGCTATTATAGATAAACTAGAAATATTACTCAAGTGTATTATATTAAGCTGGAACACATATTACACTTGTTTGTGAATTTCCACATCATGAACTGGAAGCATTATTTTTTCTTGGGTTTGTTTTCTTATTTTTTCACTCTTTTAGAGTCAATATATTCCTTATAACCTTTAAACAAAAGATTTTTCTATGGTATTATGTCACTTCCTGGTTGTGAAATTCCACATAGAAGATTCCCAAATTTCAAAAGAGTTCTCTTAAGGATTTTACATTGTATTACCAGTTAAAAATCAGCTTAGAGTAAAATAATTTCCTTGCATGTGTTTGTCAGACGTCTGTGGTAATGAATTCTAACAAGTGTACTTTCAGTACAAGATTAGGCCTTTTAAAAGCAAGAGTGTTTGATTTGAACTGTCATGACTTCTTCCACATTACTGCCAAACCCTTCAGGAAATGTTCCCACATACCATTTCAAAAAGAAGACGGACTAATTTTTCACTTTCTCCGTGGTACTTGGAGGAGAGAGTAGCAGATGATACATTAAAGAAAGTAGTCCCACATTCCGTGGCCACTGCTTTAGCTAGCATGGTCTTGCCTGTCCCGGGAGGACCAACCATCAGCACCCCCTAATAACGGAAAAAACAAATGGCAAGCAACTCTTGGCAGATTTTAACATACATATTAAGTCTACCAGGCGAGTTGCAGCACCAGTACACAGATGGACCCCCTGATTAGCTGAACTGTAACACTGACAACATAGCCTTACCATCTCGAAGAGAAGCTTGACTAACTTCTCTGATTCGCCCCTGTATTTTGAGGTAAGGGTGGCAGAGGACACATTAAAGAAGGTTGTGCCACACTCGGTTGCAACAGCCTTGGCCAGCATGGTCTTTCCCGTTCCCGGGGGACCAACCATTAAAACACCCTGAGGAGAAAATTAGTGACATACTGTACACCAGGAAATATTCTACACATATTTACTGTTATTGACATTTTACATTGAAAATTATAACAATTACAATAATTTCTATAAAAAAACTGAAAGCCTTGAGATTCACTGAGCTGTAAGTGGACCCCTATACATATTCTCCTAATAAACAGCAAGAACAAGTGCCCATGTTTCAACAGAAGCAGAGCTTGAACAAAAAAACCACAATTTTTATCTTTTCTACAGAAACTATTGGCATTATGCTAAAATTCTCAAAATGCAAAACTCAGCCAGAAAGTCTTTTACAATATCTCATCATGACCCCAGCTATGTGGAGTTAAACATCGTCGGAACACAGAATTTCAATCTTTAGAAACTCAAATTTTAAGGTTAAGTAGATCAATATATTCCTGGTGTACAGCTTTTCGTGTTCTGTATGCAATAATAGAAAATTTTGTTGGCACTTACTGTGAAAGTTTTATTCATTACTGTCAAATAATTAAAAAGATTGCAACTTAAAACATGTTATAAAATGTAACGAAGAGAAAAGTTTAATATAGAACCATATTTGAAACATTAATTGTATGGTTTCTAGTACCTAGTACAGGAAGTCTAATGGACAGGAAAATTCTTCTTAAAATCTGTTTCAGATATGAGTCAGGATATATTTTTCCTTGAAATATTGATGTAATTCAGCATTTACAATCATAGAGAATTTGATCTACAACTATTAATATTGATAAAAAAGAAAGAAATTTGGTATCTTAACATGGTATGATAAAATATGTAACATTTCCATATTATATCCCTGTAAACATATAATGTTATTACATGTTATAAATACATAATAGCATAAAACATATGTAGGATATACAGACTTCATCAGAAAAGTTCAAATTTCATATGATCACAATATATAGTAAATTAAACAATATCAAATTTATAATGTTTGTTCATCAAGTGGTTACTCTTCTATGATTAGAAATGATTCCAGGTGTTAAACATGATTTTACAGAAAAATAATGCATCAAAAACTCAGATTTACGATCTCATAGATCAGACAATTATAAAATTGATAAAAATTCTTTTTAAAATTTGACATTAACTTGAGCACATTAATTAATGCAGGTTTTATTCCAGCTTTTGCTGTGCTTACCCTCCAAGGTCTGCGAATGCCTTTGAAGAAGTCAGGAATGATGAGAGGTAGCACAACTGCCTCCTGTAGTAGTTTTTTGGCCTCAACTAAATCTGCTACCTGATCCCTGCACGTGAAATATTATTGATATTCAGTGTAATCAGAAAGTGACTACAATTTTAACCATAACTGTAGTTATACAAAAACATTACATCCTCCCGAAGATATAAAATGATTTCTAAGAAAAAAAAGATATCCTGTGAATTTTCATTCTGTTTCAAAACTTATCCTTTAAAATAAACCACCATGACAGTTTAGAAATTGACTGAATTAGAACCCTATACAAATCAGCTAAGAAAGAACTAACCATCGGATGTTTGGGTTCTTTTGTACAATGTCCCTTTCAAGTCCTTCCACCAAGTCTTTATCATAACCCATCCCATCAAACTTCTTTTCTCCATCGTCAGGCTGAAAGACAACATCAAGAGTAATACAAGAGTCACTAGATATCACAGTCTCCATAAAGCCTGCCTATTAAAACCATTATTTTTACTCAGTTTACTCAAAATATTTCATCAATTAAATAAAAATAAATAGCTTCCTGTGAAAGCCTAGTAATGCATAAAATATTCCAAAAAACTATACAGGTCAAAGACAATTCATGAACTTAATAAATAGCTATCAAATTAATTCATATTTCCTATACATCCTTCTGAATGTCAATCAAATACAAAAATTGCAAGGGTCAGTTGATACAGACCTCAGAGATATATGACCTATTCTGCTGGTAGCGTAAGTAAAAGAACAATTTTAAGTTTGAAACAAGATGTATTTTATAATAATTTGAATTTCCATAGGAGCAGTAAGGCCACAGACCATAGAGCTTACTTCTAACAGAAACAATGACACTGTCATTCTATTTTCTTACTTTTTTCTTTTCTTTTCCTTTTTCTGATGGTCTTTCTCTTCCTCGATCCACATTGCCGTATCCTGGTGCAGCTCTCCTTCTGTCTCCACCTGCAGCCCCAGGCTTACTTGGGGCTGGTTGATTTCGACTTCTTACTGGTTCTGCTTTTCTTGGACCTGGTCTTACTCCCCCGCGTAAATTAGGTGAAGGTCTATGAACGATAAACATCATGTGATTAACTTCATTTATCTCAATTCCACCCTCAACTTCACACTCAAATACTGACTCATATCATTAAAAATAATATCAGTCAATTAAAACTCACATGACTTTACTTAAAATACAAATCAACAAAGCTGCCTTCAGAGTCCAAAAGAATTTCTAAGTTATGATAAAACTGCTAAATATTCTGCTGCTGAAAGGTTTCAGATAAATTGCTTTGATTTATCTGTGTTCAAACTAGTTTCACAAAAAACAAAGACAATAAAAAATACAAAGATTTTTGGTACAAAGAGCACTTGGGGTGGAATTTGAATGTTTTTAGAGATATTTTATTGTAAAAACCTCTTGTAGCTGACATGTCATACCTATGTTCTACAGGTGTTGGTGGAGGCCATACATCTGGGTCTCGTGTAGGTTCTTCATGTCGAGCATTGTCACCAAAAGGACTGCCAAAATCTTCAACGTGTGCATTGAAAGCCCGTGGTTTGTCCGTCAAGAAACTAGCAAGAGTCTGGCTGATTTCTTTGACTTGTTCGTATTCTTGATTTATCATTTCCCTTGCCTAAAAATCACAAGACTTTCTTTATATAATATGAAACATTGCTTCAACTGATATTTAGCATATACATCAGTACCATGATAGAAGTCATAAGAATAAAATAGAAAGTTTTGGATCATGTTCTTTTCAATGATAATTATAAATCTAGGCTGTCACAAGCAGATGTTATAACTTTGTGAGAGGCAAACAATTATACAATGTTATTTTGGGATTTTTTTCCTCTACCAACCCACCCCAACTGCCTAAGAAATAATAATTGAATAAAAAAGTTACCAAGTTTACGGCTCCGTTACAACAAAATTCAATTCAGGGTCCAGGCCTATATCTATTTCTAGATTTTATTCTAAAATCTTATTCTTAATGTACTGATGTCACAGTAATACATGACTTTCATTTGATATATATTGGTAATAGTCATAGCAATTTATGCCTGAATGAAAGATTATCCTGAATCCAAAGCGACCGACCTCTATCCACTTCCTCTTTCTTTCTGGATCCTTGACGTTGGCTATGAGGCGTTGAATCTGTTGCTGGAGGCCCTGATAGTATACTAAGGATGTGTCATAATTCCCCAGCAGGGCATTCTCTCGCCCCATTTTCATATATTCATACATTTCTGATAACTTGACACTCATCCTTCAAAAAAAAAATCAGAATTTTAACATAGAACAGTGCGACACCAATACAATATAGTTGGGCTATTACTAACATACAACAGGGTGAAACCTGTATATCTATCGGTTTTGATTTGCTCCTTACATGGATACTGTATGATATGTCTCACTTTATCATACATAATTCTGTAATTTGCATATATCAGCCAAGGATAATTATAACCAACTACAGGTGATCTGTGACTGTCCTTGATGTGATGAATATTTTCAAAGTGGAATATCTAATCACAACTAGAGAACCCCACATCCCCGACCAATTCAAATCCTCAAATTTATTTCTGTAACTAGATTTTCATCCACCAGTACAGCCCTTTCAACGAACAAAAAATCCTTGAAGTCTTAAGTATAGTTTTCCCAACTGGGATAGTTAAAATCTAATAGATTGCATGACAACATGAGCCCTTCTATTCAGGACTGAAGTTTTCATGCAAAAAGCACAACAGCTTGTCAGATAGAAGTTGACTGAAAATCTCTTCCACTCCATCTAATTAACCAGTTATTGAGTCAGTACTGGCGACTGCATGGCAACTCATGATCATCATTTTCAACATTTCTGATGTATGGATTATTTTACCCATTTTGCAACATAGACAGTGATATCATTGAGGCATACTGTTCTAATTCTCGATCTGCCAGATTTGGGGCCTAATATTCCCAATGCAAAATAGTGTCTTTTTTCCCAATTTAGACCCCAAGTTTTCCCAATTCTAAGGAAAACACCATTATTTTTTCCAATTCGAAGGGCCCCGGGCCCCAGTCCCAAAATTGGGTGTGAGAGCCCTGAATTATATACCATTCAGTTCATATACCATTCTGCAGACACACGATATAAGTAATGACTGCCTATCCGCCAACTGGTCAACAGGTAATTCCATTTGTAATCCGAGTTCTTTACTTAGTAATGAGCAACATACCTATCTATGCAAACCTGTTCTAAAATTAAAAATGACTTCATGATGTGATTTTTAGCTTACCATTTTAACTGATTGTTTCAATGTCATATCATAAGCATGCTAAGTAAAAGAATGTGCTATGTCAGACAAACTGACCATCAGTAGAGCAAAAGTAAAGGAAAGATGCAGATAATATTCCTTTAAACCATCCAAGAACCCCCTATCCCTCCTTTTCGGATTTTGTTTCACTTTTTGCCGTTCCGTCGACATCGTGTTTATAAAACATGCCTGCATACAAATATACTGTATATCACATTATTGTCACTGACATTGAATCTAATCACGACCTATAAAGTTCGCTTATTAAGAGGTACGAAGATTTTTTCTTACCTGATGGGTCTTAGTTCATGAGTTCTTTTCCAAATATTGGCAGTACAGCAAATAGTGCGTTTTGATTGGACGATATTAATCAATCAGGGGAAATAACTCCTTTCATCTTATTTATTACGTCCCTGATAAATTGACTTGTTAAAATGTTCTTTTCAAATATATATCGAAACAGATTTCCTTTCGTTTGACATAATAAATGTAATTATTTTACATGTTGTCCAAGACAAACTGGACACAAGTTGAGGCCTGATTAAACGTATTTGAAAATGTATTTTTTGTGAAATGATAAATAGCAAATTCACATCACTTGTAAGTATCACACGTCAGTCCAGGTATTAAAAAAATAGATTCGTCAACAATTTGTATGATCACTACACACTATGAAAAACCGTCATATAGAAGTACATCTGGTGAAAGATTCAACTAATATGGATATACCGCTGCCTAGAAAGTTAAAACGTAATTGTCGAAATCATGGGGAAACTGACTCCATGTCTAATAATGATAATATCGACTCAAAATAGCTTATTATTGATTAAAACCAATAAAATAGCACAATTACCATGTCATTATTTTATCAAGCCTAGCATTGACATCAAAATCCCACAAGATGATATCGAGAGTGAATCCTTTGAGTTTAGAAGTAAAATTGAATAATTTTTATATAAGTATCTCCATGACGAGTTTAGAAGTAAAATTGAATTATTTTTATATAAGTATCCCCATGACGGAGGAAGAGCGCCTTAGTCGTGGTACATCACAGCCCTGGCGGGCTTGTAACAATACGGCCTTCCGGTTCCAGTCGATGACAACGGGAAAAAATGCTCGGTTTTGCCTGGTGGAATAACTACCGATTTACCATTGTTTCTTACTAATGACGTAACCGTATGTGGGATGTTTCAGTCTTCGTATGTGCTTGCCTTGGTTGGTATACATTTACAGAAGAATATAAGACGACGGTGCTAACTTTTTGTTTGAAAGTAATTGAAGGTACAGTTCGTGTAACCCCCTTGTCATGCTTCCTTCCTAATTTGGATAAGTATGTTAAGAATCTTGCACGTCGTCTTTGAATGTTGTGCTCCGTATTTCATTATTGTTTTAACAAGAACTACATATGCTGAGTTGTATTCTCTGAGACAGTGATGGATGTGTCTTCATAAGCATCTAAATGCAATTCCCGCTATTTTATATGTGTTGTTAATGTGTTCCTTCCATTTTAGATCTTCCGAGATTTTGGAGACCTAGATCATGGATTCATGGTCGTTTCTGCCCATGTTACTAGATTCTTCAAATCATCATGATTTGTTTCAAGTGCTGTGCGATCTCGTTCGTTATCTATCTCTCTATATAGTCGTCTGCAAAAAACCAAACTGAGAGAACTTAGTCGCTTCTGGAAGGTCATTTACGTGACACAGAAAGACTATATGACCTAGGACTGTTCCCTGAAAGGAACTTCCGAGTACTAAGCAATTCTTGGGTTTGTCCTGTAATCCCGTATTTTTTTTTTCTATTTTGTAGATAAGTTCGTCGTTGGGGACAGTGTCGGAGCATTTGAGAAATCCAGCATAATGGTGTCAACATTAGTGACAAGTGATTGCAGTAAATCGTTGGTGGTGACAACGAATTGTGTTTCCAACTGAAACTATGGTCAAATTTGTCAATATTTTTGGATTTTGCAGACGTTCCATTAGGTAACTGTATACTAGCAGCTTGCGCGGTACTGGTGTTAGGGATACCGGTCGTCAGTTCTCTGCTGCGTGACTGTCTCCTTTCTTGAATAAGTATCATATATTTGTCAGCGACAGGCTGCCATCGTCTAGTGGCTCGTTGGAATATAACTGTAAGAGCCGGTACTAGATAGTCAGCACACTGTTTGAGAGTTCTAATTTTGTGGGGTTTAGTTTTATTTTATTCAGTTTGGCTACTCCATACTGCGTGATTTTCATGTGTAGGATGTTAGCCTTTACTGTATGTTGTGTTCGGGGGATTTTACTGGTCCTCTAGTGTATGACGATAAGAATGGTTCAATGATGATGTGTGTCTTAGTTTACCTGTTTTTAATAAGCTGTCCATTGTCTTTCAGTGGTGCTTCTCAAACGTTTTCTTATCTCTTGGACTTCATGTACTTCCAGAGAGGCTCGGATTTGTCATTCACCACGTCCTCTGATAATATTACAAAGTTTATGTAATTTCCGTTCTTCAGATGGTATTGTGCAGATGTTGTATTACTTAAGTACTGAAGTATCAAAATTATAGAACTACTATATTATTCGAGTTTATGTCAAAGAACCTTAAAATATAATAACATGTCTTTTTAGATTGCAGAGGTTGTCGATTTTGGTGAAGAGTAAATGCCACTATAAGGGCGATAACTCTATCAGGCTTGTTCTCTATGGGTTAGCCTATCACGAGACTAGTGTCACGTACCGGAAAGTTATGTGATGTATCTGGATTCGTTTTGCTATCTTATTTTGTTTTGAGTGTTGTACACTTTTAAGCATGTTATAATGTTTGAGCGCAAATGATGTTTAACATTCGAAGAATGTTAGAAGAACAATGAAAACGTTTTAATAAGAGAAGATATGAAAATTTGGGTAAAATAAATAAAAACAAATATGAAAAACTAAAACGACTTAAATAAAATCAATTGTACTCATTGGATCCTGCCATTGTTTGTTGGGATTAGTAATCTTAGAAGTTAAAATGTAAGGGGGGAAATTAAGTCCAGCGTGTCAGTTTTTGCAACGGAAAGAAATATATATTTAAAATAATGATAATACACAAAAATAGTACCTTTCCATATCGATGAACAGAGTTTTTTTCTGAGAACCTCTTAATAATGTGAAAAAGACATCCAAGGAACAGTTTTAATCCTAACACAGATGTGGACGTGCAATATCACGCGTTTCACCTTTAACAGACGTCCCTCGTGTGCACCAGGTGTACGCATCACCTGGTAACGAAGATCTTATTTGTACTAAGTCCATAAAGGTTGATTATGATTTCAGATGCGAACTCTCCTGTGATTCACGTGATAGTCCCCAAAATAGTACCATATACATGTAAGTTCCTAGTATATCGAATATATACTCGCTGAATCACATTTATATCGTTGTGCGTCCCTGACTTATGTCTACGCTAAGTACTGTTTTGAAGTTCTTATAAAAAAATAATTACCGCCTGGTCTATCATATTATCATCTGTCTTTTCCATTTACTGTTGATATCACACATTTAAAAACGATATAGACAGAAATATATATATATATATACATGGTTTATTGTGTTTCCAAACCCTGATCAAATTATTCCAAGATGTTCTCCAGACTACATGTTCTCACAAATGTCCTATAATGCTGTACGGTAAGTTAATTATTTGAAACAACGCAAATAAAAAAACGCACAAACAAACAAAACAAGGGGAAAAAACTGGTAGGTACATCTGAAATGCCTTTCAGGCCTTGATTATGTATATCAGAAATCAATGACAGGTGCTCTTTTTCGGTAGCTACAGTAGACAATCTATTGCACACTTTGATCATCTAAATGTACAGAGACGTGTTTTTTTCCTTGTGTAAACATGTGAGTAATGCTGAGCTTAATCCTAAAAAGAAAGTGTGCCATCTACAAGCTATCCTAACAAATTCTTCTTTTAGGTTTAGAGTCAATAGTTCTCGAATACACGTCTGCCAGCGGATGAGTTACCGTGCGCAAGTCTGGTGACGTCATCGAGCGAGTAATGGCGGAGCTCATTCACTCGGATACTGATCACCAGCAAGGTAAAATAGTAAATATCGGTTATTTGTGGCCACTAAGACTAATAACCACAACATATATGCTTTATAGCAAGACCTATGTAGTCATTTATGTTCATTATTCTGTTAAATATTGACATTTCCCCTGTATACTCTTGCTTTTTATCCAAATACACAGCCTGTTTGCATCGTCTGTTGGATCTCAGCAATGTGAAATTTTATCTTATGACCTCGATAGCCCTATTTAGATTCAACACGAGACCTTTAAATTTTGTCTTCTTTTTTCAAACAGGATAACAGATCGGTTTTGTTTACCACCCTCCCTATACGTTGTCAAAGTTTCTGTATTTATATTTACATGCGTGTCAATCATTTCTGATTCGATAGTCGACTACTAGTCAATACATATCAACTGTCACATGAAGAGCTCAAGGACTCAGATGCACTATCCATATTTTTGACATTATGTGGATGCATTTAAAACAACATTGAAGCTCATACTTTTTTAACCACACATATATATGGTGCCATTCCGTTTACTCCGGGTCAGTCGTAACAATGTAACAGTCAAATATTTGAATGTAACGTTATACCGGCTTTGTACATGTTCTAAGTACTATTCGTTTCCATGTAACATTAATGCATGATTATAAGAACTCATTTCTGGTTTTCTGTTTATTTCATTTTCATACATTGATAACTTGCAGTTACAGTGGCCTACTTTAGTCTGACTGATATTGCCAACTATTCCATTTTTTACTGAAATAGAAATGAGATGGAGGGACACAGTTTTTGAACTTACAAACAAGTATGTCAAATCGTTAAACATGACTCACTGAGTGGACCAACCCAGGCTCATTGGATACTTAATCTGCTGAATGAAAAACAAATACTGTATTATATCTTAGCAATTTTATTACGTAGATAAAACAATATTTGGTCCTGCAAGCAGGAACAGTGCAGTGCACATAATACTTTCTTTACTACCACCCAGCTTTAATATTCTTATAAAATTTCTACTGTATATATTTTATGTGCCCGACCTATTTACCTGGAAAGATATGGTGTCATTTTATGATATGATTGATCCAGCAACCAGGACTCCCTCAACACTAATAATCTCATTTGTATCAAATATTTACAGATAAAATATTAAAAGGATTCGATGGCAGGCTAAAAAAAAACTAACAATCTTTCCCCAAAATGGACCATGATTGATCTCATTCAAACCTATATCAGTCAATGGACCTTTGACTTTATATGCCCATGAAAAATATTTTGACATTATAAGAGTGCAGTAATTATGTTTACATTATGGTGTACCATATATATTCTGATTCTTATAAAACTTATGCCAGAATAAACAAATGCAAGCATTTTGAAGTTAAATACTTAAATATTAACCATATTATTGTGGTACAGATATGGAAAGGATAAAGCTTAAATCATGAAGCCACAGAAGATGTTTCAGGTATAAAATTATCTGCTTACAGTCTATATTAGTGCAGTAACATTCCTCTATAGACAATCTACTGAGTATATATGTTGTATGCAACAGTATCTCCTTCCTGAGTAAGACTAGCATGCTGGTCAACTTGAAATGGATTTGCTTTTATGTGAACCTGAATGTGAGAATGGGTCTCTTTTCATTTTTGAAAAGAAAATTGTACTTTAGATGGTATTCAGAAATTTGTCAAAACTTCTGATCTAAAACTGGAAAACATGGAAGAATTTCCTCAATTTTTTCTTTACAATCTTACTCATGCTAAATGCACATCCATAATTAAATATGATAGTTTATCTATGTTGAAGATTTGTTTATCTCTTCTCAAACATGATCATTTTCACTGGATATTGATTATTGATGTTGCTGTGAAGAATGCCATCTTTTCATGTGTAATGAAGGTATTGGAACTCATGAATATTTGACAAGGAACTCATTATAGATATGTGTAGGTGTACATTGTTAATACCTATATGGCTAAGACGAAAGCCTGTCACATGGGCTTGGGTGAATTTTCCGTTGGTATATGTGTATTAGCCCTGCAGTTTATAGTAGAAATTAATGAATAATTCTGACATATATCAATTACTATAAAGCCATGTGAATCAGTGAAATCTCCAATTAAAACATTGTCTGAAATGTGGTTGAATAATGAACAGATATAATAACCATTTATGTCATTAAATCCAGGGCTAGGCTAAGTAGGAGTGTAGAGGTGATACCAGAAAGAAAGAAAATAAATATTAAATAGTCCAGAAAAGATGACAGTTTGATGTTCAACGATATAGCCATTTTCTTTGGCCACTTTGCATTGGAATATGATGCTGCAAAGGATTCTACAGGGAGGCCCACACAGGTGTCCTTTATGATAGTATACAGTGAGATGCAGCCATTTCTGTGAGCTGTGTGCTACTGTGCACTACTGGTACATGACCTTTTTATTATACTTGTGGTAATAGAATTGTGGTAGTGGTGTTAGTGGTGTCAGTCACTGTGACAGAATGAGGCATTACCAAAACATAAACATGCTGTCCTTCACATTCGTCTAAAGTAGAGCCAAAAAATAGGTAGTTTATAATAATTTATTAGAAGTACATAACGGATTGGATGTTTGGTGCTAGTGATGGATGACTGTAAAACACCTGTACAGGTATATTGGTCATATTGATCATTAATTCACTTGTTGATATGAACATTTGACCTTGATCCTGGGAACATATACACACTGTTAATGTGCATGATGCACATAGCATCTAATGACATAACTCAGCACCTGATGAACTTTTACTCTAGAGGGTACTGAATGATTACATAGTTAACTGTAAGTGAACCTGGTAGTCAAAGGTCAAGTAAAGGTCATTGAACCATGAGCTTTTGCGGTATTGTACCCAGTGTAAATGCAACAGAACACACATGCACTTGATGTATTTTTCAAAAGAAAGCTTTAAATCCAAGCAACTTATTCATAAATTGATAAGTGCTTGTTAGCTATAAACTAAATGAAACATATCTTCAAATGTGTTAGATCTATATATATAATTCTGGTGTATTCACCTGGAATGCCATTAAATACGCTACATACCATGCCGACAATGACCGGTACATGTGATCTACATATGATTATGTTAATGGTGCGGTTTTCTACTGTCTATAGGTAAATACAAAGGACATGACTTTCTCCTTTCAATTTTAGTACTTATAATAACAAGGTAAGTATGCTTTGTAAACATGAAAGGATGTTACATACTTGTGAATTGTCAATATGATTCTTATATCTTGATGCAGTGTGGCTAAGGTTTTGGTTTATTGACATAAAGTATGGCAAGCAAGCAGATACATACACTAGGATGTGTTTAGGTATAGAAAGTCTGCAGATATCATTTGGATATATTATATGCATCTGATATACATGATAATGTCTTATTGTTTGAGGAGTGTATGATAAAGAAGATCGTCCATATTTATGCTACAGTATTCACAGGGGCATCATCATACCATTTCTTTTCTGTATGGTGAAAAAACATTTGTAATTCTACTGAACAGCAATATACATGTATATCATTGGGTTTGTGCCAGGCATGGACTTAACTTGTCGCTGGATAAGTGACTGGTTATGGAGATAATGGGACTGATGAGTAGAAGTAAAAAATGGAATGAATTAAACTCTAATTTTCACATAAGTATGACATACTTGTGGTTATACATGGAAGACTACAATAGGATACACTTAACAGTGTAAGACAAATGAGTAAGTTAGCGAGGAGGCTCTTACTCATCAAAGTACATGTCCTTGTTTACAAGTGATCTATGGCCTACAGTCCATGTAAACAAAGTATACTGAAGTGATGGAGCATAGCAATTCAATCCACCATCAAAAGAATTTGTAAATAGAATGTCTCATTTAGAGGGAGAATCTTGAGGTGAAGAAAAGGCTGTCCATCCAAACGTGTCTCCTTAATTAAAAGTTTCATATTCGCCTTCGGCATGTTGGATAGATGTAGAATCAAATACACACATGAAAATGTATGTAGTTATTGAACACCAGGTTGACTGGTTTGAAGCTTAATGGTTTTGTAACTATGTTCAGCCTAAAAGCAATAATCTCCTATCTGATGAATACAATTTAAAATTAATGCAAGCTGCTTTCTTCATCCATGCCTTGCATGAATGAATGATGTGTTTGTATAATACATCCTGGTATATGCATGTTACAGATCAGACATTAAATGACAAGCAACCAGTGATTCATCCCTATTTCGTAGAAAGTATTATTGTACAAATATACTTTATAGAAAATATATAGAAATAGAAAAACAAAAAAAAAACCTCTCAAAATGAAAATTATGAAAATTTGTTTGAAAAGCAATTGAAGGTCATTGTTGGGTACATTTAGGTTTCTGAGTGGGGTTTATATATAGTGATTTTTCTTGGTTAAACTCATATCATGTCAGATTTTGTAATACAAATCATACCACCTAAAGCTATCAGGGCAGGAGCTATTTAAATCAGGACAGCATTTGTAGTGTTATCAAATATTTGTCACCAGTACAGACTTTTTTCACTTATTAAAAGTCTAACTGCTTGTCAGATTTGACTAATGAATATTTGTTTTTTTATACAAATTCATTTCCTAAGTTTTTTATTACTTGCGTAGGATGTGATCATGAAGTCCATCGTGAATCATACTGTTATAAAGTTGCGTCTCGCGAGTACCGTACATGTTCTAATATTTTGTGTCGGTGATATGATTGTCAGGAATTTACTGAAAATGCTTATAAAATTTTTTAGGGATATGTTTGTTGAGAAATTACTGTACTTGTGACATGAAATGCTTCAGTAATATGGTGGTTGAGAAATTACCATATATTTTCTAATGAAATGCTTTGGTGATAGGATTGTTGAGAATTTACTGTATTTGTTTTAATGAAGTACTTCAGTGATACTAAAACTGATAATTTAGTGTCCATCATGAATTGAAGTAGGAGTAGAATAGAAAAATAGTTGTAATAACAAAACAGAAATAAAAAAAAACACTTTACCTATTAAACATGAACAACCTGTATAATGACCCAGCATATCAACTGATTCCCCTGTGACAACACTGTTTGTACTGATCTCAATGAAAAGTATTTATGTGTAATATTTGTTGAAAGCTCCTTTTTTCATTGTGTGGATAAGATATAAATGGTCAGAATATTATGTCTCTTCTTCGTGAAGAAACAATCCAGTGATGTTTTACAGAAAACTTTATATCTGCTCGCTATGTTTCTTGGTTTTCATTATTAACAATTAACCAGTCTGGATGTGTGCCACCATCACATTATAAAGCATTATAATCGTTTGGGTTGTGGAGATATTTTTTCACCTTTCCGTGTTAACCATTCAGATATAGATTACCTTTACAGGGCCACCAGATAATATGTGGAGTAGTAGCGTGTGAAAACTTTGTATCACTCATCAGTCATATTTTTATGGTGGTGGTAGTTTATCTCACTGATATATATTTTAGGGAGAATATTTCTTGAGTACCCTTGAGCCCCAATTACTGCCAGACCTGTTGGTGTTGCTTGGCTGACATCACAACTTGCCATGGCAATCAGGAGTGGCCAGATGCTTAACTCTCTTCCAACTGATAATCATGCTGGCATCACCCACAACTTTAAGCAAAAAAATTATCAGTAAAAAGATACAAATTTTTTGCTTAAGGATTCAGCAGGTATATTTCACAGTCCAGTGAATGTGTAAAATGTCAGTTTTAAATATTCACATCTATAAATAGCATGATTGTAAAAATAGCACTAGTGTCAAAAGAAATAGTACTTATTATATGTCACTTGAAGAAGTGATAGCATGCACATAGCAAAGTCACAAATATTGTCATTCTGAAATCATCAAGATTCCGCTTTCATTATTGCATAATATGTCTTTTAAGACATTTTTAAGTTGAAGGTCAAGAATAAATCTTAGTCAGTGTAATATATGCCATAGGGCAGATAAATCATTACTTTATTGTCCTGACTTCAAGCTAGTCAGGATAAGTTGATGACTATCTGCACACCTGAGGTAATGCTTTGGGAATCAGATGTTCAAATCAATCAAGTCAATCACCGCAGAGGTCACTTGTCACACAGGACCAGAGGCTACCTGGTGCATCATGGACATATTACTCCTGTCATACCAAATATCAGTGTTTATCCTAGAATAATAAATAATAGGAAAGTGAAAGTGACATTTAAGTTTTTGGATCAATTTATTGGGGTCATAGTTCAATTTACAATGTTAATAACATTTTTTATGTGAATGTGTCTTCTCTGTAGTTTATAGGAAACAAGATGTAATATACTGTTTACTTTATTATTTCTTTGAATTAAAGCTGTGGTTTTATTTTGGTCTGAATATTTTAAAATCAAATCAAAATTTGATAGTTATTGTTGGTATAGATATTTCTACATCATAGAACACATATCACCTGATTTTTGGCCTGATGGCTAGTTATATGATTTACAGGTATGGCTAAGTTAAGTTATTGCTATTTGCCCACCAAAAAACAACACATTGGACTACTAGCTCAAAGTTTGGTTTACCTTAGCTTGTGTTTACTTAGATTCTTGTATCAATTTCTTAAAAAATCACAGATGATTAAATTATTTTTTTGTTGTTATAAATAGTTCAATAATTCTTTGAACATGCATGTGTAATATCAATGATTTCATGTTTTGATTATTTGGAAAAACAATAATCGTTTCTTGTGGATAAAGCTAATGGGACTGTGATAGGGTATTTCTGCTCATAATGTTACACTGCAATGACATGGCTATATAGGTGGCATACATATGTTATTCAGTGTCTGTACATATAGAGCTGTCACAAGTGTATTCAGGTAACCATGTGTATCGCTGGACAGCGGACAGGTTCTCTGACAGCAATTGTGCTGTTTCATCATAATTATATTATCAGTCCAGCAATTGAATCGCTCCTGGATGAAATGTTACAGTAATGTCTATAATTGTATTAACATGTGTCATTGTCAGATTAAATGATAATAGTTGTGATTAGTTATACTACATTGTTGTCTGTATCCTGTGTAAACGTGACAGCTCAGGCTTCGATTATTATCCCGTGACTTTTACATCACGTAATGCATCTTCTGTGAAATCGTTAAAGGCCTAATGAAATTAACACAGCATTAGATATTTATATTGAATTAAGAGAAAATCAACTATGAGAAAAATCAATGAAGGATAACCTGTAGGATTTGCTAGGTTTAGTGCATATACCTAAAACACGTCACTGGTCTTGAACGTGTTCTGATGTTTACAGGAGAAAAGGATATATATTCATGGTTAATGGTTTTTAATTTGCTGTAAGACATTTGCAAAAGGAGACAAATGAGGAACTTAGTGAGATCCAGGGGATTACCATAGCGTGTTGATTCAGTTTCATTTAAGAATTGAGGTATGTTGGTAAGAATAAGTTGGAGGATGGAAGTGAAAATGTACGTTGAATCTCAGTAAATGAACATATGTAAATTGGATAATGGAGAATAAGCAAGAGCTAATACTTTGAAGTGGGTCATTAGTGCTATAGCGGACACATTGGGAAAAGACTTGTATAAGGAGCCTTATTGGAAAAAATCAACCTGAATATTGATTGAGGCTGTTGTATGTGATTACTGCTGCTAACATGTAGATTGACACCTACCATCACAGGGAGACAGATGTCGACAATCTATTTATGTTTTACCACCATCACTCTCTCTGATGGTACCTGTGGACGAACATTGACTCGTTAATTCACCTGGCGTAATATAATACGGCACACTAGGTATGTGGTGTCCTAGGTATGTATATATAGGTGTAACAAGGTATGGCTGACTGACGAGATGTGGAATGTGCCCAGGGGACACGGTTCATGGTTGGGTGTCTTGTCCTCTAGGTAAGAATCGGTCCTATTGTCACACCACACATTTTGTGTCGTAGGTCTAGTGTCCTATAGCTGCTGAGTATTCCTGAATCAGCCCATCCCTGAGTGACATGACAGTGTGACCCGTTTTTCATGCTTTCTTGAGTTAGGAGAGTAAGGGTGCTGTGTAGTATATATCTATTTGTAAACATCCCAGAGGTGGGACTACTTCCTACGTAATGTAGATCTATTATCATAATCACATAGGAAAACATGTTATATGTACAAATGTGGGTAGACTACTTTACATAACTAATGTCTTCAGGATATTTGACTTCACCCAGGTGTACAATTACCTGAAAAACATCAGTAACACAATACTACATCAGAATTTCTGCCTCTCCTTTTCATTTTGAATTTGAAGTCTTGAGTTATAAAGCTGGCGTTATTTTCGTTGGATATAAGATTACAGCGGTCCAAGTTTTTCGGAAGATTTCGACTGCTTCCGTTTCGATTTTGTGATTTTAGAGTCCTAGTTTTGGTGCTTAGTGTATTATTGTACAGAGATTTTCGTTGAAATCGTTGGTATTTTGTGGCCTTGGAATTAAGGCGTTGTTGGAATACCATGGTTGGGATGACAGTTGAGACAGGTATGTTGATCTCTCTTTACTTTTCCTCATAATATATATCTATATATATTACAAGATGAACGACTAATCGTTGGTATATATCAGATAGGATTTCTTACAACACTGTTGAAGTATCTTTTTACACAAAATATTCATAATAATTATACTGCCAATGTTTTTAACATACAAGTGCTTATTTACACTGATTTCTCATGTAATATAATCAGGATGATTGTCTGTATACTTGTATGGTTACCTGTACAATTGATTATTAAATCAATCATAGGAAATGTTATCTGTTGAACTGAAATAATGTATATATCTTTCGCCAGTTAGTTTTTTTTTCTTCAAAATTTAGTTTTGAGGCCCTCAAAAATCTTAGTAGTGGTTGGTTAATATGTATATGTCATAACTTGTGAAATGTTGACCTTTTAAAATCTACTTGCTATCTGATACTGTTACGGATATCATCAGTTAGGTGGTTCCTAGTCTCCAGTCAATTATAATCTCAAGGATGTTTCTGTTTTGGAGTTCTTATCAGGTAGGTCATGTTTCTGTTTCTTGAAACCGACAATATGTCAAAAATGAAAGAGATAAAAAGTTGAGAGATTCTTTTCAAATAGAAGGTTTTTCATTCCAGTCATTGTAATAAATTAAGTTGTATGTTGTAGTCTATGTTAATTACTTCAACTCTCAGTTAAGTGTAAATCCTAAAAACTTCTGTAAACTCTTTGTGAAAACAGTGCTGAAGAGTCTCAGTTTGGCTTTAAAAGAAATAGGGTACTTGGTGTGTTATGAATAAACAGTTAGATTCCACATGGTACTGCCCTGCACAACAGAAGTGATTTGGTCAACTTAGGCAGAGTCAATATGTCAAATTAAATGATTTGACCCATGAGGAATACATTGTTCTTTATTACAGCCAGTCCAATGGTCAATGCAGGGGGGAGCAGGGTACAATAATACTGACTTAGCAGGTTTTCTGCTTGATTGATGTACTTCGAATGAAATAACAAAGAAGAATGTTTTGTGACATTTAAAGAGCCTTCCTTGTCTGGTTCTAAATTATTTACACAACTCGTTCAATTATGAATAATGGGGATTATTAACAGAGAGATTTTCTGTGACTTACAATGGATTATGGATACGTACAATACACAAAAGGTAACATGTTATTGTGTTATGGTAGGATATATAGCCAGGCAGATTTAGTCTTTCAATTGATCTATATATGATATATATATACAATCAATAGCTAGGTAGCAGGTGACTTTTACAGATATATATGATAAATAAAGTGTATATATACTAAAAAATTTCATCTGTGTTTTCCTAGATTTATAAAAAAGATGTTTCATTGCTACTGAAAGAAACATTTATATAATGTAACTTTTATAAATCCCCTTGTTAATTCATAGTTGTTTCTTTGTCCTGTCTCTGTCAGTTGATTTTGTTTCGGGTCTTTGATGTCAGATGTAGTTGACCAGGTATTGATCCATGAATGTTATTAGAACGTGGTACTGGAAAGCTTCGTATTATTAGTGTTTTCCTGTTGTTTCCTTTCATTATTGGAGAAGCTTAGCGGGTTATTCAGGTTATCTACTGACATCAGTCGACTGCAGCAGCTGATACGGTGTGAAGGTGTAATGAAAGTAAAATAAAGGTGGGATGTAGTATCTAGCAATGTTAGATATGCCATTGAGAGGTTCAATAGCCTGGCTGATGGAGATGTCAGCGGGATATGTGTGGTCCAGGTTTACCAATAGCAAAGGGAAATGACTGTTTTAAACACCTAAGCCTGGCCAGGTAAGCACACAGATGTTCATGTCTGCTGTATGCCACAATCTGTACTAATGACAATATGTCCTCTGTGGCTGTACTCACTGCTGATAGTATTTATAAAAGCTATTAAGTCACCTCAGAATCATCCAAGGCAAGAGTTGATGGTTTATAACACCTGAGCTTAACACTCACAACAGATTGTCACAGCTGATATCTGCAGAGTTGAAGGACAACATGTATGTTTATTTTCTGTGGACATGGTAGTTTTCTTCTATGTATGAAAATCTGATGTTATGGTTGAAATTATCTCCCTTTAATTTCCATATTGGTTCTATAATAATCAGGAAATGCATTGCAGTTCTGTGTCCAGTTGGGAGAGTATACCTACTTCATGATTAGGATTACTGGATGTTACAATCAAAACCATCACCCTGTTGGAGGTATGGAAACTGTTTTGTCTTGAAAGTTGTGGACATCAGGAAGACCAGAGTGTGTTAATTTCCTAAAGGGCTTTAATTTGTCGCAGATCATGAAAGCCTGTATTTGTCTACTTGAAAGTTTAGAGATCAATGTGGATTTTCCGTGATGACTGGATAAAATGTACCTATTCCGTGTGAGGTAGGATTAAACATACAATTCTGAGAGCATCAGGACCGATGACCACTTATAGAATATTGATCAGCGGTAAAACTCCAGTCACTTTTCTATCTACATGTAAAATGTATGTACTCGATTGTAGCCAACGCCATCCTAGACAGCTGCGCACAAAGATAAAACAACTATATAGATGTTTTTATATATAACAGCATTTGGTAGACACCTTTAGTTGAACAGAGGGAAAGCTCATGTGTGCTGTAGCATTATTAGTTCATGTTATTGAGGTCTATAGGATGTGTTGGAACATCTGGCATGTGTGGAATGCAGCTTCATATCTCTAAAATGTGTTTATTTACTCATTGTTAAGTAAAAAATATTTTCGACATATTGAAAGTAATTATGGCAGTGTAGTTTTTCAATAATCACATCAGTTGACCATTTGATTTAAGGATCTTGCCAAAGTGGAATGTGTAGTATTTTATTAGTGCTGGTCATTAATATAGAAAGTTGTATGCTGTTTCTGATGTAAATAAATACAGTTTGCTTGGAGGAAATACAAATTTAAGCTGGCTTCATATATAGGCTCTGGTATCAAATAGTGGCTTACATATTAATTAGTCGCCTGCAGAGCTGGCGGACACTTAGGGATCACTTTGTCCATTGTCACGTGTCGACGTCATCCATACAAAAGTTTTCCAGACTTTGTTATGCTTTGAGTTATCAAAATGAAATTTCATATTTCAGTTCACTTCTTGGCCATCTGTAACCCTTCTTGGCAGGGATATGTCCCTTTGAACTTGGAAAATTCCTCAGGAATATTGCTTTATGCTGTATTTCCTTTATGCTTCGAGTTATAGAAATGAAATTTGGTTTTACAACTTTATGGTTGAACGTTGCACATCCAGTTCGATTTCTGGGTGACTGTGACACTTTATGCAGGCAACACTTATAACTTAGATCCTAAAGTCAGTCTGGATGATAAGTCTGTACTTAATTAGTGCTAATGCTTTGTAATTAGGAAAAAACCCTAGTTTTATATCACTTACGATCCAGTAAAATTATCTAATTTGATAAATTCATAAACACACCCAATGTATACACATGATGAGATGGGCATTGAGTCATCTTTGAAATTACCTCCCACCATTACCTCATTATCATTTTCACGATTTCACATGAATGGCTAACTTATACATATTACAGCTAGGAGTAAACATAGTATACATGTATGTATTATAGTACCTAAATACCAAACATTCTGTTTTATACCATGGTATTTCCTGTTCAACCAGGTCAACAGCAGCTTGTTTTTATGTTTTCATGTAAGATAGGCAGTACATAATCTATACAATATGTAAATTATAATCAAAATTAGATACTCTAAAACATATTTTACAAACCGTTATTGCAGTTTCTGAATTTGAAATTAAGAGTGGTTCAGCATTGATGTCCATGAGTCATAAAAGCACACAGTGAGAAGTTTATCTGTAGGATGCATATAATCTGCTAAATCTGTGCTCAGTTTCCTGTTTAAAATTTGTTCAGTGCAAGACTGAGGGTCAATTTTATTGGTTACTTGATGTATATAACCTATGGGGTTTGTATGTAGGTAATTACAGTGTCTGGGGGCAGTTTGTCCTGACAGTGCCAGCTAGCCCATCTCCACCAATCATATGCCTTCCAGCTACACTATTACTTGATCATGAATTATCTTATTATTAAATGGTCAGTTTTAATCACCATTAATTACACCACATCCTGTGTTTAATACAGAAAGGTGTGCAGACCAATGTGCTAATGTAAAAGAATGTGATAATTACAGACATAATAGTGCTAATCACTGTCAGGGTAGCAAAAATTAGTGATTATCACAAAATCCCAATTTGGATCATAACTTGTCACATTTTGAGTGTTGGAGTGGGTATAAAACCAAGTTTGGTGACACATTAGAACCATTAGTACTGCTTTTGACTGAAGATTAGTACTAGATGTATGCTTGGTACGCAGAAGATTCTTTCTTACATATTCTTTACTCACTTGTGATGAGTCTTTGCTGTAATATGATTCTCTACCTGAAAAGGAAAAAGAAATTCAGGAAACTCAAAAAACAGATTCAATCCAAGACATGTAAGTTATTTTTAGTGCATTTATATATCTAGTACTGTCCATAAATCTGAAATTAATATAAGTAGAACCTTTGGTCCACATATATGCAACAAAGATGTTTAAAAGAGGTGAATTACATTTGTGTCAGAAAATTTGTTTGTAAATATTATTATTTTCTGTGTTTTTGAACACGAAATAAAACAACACATGAGAACTTTTGAGATATCCCCCCGAACCTTAATATAATATCACATATTTCCTTATGCACTGGGTTGTTTCCTATTGGTATTAGAAGGAGTATGTGTACAGCTGTGATTTGTGATCACATGAGCTGTATACATGTTCTGCATACCGACTGCACACATGTTGGTGGCTGTGTTGATTCATACTGGGAAAGTGTCAGCATGACTTACCATTTACTACCCAGGATATCAGAATGGAGGGCCATCACAAGTATACTTTCTTTTCTGCATGCTTTGGATTATTTGGGAAGTTTTGTGGAATATGACAGGAAGCAATGCCAATTAATTGTGTGGGGATATATAATGTAAGAATACATGTCATTGTAAACAACATTACTTTGAGAAGAGTGCAGATTTGTTCCATTGCAAAGTGTGATTTTGTTAAGACAGACTGGACCAGCCAGATACAATATGAAGATGATCAGGCTACAGAGGCTGGATCTACACATAAGTTTGTAGAGTTTGCTTGGCTGCTACAGTACTACTTTGTTACAATGATTATCACCCAATATTGATCACCTGGCAACATGCCTACTAAGTTTGTTTGTTTGTTTTTCTATATAATATTACTGATTTCATCTTGAGTGTAACAATGCCTCATGTGACTCTAATTATGCGTCATAGTTTGAAATATTGACTCTAGTTTTTGGGCATAATATGAATTTATGACTACAGTGCCTCAACACATAATGTACCTTTTACTCCACAGTACACGTAGTTATACATGATATCAGTGCCTCAACACATAATGTATCTTTACTCCACAGTACACATAGTCATACATGATATCAGTACCTCAACACATAATGTACCTTTATTCCACAGTACACATAGTCATACATGATATCAGTACCTCAACACATAATGTACCTTTATTCCACAGTACACGTAGTCATATATGATATCAGTGCCTCAACACATAATGTACATTTTACTCCACAGTACACGTAGTCATATATGATATCAGTGCCTCAACACATAATGTACCTTTTACTCCACAGTACGCATAGTTATACATGATATCAGTACCTCAACACATAATGTACCTTTTACTCTACAGTACGCATAGTGAGGAACTTATCACAGTAATCAAATTCCTTCATTATATGTGGCGAGACTTATGGCTAATGTTCCTTGACATTAGTACAGGATGAATGTATGTGTATATTTTCTCTAGGTATATTCAGTATTTTTACCTGTTTCAAGATATATGTGGTCTTCCTGTGTCTTACTGGGTTTTTTATCTTGACGTTTTTATATATAGTTGCCCTGGTTGAAGAATTTCTGCGAACCAAAAGAAAAACACAGTTTGAGAGCTGTCAGACAAACTGTTTATGTAAACCCACAGAATTGGTTCTTATTTATAGCAGGTTGAGACAGATTAGTTGTACTTGCTACAGATTTGTGCACACTTACATATTAGTTGGTACACTTTTTTCATTTCTTGTAGTTTTCATTTCAAACCCAGTATACATGTATAGTTTATGTCTTACAAGTTACAGAATACATTATTATGTATTTACCTCAAAGTGGACATTTACATATTGAACTGATAATTAATTGTTCAAAAGATAAATACATTATTTAGGCTTTTTCTTCCTTGTAAGGGGAGGAATTCTATCATCAATGGAACAAGATCACATAGAGACCGACATGGCATATATATTGCCCCAGAATACCTATCTATCATAATACATAATGTGAAGCTGGCTTGTAGTGTTTTTGGCAGATGAATATCTCTGACCTAATCATACCCTGCAACAATATTGACTGTACTGTCCCTATGTGTGTAACTGTAAGTAATTGAATGCCATGAAATTGTTTGTGGGTGAAAGCCCAGCTGTATAATTAGACACATCAGGCCTGATAGGTTACCAACTCATTAGTGAAATGATCTAGGCATCACAGAAGTTAGAATGCACACCTGGTGTATTCATGAAGGATGTATGGTAGAGAGAATTCCATTCCACACCCCAAGGGACAGCTTCTGCATATGTATTTAATTTTGTATGACTCGTATGCTTACTTTTAATCAAGAGAAAGAAAAATATGAAAAGAACCATTTGAAAAATATTGTTTAAAGACTTTATATATAGTTATTTCATGTGAACAATAAAGCCATATTTCATTATGATAACAAGGCTTCAAATCAGTTTTTTTTCTCCCCTATCACTTTGGCAATAACCCATTATGTTAAGATTTTTGATGTGACATACACAAATTTTCTATAAAACATTTTACTTTGTTTAATGGAGTGTTATTTACACCTGGAGTCTGAATTCAACTGTCTAACTATGGGTGGTGTATAGTTACATGTTTGTGTAGACGTGCCATCTGTAGTTTCAAAGTGGTTTCTTGTTGTTGTGTGTACTGACTGCTATCTCAGCTATACATCTGTATAAATATGAGCTGTGTAAACCCATACACAAATATTTGAAACAATAAAAAGACTATAATGCTGAATGAATTTTGCAGTTGAATGAATTTTCATTTAGGTAATTAAAATTTTTCTTTTGCAATTTCAGACATTAAATATGAAGAACCGGAGGCTCCTGTTGAATTTGGTGGTCAGTATGATACAAAACCGAGCATGGATATGAACATCTCCCCAAAACTTGTGTCAGACATGGATTTCAACATGTCAGGAATTACCACTATGGACTTAAGTACAGAAGAGCTCTGTGAGAAGGGAGATAACCAGAACACAGAGAAAGGTGAAGGTGATTCCACAAATCAAGATGTGGATTTGAACAAATCGGATTCCAGTCCGCCAAAGAAACAAAAGTCATTTTTAATGTCAGTGCCACTGGATGATATTTCCATGGACAGTACTAAGATGACGGATAGTGTCATGAGTATCTCCACAAACAGCAGTATACAGGGGTCAACTAGCTCTGGCAAAAAGAGTCCCAACACTGAAAAGTCGGGTGAGTATTTTCTTTAAAAGAATTTGGTGTAAAGAAAAAAGAAATATTGGTGTGTGGTTATTTGTAAATTTTTGAAGTCCACTCTGTATATGAAAGGAATTATATTAGGCTTTTAGAATGTGTTTACATGATGTGAAAAGAGTATGAAGAAAAAAAATTAAAAAAAAAAAAAAAATCATTATATTGATTTACATATACATAGAAGTCATAAAATATGTTATTGTGTCGTAAATCTATATCTGCACCATAGTAATTGTTTGTGATGTTATTGGCATTGATGGAGAGCTCACATTTTAATTTTGTTCAACATGGCCTACCAATAGGAAGAAAAAGAAATTTTGAAAAATGAGGGAATTGCATTTTTGAAGGTCAATTAGATTATATTATCTATATATCTTTATATATATTTGTGTAGCTTTCATTGTTTTTTCTCATCTAATTTCTTTTATTTATTTTTTTTTATATTCATTTATAAATACAGTCGTTTGTATATAACCATATATATATGTTGAAGGTTATTTCTCCCATATTATATATATATATATATACACCTTTTTAGTTTGAACATAAGTCGTTTCACTTGCTTATGGGCGGATTTTAATCTCGGGGTTGATAATAAATATGTATTTATAGTTAAAATAAAGTTTCTTCCACAGCAGTGGTAATGGGCTAGGAGTGCCAAATGATTTCCATTTAAACAATCCCAAGATGGTAGACAGATATCTATACTAAATTTTTTTTTAAAAATTCCATGATCATATTTTAAAACAAAAATGTAAGAATTTCCATATGTATTGGCTAGATGCTGTGGTTGGCTTTTAGCGATAAGATTTTGATCGTTTTTTCAACTCCTGCCATAAATCGATGCGTTCCTGTTGATGAGCTATTTAAATTTGTACTATGATTGTTTACATACTGAATTTCATTGATTCTTCTGGATCTTTAGAGATGTTACAAAGGGAATGTTGAAAACTAACCTTATAACATATATCATTCCTCACGTTAACTTTTGGCCATTGTACTAGCAGTTATAAAGAGTGAAAAAATGAAAAATAAATATTATTTCATTCAATCCTTGTGTGTATTAATTCCTTTTAACTTAAAACGAATGTGAGGCAATGATTTCTGACTAAAAATTTTGATTGCAATGAATGGTTTGTTTTGATTATGCTACTAATATTAAACACCTGTAATACCATTCGGAGAATGCCTGTAATAAATAGATGCATCATTGCGTGTGTTTCTATTGGCTGAACTTTGGCAATATATACTTTTGTTTATGTCTACCTGAACTTTCTTGGCAAGCTTACAGTACAGAGATAGATAGGGTGATGAATTATTTGAGAAATTTCAAGCTAACCAACAGGAACTCTGATGCTGAATTGAATGCTGTGTTTTTCTCCAGGCCACCAGTTTATATCCTATGGAAGAACATACGTGATTGTTAACGGAAAGATGGTTGTCGGCAAGTAATCACCAACATAACCTCTATCCAGGATAAATCATATATATATATATATACTTTATTCTATAATTAAAGTACCTGTGGTGGTTTATTTTATTTTTTACGTTGGTTGGTTGGTTTAATTAACATATTATCGACAAAAAGACATTGATCTGCTCTTGTTCTTTCCCTTATCATGCCTTCCAGGAAATATTGATTGATCTGTGTAAGCGAGAAGCCTTGTGTTTGGTTTTGCATATGGTAATGTAAATGATGGGTCGTCCAACATATCTGTACATGTATTATTTCATTTCATCAGTTAACTATTATCTCATCTTGAAGGCCTCCGTCATATACATACTAAATTGGAACAAATTTCTACAGGTCTTCGGGGTAAATTCTGATAACTCGTTCACCAGCAGAGCAGTAGCTATATAGCCATGCAAGGTACTGGGTAAAAATATACAAACGATATATGGAAAAATGACTATGATCATCAGGTTCACAGATAAAATGTTTCACTGCATAAACACTGCTAAATGTTAAAGAAGGCTTGAGCATTTATGAGTAAGGTATTAAATGTTTATGATAAGGACTGAAGCTTGAGAAGATCAGTGTCTTTGTGTGGGTAGCCCCTACTGCAATAGTACAAGTTAGCTAGGGCTTGTAGTACTGCTTTTTACATTAAAGTTCAAATTCAGTGTAGCCTAGCGCAGCATGCTGCATGCTTGATGTTTACGTTTTTGATGTTGATGCATGTTCAGATATAAATGGTCACCCTTTCATGCACCATTTCAGACTTCATCTTTCTCTAAGTTATATATAAAAATTAATATGGGGAGGGAAGGGCATTTCTATTTCCATTTTGGAAAGAAATTGCAGGACATCTAAATATGTGAAGCAAGTATTTTCAAGGTATGAAAGTTTGAAGGCAAGGATGAAAAGATTAAAATTTGTCAGAATATTAAAATTTACCTCATTATCTGCCATGATCTGGCTAATAATTCAGTCTTTGCCAACATAGTGTTAGACTATTTGATCTGGTAAGACTGTATATTTGTTTGTCTATAAGTTTTCTTTGAAGTTGAAGATGAAAACTTCAGCTTGAAAGAACATTGGTCCTGTAAAGACTATGTAGCCTTGTTTGTTTTGACTGATGTTTCCTTGTGTTTTTTTCTGAAATTATGTTTAATTTTTTATATTTGTTTTTCTTCCCCTTTTTTCAAATTAATTTTTAGTGTCAGAGTTGATGTTATAGATATTAGTTGGATTTTGATTTTCTTCTATTACCATGAGAATAAATAAAGTTAAGATGTTTACTCGTCTGTCAGTATATTACTATAGGTCCAAATGTTGATATTAGAATTCAAATTTATGTACTTATTATTGCATTTAAAAATGAGTTTTTTACCTTGTAGGTAAGAATGCATTTTCAGGGATAAGCAAATCTTTTAGCCAAAGTGATTAATTCGGTTTAGATAAACAAAATTTTTTCAGTCAAAGACTTTAAAACTTGATTTGGTATTTAAAGTTGTTGAAATATTCATATCTTTCATTATCTTATCACTATTCTTAGGTATGAAGGTGAAAAGTATGAACAGTTGTATAATTCATTTTCTATGATTAAATTCAATTTTCTGAACTTTTCCAAATTTTTTTCAAATCTCGGTCATAGAATGATTCTTTATGCTGTTGTTGGAAGAAAAAAATCATCAATTCAAGCATACTTTAAGGTTAAGTGTCATGTTTGATTACCTTTTCAAAAAATGCAATTGAGCAATGAATGAGGAAAAAAAAAATGTACCTAGTGTAATATATATCTATTTATATGCAATTTTGAACATGTGACCATAAAATTTAATGGAAAAATGTAATTTACAACAACGGACCAGGCTATGTTAAAAACTTAATACACAGCTGTAAGAACTAAATGTTAGTCTATAAAAGTAAAATGCAAAAATTTAGTGTAGGGCTTTTATATCAGAAATCATTCGAAAAACTTTGAATTTATCTTTTAAAGCTGTATGGAAATTTGTAGTAGCATGAAAATTGAAGATGCTCCATGTGCAGTTAGATGTTCTGAAGTAGAGTTTTATCTCAGATATGAGTCATTTATTGATTAACTGTTATGAAGGCATAGTTCAAAATTTAACTTTGTGATTTTTGTTCCTTCTGCTGTAACTATGTCGAGGTATCGATCTAAGACATTGCATGTGCAGCAGGATCTATTTGACTCCTTGGAAATGTAATCGAAGGTTATATGTAGGGATCAGACATAAGGTCACAGAGGTGTCACACGTTGTAACATAAACCCACAGATGCTTGATAGAAAGCTGAGATATACTCAATAATTAATCACATGACATTTCTGAAGTGAATCTCTGTTTTGTCAGGTCTTCAGATCATATTGCATAAGTACTGCAGAAATATTGATACCTACTGTTACATCTTGAGAGAAAAGTTAATTTTCTACATACTGTACATGTATGTGTCATTCCAATGGCTTCCAGTCAAGTTAATTTCACTACAATTTGTGCAATACAATTAATATATCATTACTTGGATTTTTTTTCTAAAAAAATTGTGTCGTGACTATTCATTGATTGAACAAGTACTTGATTTCTGTCTCACATTTTGGTCTGTTGAACTGAACTTTCTGGATTACATTTTCACATCCTCCATGGCCAGCAGTCTCATGCATATAACATTATAGAGACGGCTGCTGTAACTGGATTATTAAAAAGTCTGGTAAGTGAAGGGCTATGTTACAGACTTGTTGCAAGTCTGTCAGTGAGGGTATTGTTTATTAGGTAAGACTCCACAGTGTGTGGTTAGTATACAATATGTACTGTTCACACACAATGAACAGAATGAGATGTAGAGGTTAGAGCTATGATCATAAGATTTATAAAATCATCTTTTGAACATTTGTAATGAATTCTTCTTAAAAAATGAAAATCCACTTTAAATTTGTTTATTGCACTGAACATCAAATGCAAACGTTAAACTGATATTGACAGGTAGCTTTCTAGGGTATTTGTTCTCGAGGCTGGAGATTACAATATGATGCAGCTAAGGTCTTTCATCCATCTGTCATTTCTCTTTGAACTTTTTCTTTGGCATCATGAAAACAACAAGTCACACTGTAGATTTTCTTTAGTGACCTTGATGTACTCTCAAGGTAATGTTTCAGAGGTCATAGGTATTTTAGAGACTCTACACAACATTGTCCAAAGAGTCACGGTTACAGGTTTTAGAGATATGATACAATTTTGTACCTTTTTCAAGTTTGAAATTAGAACAAAGTTCAATGCATGTGATATTCAGGCAGTTAATGAGATGAAAAACCATACTATACATGTTCATGTCATTGACGTTTGTTAACTTAAAAGGTTCAGGGAGCAAGCTTCTTATTATGTATATAAAGAAATAACTAAAACATCATTACATTGAAAGTAAGATATAGAACAATGAACAGGAATAGATTACATAGACCTAGACCAGTAGTTGATAACTTCAACCAGGTGCTGGCTGGGGTCAGTGACATCATGGCTTATTGATGGTTTGATGTTATAGGTGAAAGATGTAGATATCTTCACAGCTTTTAAGGCCTGAATTCTTATGAATCCTAATATTACACACATAATTATAAGCTTCAATTTTATTTACAATAAAGTAGAACTCAGAAAAAAAAAAAAAAAAAAAAGACTTTTACCATTATTAGAATGTTTGGGATGAACTCCAGTTACCTGGCACCTTGACTAATTTCTGAATTATGACAAAGTTGCTAGGAGTGTACCTGTTTACGTGCTGTAATTGTAGATTTACTCCCACACATTATCTGTGTTGATGCTCTGTTGTAGTTAGTTTCATTTTATTGCAGTTGCCTTCGCAAGTCAATAAACATAACAATTCTCTTCATTGTTATTAAAGAAGGGGCCTGATTTGTGTGTAGTAAAAACAGAATAAATTCACTGACAAGGCATTTACGTAACCTCAGAAATCCTAAGACAATGGTGATATATGTTTTCTTACACAAATTGAATAACATTATCTTTGATTTACTCAAGCAATCTGTTTGCATTAGGTTGTTATCTTGTTACCTGAGTAGATGGAAGACTGCAGACTGCAGTGAACTTTGAAGTTGTTAGGAGATCTCTTAGCAGTATGTCAGACCAGATATTTATCAGCCCCTATACCTATTGTGTAAGGTATCCTAACTATACATACCTGTAATCAGTTAACTCTTATCTAGTGTTACACAAAGTGAAAAATTTACTTAATTTTGATGTATATATAGTCTATGTACATAGCCATAGTCTTAAAAATATATACTATTTATCCCATTTATATGTTGTTAGAGAAGTTCTAATGCTAAAAAATGTTTCATTAGCTCTTTAGCAGAAAACTCAAATTCTCCCGCAAAGCCCACGTCATTTAAATCTTAAATCTTGTGATAATTTAAAATACAGGTAGATGGGATACTGTAGCTCCCTCCCACTTTCCAATGTAAGACAGCAGAGGGTGAAGCAAATGGCTAAAATCTTGCAGTTAATTTGAAAATCTGGTTTCATGAACAATTTAAGTGATATTGTTACATCTGTTCACTATGTTGGTGTGGTACCTATATGTTTTTTTTTTTTTAAATAGGTTATACAATGAGTTAACAGTTATACAATGACCAACAGTGTAATTTGCTGTAACATAACCCATAATACATAAATACCTCATATTCATGTATAACTATGCTTTGAATATTAATACTGGGTTCAGATACCATAGAAACTCTACAGAGTCCAGACTAGTGGAGCATATTAATGTTTACTTGCCTACTAACAACTCTATAGTATGTGCATATAAACAGTAACTTACCAGTGTAGAAGCCATTTATCTATTATTATTGTACATACCAAGTTATGGTGCTTTGGGCATCACAAACTACAACGCTCATTTACAGGTGCACTCGTAGTCTGATGTGGTGATCTGGATTCCCATCATTATCATCATTTGTTTACGTCTTGGTGTATAGCAATATGAGGGTTTTGAGACATATATTCTCTTGAATTGATGAGTAACATCTCTGTTTCTCACTTAATTCACATATCTGTTGGCAATGTTTTACAGAGTTTAGAAAAAAATTAATGGCCGTTAAGTTTTTTGAAAATTGTTTTTGAAATTAAGTCTTTAATATGCTGCAGTTTTGAATGTCTCAGAAATAATTTAAGTCTATTCTGATCACCCTACAACATTATAAGTTAATCTATATAAAGTTCATATATAACATACTGTATTGTCCTTTAGATAATATGATACAACTGTATCTGTTAAACTGAAGTAGATAATAGTTAAGGTCTTGTTAACCTGAACTAGTTATTAGCCTTGAAGGCCTAACTTAACATACACTCTGTGTCAAATCTGAAGTATTTAAATTCTGTGGTCTTTAAAACAATATTCTTTCGTATGTAAATATCTGTTTAGGTAAGTAGTTGATGCTGGAGCACACATGCACCTCTCCAAGAAGAAGAGTTATGTGTCTGTTGATTTCTATCATCTGTCGTTCAGGTCTTATGAGTAATGTGTTGTAGGTTTATTGTAGAAAGGCAAAAATGTGTTCTCTTGATCTGTATACCTCTGTTTTCTGGGTAGTCTGTATACCATTGTAACATGCTAGCTATAAATTCATTATAATGACAGAATCTTATATAGATCTTGTTTTTTTTAATTATATGGAAATATTCAACCCATTTACTGAAAATATTCACAAGTTTTATTTATACTGGCATGATTCAGCTGTTGTTTTCGATAGATCTATATTTTAGGAAATATTTTTATACACAATTCTCTTCAATAATGGACTGATATGATTCCTACTGTTGATTTAATTATCTTCCATTTCTAACCTGACTGTCACCTTTTCCAATGAAAAATATTTTCTTGAATTTACTGTAGTGATGGTGGTGTAAAGGCAATGTTTATATTTGAAGAATAAAGTATACCATTTATCTGTCTGTTACAAACTGATACATTGTTTACTATAGTCACAATAAATTTCAGCTCTTGTTCTAACCTGTGTACAACTATTTCAGTATTGGAAACTAGCGAAATATAGATCAGTTGAAAGTAAAACACTGGGCTGTTGTACATCAGAAATACATCATTTCCATGTTTAAGGGTTTTGATATGTGTTTTGTAATGATTATATATGAATATTATTGTCTGGCAGGAGTATTTCTCTCATGCTTATATTGGGAAGTTGGAAAAGTGTATATCAGGGACTGCCACTACATTGTTGTCCCAGTGTCTGATCAATATGCTATGCTGTAGTTACATTTTGACCAAGCAGTTGGCTGTTAACAGCTTTACCCCTGGTGCTCACGCGAAGTGAACACACATTTTCTTTCAGTTTTTAATAGAAACAGATTTCCTTTCAATTTAAAAAGAAGCTAGTTGTATCAGCTGTTGTCCTCCATCTCAATCCAGACTTTCTTTAGTGTTCTGCAGTCCACATTCACACTATAAACATGTTGCTAGCACACATATTAAGAACTTCATTTCCTAAAGCATCATGGTAGTTGTTTAAAGAAACGAATTACAACCAGTGGTTTAAGGCATTCATTAATAGAAATCTTAATATAACTCATTGGATATTCACAAATCTAATACCAGATGAATGGTTTCCTGGTTTCCATTGAATTTTGATGTTGAACATACTGATCTGAAATTTTACTACTGGGTTAGGTTTTATTACTTTGTCCAGTCTTTGAGCAATCAGATAATGTATGTATTATGGCATACAAAGATAGTGATAAACCTACTTAATAGCCCAAGTGTTAATTGATACAAATTCCTAATTTGATATTGGATTTCATTACCATTTTTTGCAAGCAAAGAAACTGTAGCTGACAAAATGTTGAATATGAAATTAAAAATCTGATTGTATACACTTCCCAACAGAAGTGTTCTGCAATTTATATCTGTTCCTAAAGTAATGCATTTTTCTGATTTTTCTTTTTTTGAAGTTTTATTTCTCTCAATCAATAACTGTATTTTAACATATATTCAACAGTAGGTTTATAGTGAATCAAATTCTTGTCTCATAGCAGCTAGTATATGCATATTTGCAGTGCAGTAGGGCTAGTCAGTGTGTGCAGGGCATCACCAGACTGCCTGAGGCTCTGGGATGCGACAGATATATGCTATGCAGCATTAGTACTGATCAATAACCGTGGGACATTGTAGTCATAAAAAGGTTAAACGTCTTCCGTAGTACGACTGAATAGTTAGTTCACTGGCTCATACCGGATATACAGCATGTGAAGCATGCTGTGGGATGTATGCTCCAATATATTACCAAAGTTGTCATAATGTCCATCTTTTAGACTTTAGGTAGAGTAGGAAGAATTGGGAAATTTATGTATAAAATATGTTTCATTTGCTAACATTTGCAATTCCTTGTGTAGACGCTGCAAAGAAAGATAAAGAGCGAGACAGAGAAGAACGGATAAAGGCACAGAGGGAAAAATTGGCAGAGGAAAGACAGAAAAAAATAGAAGAAATGAGAGAACAGCAACGTCTGGCCCAAGAAAAGCGTGAAAGACAACTCGACTTGCGTCGCCTCAAAATTGAAGAGCTAAGGCGTCGCGATGAGGAACGAAGATTGGCAGTAGAGGATAGACGAAGAAAAAGAGATGAAACGGAGCAGGTATGAATTTAAAAGGGACTGTTTTGTGGGGGAAACTTCATTACGAAATCAGTAAGTTGATAATGACATGGCCCATAGGTATAGCCACATAGGTAATAGCAAAGATTCTGCGTCAACATTTACGGTGTTGAAAATGAAGCTAATCAATGACTGATGTTTTTATGGTTTCAGTTTTCGTGTTCAATAAAAATACTGCTTTATGTTTTTGCTCAGCCATATTCCATCTTGTTTGCGTTTGCTTCCCAAAATAGCTAATAATTTAATAAACCAGTCTAGAACAGGAGCAGCACATATACACACTGCACTCCTAGTGCATGGCACTGGTATTCAGTCAATGAACAGACAACTTCTGTATATCAAGGGTACATCTACTGGTGTGCTTGATGGCTATCTTAATCTTCCCTTTGTCTCAGAATAATGGATGAGTTGAATACTTTGATGGAAAACTTTCTTGTCTCTAAATATTTAAGGAATAGTGAACAAAAGAGATGGAAAAAAAGGGACTGTTGAGAAAATTTTTGGCTATGTAAGCAATGTTTTTGTGCAGCATCAATGTTGTTACTTTCTGACTTTGAGAAACTGTCTAAGTTGATAAATGGTGGATAAGGATTCATCTGTCACAGGAACAGAAGGTTCACAATGATTCTGTAGTACATCAAGACGTTGTGAGGCATCTGTCTGTGTAGACAGACATCAAGCTAGAGTACCAGTTGAAGATGTCTGTTTTGTCTTCCAAACTTCTATTCTATCTACTCAAAACCATCAGCTCTCTTGATTTGTTAGTTCTTGACTGACTACTCCCATTTTTTTCTGCAATTGTTTTTTTTTTTTTTATGTCTCCACCAAGAAGAATCATACAGAGTCCGTGTTTTGTCCATAAAACTAAGGAGACAAAAAAAATTAGATATTCTTACAATTTGTGGTATGGTAGGAGAAAACATCTAGATTAGTTGCAATGGTTCCTTTTGGGCCAAATGTCTTATTTATTGTGACAAGGAAATTGAAGTAAACTTTGAAGAAATAGGGGATTATCAAATATTTTATGAGATTGTTGTAGTCAAAATTTTGAAAAATAAGAATCAATATCAACACTCAAACAATTGATTGTCATGTTTGTGTGTCTGGTTTCCTTATACAAACACGGTATGAGTCTGGACAGGACACCGCATTCTCAGGCATAGTATAACCAGTGGGAATCATTATGTGACCACAAAATTTAAAAAAAAAAAAAAAAAATCTATGAGAAGTAAACAGTTAATCAATAGGGAACTTCAACACTACAAAAGGAGATGGACTAAGGATATACAATTTTCATCTTTTTTTTTCCTAGAAAAAGTTGAAATCTGTGAGAAATATATTATCTCTTCATACTTAGTTAATCAATAGAGCATTTGAAACATTCCAGAAAATATTGGTAAACTATGGTGAATGGTTTTCATATTGGAACAGGATAAAACAAAAGCTTCCAGTGGGAAAATGTTTTGAAAGAAAAAAAAGGAACTTGAGAGAAAAGTCTTATTGATATCACGATAAATCAGCTTTCACTTTGGTTTGAACCCTATCCAAAGAGATAAAGGAGGCAGCATGCCAGTAGAAGTGGAAAGTAGTGACGGATGTATTTTCTATAGCCTTAGGACCCTTATAAATATGTTAGACTGGTCCATAGAATGGGGATGGATTGTCTATTATAGGTAATTAGGGGCCAGAGGAAATATTACTGACATCATCACAAAATGATCATTGATTTTGATATAATTGTAACCTTAAAATATATAAAACCCTGTTCATACAAATATTTCATACAGAGAAACGAATACAGAGCTGAGGTAGTTATTCTGAGAGGAGTCTGTGCATGCATGATATCTGGAATCTCTTTTCAACCATCAGATTTCTGAACTGGGATTCTATGTTACATGGAGGCTGGAAACTTGAGACCTATCATTGTCATATTACAGTCTTTCTTGAAGACATCTGGCCCACAAGTAACACTGTAGTATATAACTGTCTGTGGTAAATGTATTTGATAGGCTTTGTCTTAGTGCCTCGTGCTCACATAAGAACAAAGACAAGCTGAGCAGAACAAGGGAATTTATCAGAGGAGCAACATTTTGAAGAAAATCTTTATTGTAAGCAATACACAAGATTTAATTTGGAGGTACATGGCTGTACTGGGAGAGAAAATGTTAATTGTGTGCTGAAATATGTCAAACAGAGGTCACTTTTGAACTGTGGTAATGAAATGTTTATGATTTGCACATGTAAATGGTTGAGAAGGGCTTCTGGAAATGATTATATATCTTATACTGAAGGAAGGCAACAGTGTTAAGATCTTGGGCCTGAGAGTTTACATTGCTGTAAATATTTCACAGGAATATTTATGAATTGTTCATTTGACCAGAGGTTAGTATAATATTATGAGGGTTGAACACATGGCCACTGTGCATGTGTGTGTGTAAGTGTTGAACAAAGATGAATCAAATGTTGGGTATGTACACATAGTGATTTGTTAAAGAGTAAGTGAAATATCAAACCAGTTTTCACTTTACTGAGCTCTCTTTTCTTCTCAGTATGGATAAAGGGAAACTAAATATTAAAATGATGTTCTCTGCCTTCATCATGTGCCATCTACTGTGCAGTATGGTGGTAATGCATATGGACAATGTGTTTAGTTGTGATAAGATCTATTGAAACTAAACAAATGGCTTTAATTTTCTTTATAGACTTTCGAGGTTGTAGTTTGGCATGTCCAGCAAACTGACTGAAATAATATTAGAAATACACTACTTACTTGTTTTATTAAGTCACCACTGCACAGAACATTTTTTGCATGGAAAATTGGTAGTAAAGAAGATAAAATAGTACAAAGGACAACTTGTTTGCTCTCTTGTCAAAATACTCCTTGATGTTGATGCTGTGCATTTGTTATTTTTGATAGTACCATTGGTAAAATCTGAGATTGATAGAATATACTATATCAATCTGTAGAGTGTACTTTGAAGTGTTATTTAGAAGGATGAAATGGAATGGTTATGTGTTTCTGTTGTAAAAACTCATTGGATGATGCTTTATATCATTCTTTGGGGTATTCAGCAATTTCAGAACCTTCCTTTGTTTTTAAATGTATTAAAATTGATAGATATGAATTTCTAAAATTACTTTCCTAAGTTTTCAATCGCATTTAACCAGATATAAAGCTAATATATGCAGATAGCGAAATCAAATGGAGTAGGCTTCCAGGAGCCATTCATGGCCTCGCCTTGCTACACGTAGCCTGTATATTTTTTGCCACAGTAATGATATTAATTTGACAAGTCAGGACTCCTCTATTATTGATAATGGACACCTTGTTTGATAGCCACATCACAGAAATCTGACCCAGACTCTCACCAAATTCACTGGACCTTGATGCATTCTGATTTATCACCAAGCAGACCAATGTGTTGAGAACAACAGTGCATACCTCTTTACAAATATTGTGTGATACCATTTGGAGCTTGCCATTCTTTCTGGTGACATCATGATGACATTTTCTGTTGATAGTTCAGGAATCAATATAAAAATTGCAAGTGTCTGACCGATAAACCCAACAAAATGGATATTTTTGTCATTGATCAGATAGCTTTCCTTCGCATTGGTGCAAAGCAAGCAATCTGAAACAACATTGGCTTTTCTAGAATCTCTATCAATTGATATGACAATAGTTGTATGTCATTCCTGGTGTGTTCAAAACTCTTATAGAAAAAACCTTGTTCTATTGATCAATGGAAAAGGGAGATAATTGTAGTCAGACAGTTTTTTTCTTCTTCTTCTTTCGAACCTGGGAATATGCATATTGGAATGGTGATAGGCATTGTATGTAAAAGCAAGACTTGCATGTGAACTAATCTATGTGTATGTGTGTGTGTCAGACTGGTAGCTACTAGACAGAAAAAAAAATTTCCAGCAACAACATATGTTTGTATTGGAGGCCGGCAGATTATTGATTTGGTTGTTAAAGTTTGGTACATATATAGAGAGCCTTCAGCAGACATATGTGTCATTAACACCTTTCCATTGGCCCACAGGTTTCTACCTGGAAAACAGTGTATTTGAGAAACAGAGAGAGAAAAAAAGAAAGAAATAATTGTTTAGTAACTGCTGGGTTCCATTATAATCTGTCTGTAACAGCTTGCAACAATATGAAATATGGCTCCAGTTGCTTGTCAATGAAATTTAATGTGGTAGTGAAAGGTCCAGTATAATAACATTATGTGTGAATCTGATTGAAGATGAGATTTTTTCATTTGATCAGAATGGTGAATGATTGGATTAATTTAATAGGTTGATCCAGTTTGATGCCAGCTGATAGTTCACACCATGCATCGATGAACTTTCAAAGATCCAAACTTACGGTCACATCCAGTACAATACTAAATTCTGGTTTATATCTAAAGCACAGGAAGAACTGTGTCCATAAACTGTTAGTTTTTACAAAGCAGATTTAGTCAAATCTGGTCAGCCTTGTCAAAGAAATCACTTAAAGGTCACATGTATGTAACTTGTCAAACCTCACATTGAGATCTACCTGAACATCACCTGTCTATAAATATTTGTTTTCAAAGTGTTTTAATACTTCATTGATTGTGTTAGTATTTTCTATAAAGACAATTAGTAAAATGCCAAATTATCTTTATGGTCTTATTTCACTTCCGTTCTATGTACATATGTCTTTCTTCTGATTTTTGATGTTTTTAATGTCATTTTTAAAAATAATATTAGCTATTTAAGTTCTTTGCTTGTGGGCAGTAAATACTTATTACAGATATATAAAGTCAGTCTACACAGGTCAGCATAGACGTAAAAGCAGTTCACAGAAAGAGCTTGGTTTTCATTGATCTCTTAGTCATGCATTATGCTGCAAGTTTACAGGAAAAGAAACTCTGATTAATACACATATACTGTTATCCACTAAAGCTACAGTATAAAGAAATTTAGTAAGGTAAAAGATGATCTTGTCAGTAGATAACCAGGACCACTATATGACCAGGGATAGATTTATAGGGAAGTACACTATTTTATCAGGTTCAAAACTGTCAATATAAGGATACAATGTATAAAATCCTTTTATGGATGTTTAAAATAACATTTCCTTCTCACAAATGTTTTATACAAAAAAAGGTACAAGATAGTAATCAGCTTTTTTATGCATGGATGACCTGGAATCGATTTTTCTATGGCTTTCATATATTGATCAAGTATGCGAATCGCCGACCACTGTTATAACTGCTTGAGAGTAAGTCATCTCTTGGAATTAATCTGTTCGCCAGTATTCTTACTTGTTTAAAACCAAAGACTAATACACAAGCAAATCTATACCCACAGTCTTTCTTTGCACCTACTTCCGAATTCTATCTTTTTGGAAAATGTTCAATTAACAGTAATTACAACAGTGGATTGATCTGCATGCACGCTCAGTAGAGGCGTTAGTTCCAATATCGGTGAGGTCTCCCAGTTCTATGTTGCATGCGATTGTGTATGGAGTTGGAAAGGGAGTGACTCATTTTGCTTGTCATGTTGAATGTGTAATGAAGGGTTGGTGAGAAATTCCATTGTCTTTTGCTGAGAGAGTTGTTCCAGCAACAGTTTGTGGAGAAATTCCGGTACTGTCTAGTTTTGGTGTTGGTCCTACTAGGAACAGTACTACACATTCTTAGTAGCGAAGTGCAGATATGGCTGAAATTCAGGTGACCCGACAGATTTCTTTTGCTGATGAATCAGAGGAAGAGGTTAGATATTTGTGGAAGTATTGATCTTTTAAGGGATTATGTCATTGGTGTTCAATTGCTAGGGTGAGTCAACATATGTATTGTAGAATTCACATTATGCAATTCACCTGTTTATGATACAGGTATGCAATGCAGGTGGTCAGTAGGGATAAAAAAATTGTTTTGAATTTAAAAATTCATGAATGTGTCTGCATAACATCAGATTCTCTTCAGATTTATGGTTATAACTCTGGAATCAAATCGGATTATATATCAGTGTATTGGTATTTTGATACAGTATACAGTGGCTAAATGTCAAACTTCAGAACCTGCTAATGAACATTCGTTGTATTTTGCCATGTTGAATATCTAATAATGGCATTAAATATTCTTTGTTTATAAAAAATCAGTTAATGTGAATCGCTTCTGTGCTAGGCACAAAATTGAACAAATCGTAAAAAATGCTGCTTCTCTTGGGAAATAGCTCATGATTTCAGTTTCTGTATAAATTAACTGGTTTCTGTGTATTCACAGCAAACTGTGTTTTTTTAAACGCTAAGAACGCTACCCAAATCATGCTAGCAGCCTTACTCAATTTACCAAAGTTTTATTGATTTTTTTTTTATCTTGAATTTTCATTGACGTCACTTGAATGATGTGAGATGCAAACCCTGCATATACCACATCAGAGGTTTGTCAGGTGTGTTGAGTGCTTAATTCTTTCTTTGTGAAATGTTTATAGAGATTAGGAAAGATAACGGAGTAAAATTGATCAGAGAAGCTATGTTGACACCTAGGTTGGAAACAGAGTAATTTTTAGTGTAATGAATGAAATGAATCATGTTCATGATTTCAGGTACAATGTGTGAATGAGTACGGAAATTATGTCATTTCAGGAAATCTTTGCTACATAGTGACTTCCATGCTTTTAATACTCCAAAATGACAGCAAATCATCACGATTTGGAATGATGGTGTAAAGCATGTTATACTTAGAATTCTATTCTGTAGAGAGTGCTGGGGGCAAATTGAGATTAACGGGTGAAGGGCAATGATTTCAATTCAAAAATGTTTCTGGTATATCAAAAATGTTCTACTCCAGGTAAAAGCTGGTATACAGTAAGTAACATGGTACTCACAATGCTGTTATTAACATGTTTTTTGATTATCATGTCAGCTTTTAGAATTTCAAACTTGATGAAGAAATTATAAAAATTTACAGATTTTGCCTTTAATTTTTATCCTTTCATTCTACATACTGTTGTACAAATAATTAAACTGACTGAGAAACATGACATTCTCATTCTTTGTTTTTTCAGGCGAGAAAAGAGTCCATCATCCAAAAGTCACAGGAACGCATTACCCGTTACGAGCAGTGGAAGGCGAGTGGTAGAAAAGGTGGGCGAGTGTTGGTGTACGGGTTTGGCAGCCGTACACCTAGAGAAGTGTGTCAGCCAGTAGATCGACGACGATCATCGTCTCATAGTGCGCTTATACGTCGCTCCCCTAACGGGTCTGATTCGGACTCGTGGCGACCCCAGCGTCGGGCCGTGTCCGCCTGCAGCACGGTCAGGCGGCACTGCTGTATTGATATTAATCGCCTCACTGGTATGTGCTCTTCTTTTCATTAACACTGCAACATGTCATATGTCAAATTTACCCCCCAAAAAAAATAAATAAAAGAAAAAGGAAAGAAACAATCAAAAGCAAACAAAAGAGAAAAGTTAATTTTTGCTCATTTGGATTTTACATCTGCAATTATCCTGTGGAAGATTAGCATTATAATAGTTAATATTTCTCATTTCTGAAAATTGTTATTTGAAGAAAAACATAAATATTTGAAAATAATAACATCATAAATCTTGTAACTTGTTACTTTGACTTGAAAATCAATTAATTAGAATATTAAACTTCAATTTAGATGTCAATGACAGTGCTTCAGTGGTCTAATTTACAATCTTGCTGTTGTTGTCATGATTGGAAAAGACAATGTTATATGCAAATCTCAATTGTTCTTTTTCCATGAATCTGAATGAAACCCATTATACCGCAAGTCTAAAGCTTCAATATATATCACGGAAGAAATCCAAAATATCATTATTCATTATGCGGAAATTTCAAATTCTTCTCTGTAATGAAATACTTTATTATTTAGAAGAAGGTGCTTTCCTGACTTTAGAATCAAAGCCTTGCTGTCAGAATTCTTGCCAATATTTCCTACCAGAATTTTGAGGATGGGGAGAGAGCTTCAGTTTTCGGCATGCAATGTTCATTTTATTTGACATGTTGTATTTCCCGCTCTTGCTAACTCTCTCTTTTATTTTTTAGATATACTTTCAGTATGCCTTTACTTTACTCTGTATCCTATATATTCATTTAACCTCTGTATTTTTTTGTAGATTTTTTTTACTAACTTGTGCTATTCCAAATTTTTGCTTTTGGTGGTTGGTAGTGGATAGTTTAGCTGATTTGCAGTGTACACTAATAACATAGATGCATATATAACTAAAACTGTGTTATCTGTGATGTAGAAATTAATTCAAGAATAATAGATTGATATGAAATAAGTAACAATTCTACTTCAGTTCTTTTTCACTTACCCTACCCCTGGACTGTTTAATGCAAATATGAAGCGTTACGCTTGAATTAATAAAGATATTAATATTTTTCTCCGAAATTTGAAAATGGATTTAATGAAGATTGATTATTTATTATGTAGATAATTTTACATTGATTAAAAATACCACACATTATTTGATTAATAAAGGTATATCACTTTATGGAATTAAGTTTAGCATTGATTCATTTCACTGGTGCACAATGCTTTTGAGGCAAGCTTTGTCCACCATCTGAAATAGCCTGTTGATATATGTGTGCATTACAACAGTTGGAAGTGGTACTGAAAGTCAAAGGTAACCAAATTGGATAGGTGGATGGGGAAAGATAAACTAAATTGTACATTAAAATAACAACTCTTACAGCTGAAGAAAAAATTGCTGCATGGAACTCAACAATGATATCTGTTCTCATTTATATAACCATGGTAATAGAAAAACAAAGGAAAAATGGAGACCTTAGCTCTGCGGAGTTTATGTGGTGATAGCCTAGTGGTTGCTGTCATCCATTTTGACATTAACGTTGACATGAGTTTATGGCGAAATTATGACTATTTACTAAAGGGCAAGGCACAGTGAACTTGTTAATGGTTTATACTGGGTTACAACATAAACATGCTTCACTATTACAAGAAACATGTTTATCATACAAAACAAGATTTGAAAATTAGACAGTACTAATACTTTACAGAGTCACCTAATATCAAATCTTTTAGTATTAATCAGTCTTCAAAAGAAAATATTTTAGCATATTCTTACAGAAATATTTCTGAAATCTTCTCCAAGTGTTTCTGTCAGTCTTATTTATGTGTGTTCAATAGACCATATATTTAAAAGTCTATATACATAGATTATATAGCTGGGTTACAGATATACACTGTGCATATTTATTAATACTTATAGACAAACCAGATAATTGGATGAGATATATTTGATACCACGAGGATAACATTCTGAAGTAACTTTGCAGTGGCATGAATGCATGAGAGCAGAAGTATTAACATATCTTGCAAATCAAATTTTAATTTCATCTCACATCTGCTAACTGCTTCATTGTTATTGAGATGCTGTATTGGATTTAAACTTGTTAAAGCCTTATTACGTGAAATGCTTTACAGAAATGTTTACATAAGAGATAATTCATATTTGAGAAAAAAATAAACAATATTGAATAGATTGCTTGTTGAATATTATCAAATGTTTTGTAGACAGAAAACTAATCTGTGTGAAATGCAATTGCGTTATATGCATTTACATATAACTTTTGCGCCTGGAGCTGCATATAAATTGGCATTGAAATAATTTTGTTGCATATCAATTAGAAATGATGTAATGATTCCGATTGAAGTAGTATTGATGACTGTATTTTGTTGCATTAGATGCATTTTGTTTGTTTAATTTGCGTGTTTTGCCTGCTGCATTGCCTGTTTCTTGACTCCTTAGGCTATCCAGGAAGTAGTCCTCCTTCCAAACTCCTGTCTGCGTCAACAGGTGCCCTCTATCACTCGTCTAAGCGTGATTTCTCCTCGAGTGGCAATCTCAGTGTTCGGGGTAGACCAGCAGAGTCTCTCCTGGGTAAGCCTACAATGTCAACTGTGCTGTCTCACAATGTCCTGTGGCGTCCTTGTTCTTCGTAGGAAGTAGTTAAAAACCCAACACCAAGAATCTCATTTTGGAATTGTCTTCTGGAGATATTATCTCTTATGCAAGCCGAGTCTTCATCTTAAACTTACCTCGACGGTGTCTAGTATAAGAGGTTTGGAAGGGGAGATAGGTAGTGAGTTGATGGGAAATGGATTTTGTCTTCATATTAAAATCTTTTAATGGGGTCACTCTTCTTTTGAGATCATTAAGTAGAAAGATTTACCATTGTTTATCAAGAATATTAATAATCAGCTCTGTCTATGATCTTGGGTTGTAGGTTTGACGGCAAAATTCATTATTTTGGAATCACTATTTATCAGTATAGTGTTAGATTCGTGATCTTGTCAACAAAGTTTAGTATGAGGGGGTCTATCTTATGTCATTGCCATTAAAATTTGTCTTAGTGGATGTGAAATTGAGGTTTGGTCTTCTTTTTTTTTTATGTAGAAGGTTTCAGTCTGAAATATTGGATCTAAATTCGAACATCAGAATTGTTTACACGGTACAGAGTTTCTTAGTTTTCTGTTTGCCTTTGTAATAAATCAGTAATTATTTCATAGAATTGTATTCTGTTGGCAAAAGGTAGTTGGATTGGTTTTGCATCTTACAAATTATTACATACCATCTTGAGATTGAATATTGTGATTAAGTTATGTTAATTCCGATGGCAGTCTGTCTATCAAATAGGTAGCCTTCTGGACTTGTGGAGCTTTTGAAAAGAGAAATGTTTTAAATATGAGAAATTATTTCTTGTAGGTAGGGAACAAAATATTGTTACATTTATCTCATCTGGAGACTGACATATTTAGTGACAATTAACCATTATGTCAGTATAATGATATGTAATGGCTCTTCGTTACTATAGCAACATCTTGACAAGAAAAGAGTTATCTGATCACGAAGTTATAGGATACTGTGTAGCTGTTTCTATTTTAAGTGAAAGAAAAAAGAAATTGTGAAGATAACAGTGTTATAAAATTGTGTCAGGCAGCTTGTGTGTAGTGGAAGGGAACATTCTCTGTCACATTTAAGTTTCTGTAGCAGCTGATATTGTTAAATATAAGTGTAACAGTAAAATCAAGCTTTTTAATGGGGTAGGAAATGTGACCTTTCAAACTGTTATTGTATAAGTTGGTCCATAGATAGGATCTGCTAATTGTTTCCCACTTTTTCAAAGGCTTTAAGAAGAGAAAGTTATCCCCTGTAGGAGCACATTGTCCCAGGCAATATGACTCTCTAAACTTTTAACATTAACTTCTGTTTGTGGGATTAACAGCAAAAAAAAACATAATAAAAAAATCTTTCACGAATTTTACTAGAAGATATTTTGCACTTAAGTAAAAGGTGGAATTGAGTTGTTCTATTTCCGGAATTTATTTGGTTGTTGTAGAATATGGATGATTTGTTCGGTCACAACCTCTTTTTGTGTTGATTTAACATCCTATCAAGATTCCCATACTTTTCAGTGGTTCGAGGCTATAGCTGAGCTTTAATCACATTTATTGGAGAGCAATATTTAAAACTATAAATTCCATTAATGTATAGGTGGTAATGTGGCTGGTCTTCTGTAGGAAAAGCTGTCTATCGTTTTCATGTATGTCGGGATGTTGCTGTGAAAACATTTTGATTGGGCACATTTTGAAACGTAGAAGGAACTTTAGGGAAGATCAGGAGAGGAAAGCCGTAGATATAGGTGTCATAATTTACAATGGGGAAGAGATTTTGTCCTGGCAATGTTAAATGTGTTGTGTTTGTCTATTGTATGTCATAAAGAGAAGTTATGATGCACGTCAAGAGAAATTAATTGTATGTTTCTAGTAATTTATTTTATAATTGTGATGATTTATGTAGATATGATTGATTCTTGGAAATGTTGATATGTATTTTGTCATGTGAACGAGTACTAATTTTTCAACCACTGTATTATGTTACTAATGTGCATGATCAGACTTAACGCAAGTTGCATGCCCTAAATATCAAAGTGTCTCGTAGGTAGTGTAAAACATTTTTTACTTGTCTGATACTAAGACGATATATCGTTCCTCTACCCCTTAGATGAAATAAATAGCTAAAAATTAAAAGGAGAAAAAAAAATAAAGGAATTTTGAAATGCCGCAAAGTAAGTCTGATGAGCTGGGGTAGATGAATGGGAGGTTTTTTTTCACAATTTTTGTCGATTTTCCTTTTATTTCTTTTGTTCAGTTTAATAATTATCTAAGAAAAAATTTTTCTGTAGTCTTACTAAGTTTTGTTTCTTATTGATTTTATTATTAGATGTGCTTTCTTGTCGTTCAACTTTATCACATGGTGTTGTTGATATCATCACACTAAATTTCAACATATCACCACAACTCATAAACCACAAACAACCAATACATATTTCACTTAGTTTAAAAGGGAGTTAAAGCCAAGCAATGTCATAACCCTGAGTTCTGCATCAATAATTAATAGCAAGTTAATGTGTCATCACTAGAGTCAACAATGGAAATTCTCACATGGCCAACTGCAAACCTGATTGGCTGCATCAATTTTTCGTTTTTATTACTTTTTTATCAGTCAATCCATGGTAATGAAAAGAAGCCAAAAAATGTTTTGTTGATGATAGATATCTACAGGTCCTTTTATCATTGTACCTCTATCTGGGATAGAAAAACAGATATGATACCATGTTAAAATCATTGAATGAAGATAAAGGTTATTGTTACATTAGGGATTTGAAGTAGTATGACTCGGTACTGAAAGATACAGACACTTAGAAACAGGAAAATATTTTCATAATATCATATTTTTGTGGAATAAATCTCAATAACTAACGCAGAAAAGAATTTCATGCAGGTATTATTTTTTAAAAGGATTTTAAAATTGAATGAGTGAGATGAACTCTTCCTGCTTTTAACTTGTTACATTTCAAGATTCAAAATAATAATTTGAAAAAATTAAGTGTAAAGGGCAGATTTTCATTGCATTGACAAGTAAATCTTCTGTATTGATTTTAGTCTATAGTCAAATGGTTAAGGCAAAGTTTTCCTGCATTCAATAAAATCAATAGCGATGTAATGAAATTTGCATGCATATATAGACTTAACTTTACAACCAGCTGATCTTTTTATGTACATGCATATCTATAGCATTTCTGCTGCATTTGTTTTGCATTTTAAATGTACATCACAAAATATAGAACTACAATTTCATGTCTTTACATATCTGAAATCATATACTTTATTTGATATAATAACCACTCCAACTGCCACTAGGATCAAATATGAATTTACATTTTGTAGAAGAGGTGTTTTAAGTTTTCATTAAAATTGGTGTTACATGTTTCAACTCCAAGAATTTGGTGTGACCAGAAATTCTTATAACTTACATTGTAAAATTTTTTGAAAGTCATATTAATATTCTGTATCTTTACATCAGAATATACAATTTGAGTAGTACGGTTATGTATAAGATGCCAGTGTATGGCAATGAAGAACCATCTTTACATCAGGTGGCATTAGGTGGAGTGCTTTTATGTTAAATACAGTAGAATGTGACTGTTTGCTGTTTCTATTATGGAACCTCTTTATGAGGCCATCCGGTGCAGGTAAAACATGATCAATATCAGGAAAGGATCTGCAGTATAGAAATAAATCAATGAATGGATACACACATCCTGTAAACAGTCTGCATCAGATCTCGTGTTTTTTTTTTTTTACTTTGCATATGATCATATTTGTATAAACAAATTATTGTTTGCAGAAAATGCTACAGTAATATTGATATTTGACTTCATTTAGGTTGAATAAAATTGGTTTCTGTATATGTAAATGTTTGAATGAATTTTTAAAATTCATATGTGTATAAGTTTTATGATGAAACAGCAAACAGTTTAATCAACAGGAAGTTTTGTGTGCTACAAGATTCCATGTGATGCAGATTTTTTTCTTACAAGAAAAATAGAAAAATAAAAATAAGATAGAAATAACTGATACTAGGAATCTAGTTATCAATTTCCTGGCAGAATGGACAGGTACAACTACTCATATCTTATCTAATCTAAAGTATATGCTGGTAAAGGTGTGTAGAGTAAAATTGGGTGTCGGTAAATTATGAGCTAAAAGTTTAAAAGACATGAAAATCTTGTGGCAATACATATCAAGACTTTCTATGTGAATCTGCCTTAGCTAGATGTATAACTAATTTACCCTATTCTAATATATTACCCATATGAGGAGGTGACCCTTGCCAGGGTCAGCAGTTTAACACCCAGAGGTGAAGGACACTGCTTACAGCCAAACAATATTAACACACCCAATATTATATTCACTATTAACATTTTTTGCTCATGTTGTTTGTGAACCTTGGATTGATGTCGTGTTTTCTTTTCTTTTTTTTCCTTTTTTCTCTCCTCCCATCCCATTCATTTACCGATCCATTCATCCATATCGACCTATCCATGCCAAATTTATCCATCCGGTAACTCCTCAACTATCTGGATGGCACCACATTTGGTTTGGTTTTTTGGCGGCACTTTGATTCACCAACACAAAATGACCTGACAACTGACCATGTACACATGGCAGTGTTAAACTCAATCCCAGAGGCAGGTCCCACGAAGAGAAGTCGCTCTTTTCTAGCACCAAGTGGCACGCCCCCTACCCGTCCTAAGAGCACAATGAACCTAAGCACGAAGGAGAATGTTCGGCTGAGGGACCCCAAGACTACACCAAGGAAGCCCCGCCCAGCCAGTATAGCAGGTTCCGTACCAAGCTTTATCTCTGTGGAAAGTCCCAAGGGAACCTCACGAAGCAAGAGCACAGACAGACTAGCCAGAGGTCAGTGCATTTAGACTAGGGATAACATATCTTGTAAATGTAACACTTAAGTAAAGAAGAGGTCATATGTCAGTCGTTGTTGTTCATAACTTCAACAGACTTTGAGATAAACAAGGTATTTAAGGTGAACTTCTAAAAAACAGCCATCATATTTTGACTGTTTATCTCACTAGAGGTAAGAATGCTGATGTTTGCAGTAGCTCTTGAGCTAAGAGACAGATCTTGAAAGGATGTTTTGTTGCTAGGGTACTAGGTTTAATAAAAAAAAAAAAAAAAAATTTCACTGTTCAATGATGAGTCCAAAAAACGCTTGAAAAAAAACCCAACTTAATCACCTCATTTCTCTGATAAAGACTGAACCAACCATTTTGATATGTTCAGAGTTTGATGAAGGAATGAAAATCAGACTGATGAGGCTGGCATGGTAGCATTGAATATTTATCTCCTTCATTAAATCTGATTACAAGGAAGACCAGTAGATGGTGCAAAGTCCATCCTGGTATCTGATTTTCTGTTCAGAGCAAGTTCTTTGCCATAGAGGACTTAATTAATATTGATAAAGCTTTAGTACTTTGCTTGATTTCAATCTGGCGTCTTTTTAAAGACGTTGAATGGAACATCCCAGTAAAAATTATCGCCTTTAGAACTAATTTATTTTCCAGACAGGGTCTCATTATTATTTTAAAACAATACTATGCAGGACCAATGTTTTTTGTCTATTCTACTTTCACATTCAATTTCTCCTCAGATCGGCAGAAGACACCTTTGAGATCAACTCCTAAAAGAGAGAAAGACGAACAGAACCTACAAGAGAAGAAGGTGATTGTAATATTTGTATTCCTGTTATATGTTACCCTATAATGCAATTAATAACCGCATACTTATTTTATAATTTCATTTTGATATCAAACATTTACAAATGGATGAAGGTTAAAGAGACCTAAAGATTTGAATTTGATAAAAAGCCCAGTGTCCATTCAATACACAAGCTGAAGACCAGACCCCATTGCAGGTTAATTATGGTAATCAGCCCAGCAGTGTTGGCTCTAAACTTGACAGGTGTGTGTATAAGGTGTGCCCAAGTTTGTGTACAAAGTTAGGAATTCACAGTTTGGATACGTTCATGTCTTATTCTGATATGAATTACCTGTAATATGATACTACAATTAGCTCTGTTGGTATTTCATTTCTCTCACAAAGGGAGACGATTTGTAATTGTATAAAAAGTAGGTGATGGTGAAGATAAAGGTCAAGTATTTAAATTTGATGACCAATTTACATATTTCATGATATAGCCAATATTTTCTAGGGAAGTTGGTACATTACATAAAAGTGTTTTGTTGTTGCCTCGTTCTACCCTCTACCCTTACCATTTCTTGACATATTGTGATTTTTGGTCAGGTTTAAGTCACTAACGTAGATTATTATCCAGGTCAGGAATACTGACCAGAAGTCTATTTCCTGAGAAAGGAAAGTCCATGCCGACCAGATCTCCATTTCCTGTTAAAGAAAGGTTAATGTAGGCTGAAAACTCACTGTCTTTTATATGCAAGATTGTTTCTGTAATATCAGATACCTCAACTACATGTAATTGTTTACTGGAGATAGATAACGCCCCAAAACTTTCAATCCATCTCTCATTTGCAACATGCATATATCTACTTGCAAAAGTTTGTTAATTCTAAGAATATACTATTTAAATTATTCTTCACTAGCCATTTTATGTATACGTATGTTTTTTGCATCTAATAATTAAAAGATGTTGATATTCACCACGATGTTATGAATTGTTTCAAAGCTCTATTTCCTGTTCCCTTATTTGTTGATGTTAATATTGAGTTTCTGATGAAGCTGTTCGAAGTTTACCAAAATAAATGAAATCCTGAAATAAGCATTACATGTACAGAGTAATTTGCACATATGAGTTGTGAGGTGAAATGAGGGTAAGGTTTCATACCATTGGCAACTTTTTAGTTGTTAAGAAATACCTGTATGTAAACACTTCAATTTTGTTTGTGAAACCTGCTCCAGTTACAAGGGGAATCTACAAGCTTTCTTGGTTGTTCTGATATTCCAAGAACAATTTTTTTTTTCTAATACATCATGAACAAATGTTTTGTAGGATAAAAAAGGAAGCAGTGTTGATATTCGAAAACTCACAGAGAGAAGAAAAGCTGAACTTCAGAAACTGGCAGAGAAAAAGAAAGACGCCAAGGAGGATAGTGGAAGTGACCACGAGAAGACACCAGAACGATCTACATCCCGTGTTAGTCAACAGAGTATTGACCGCCTGTCAACACCCAGGATTGCCAAGTACAAGAATGAGACACCAACTAAAACAGATACTGTGAAGGACCGAGTGACTCCCTCAAGAGAACGGGCTGCCACACCCACTCAGACAAAGGTAAATATTACTGGAGACTCGGACACCTAATCTGTGGATCACTTCAGGAATGCTTGACCTGTCATTTCTATTGGGTCATTATACCTGTTTAAGATGACCATTTTGTATGAAATTTCTGCTGTTGATGTTTATTCATGAGCTTATGTTGCGTGTTAGAGAAATATTTGCTGTGCTGCATATCTTACTACTTGTCAGTAACATACATGTTTCTAAGTAAGATGTATTGATTTCTGTTGCTAGTGAAGGAAAAAATATAGATTGTAGCTGGAAATATAGACCAAACTAAAATCAATTATGACCTCTGTTTTACTTAATATATTTCATGAAATTATTTGAATGAAGATTTTTCGACCTATAGCAATATATGTAAAGTAAAACTTAAGACACTGTAACAAGTCTTGTAAACTGAGACTGTGTGTGCTGCCCTTTTGCAGGGAACAAAGAAATCTGTTACAATTGTAGCTCCCCAATCTTCTCCTAAGAAGGTTAGTCCAGTGCATGCATTTATCACCAAAACAAACCCTAATTTATCAGGAGGTTTATAAACTGAATCTTTTGTCCAATATAAACCAGTTTTTTAGTGTTATCTATTTTGATATTTGAACATGTTTCTAAAAATACATTTTTTGGTGTAATGTTGGACAAAAAGTTCAATTTGTAAATCCTTCCTGTTGTGGAAAGTATAATTAAGGTTGTACAGTTTTATAATTTTATTTATACACCTGTGGTATCATTGTATGCTGTTTAACTGACATACTAACATTTTTTAAAATTTTTTGTTTTTGATAAATCATTTGATTTTCAGCATGTTATTCTTGATTTGAACATTGTGGCCATCATAGATTTCTTCGCTCAACTTTTGGTAGAAAGAAATTAAGAAAAGGCATCTAAGCTCTCCTACTGTTTGCATATTCCAAACCTGATTGGGTAGAAATAGGACAGTGATTGTTCATAGATAGAATATGTTGTTATTTTCTGCATGTCGATAAAAAACATGTACTTTAAAGACAATGAAGAGTGAATGAAATAAGATTTACTTTAATTTGTGACCACCATAAAATACCTCTGCGTATGTAATATTACCACATTTAAGGTTTCGTTGGTGAGAAATTTCAGACCTCTGTGGTCCACTGGAAATAGAAGAAAACTGTTTTACTAAGTTACTTCTCAGTCATCTACCAAATATTGGTGTGAATTAAGGTTGTCCTTAAGGAGTTTGCAGATGCTTGTTTAGTGTGGGATGAAATATGCTATGTGGTTTGCAGAAATTTGTCTGGATAGTCACTGTTATGTGTTGTTTTTAAGCTGTACACTTGTAGTCAGCGACTCCTGCGAATGCTGTTTGTCATTCTAGATTCCTTACACTTGTGTAGTTATCAGAAATGTTCTGCATGAAAAAAGGTTGATTTTCATGTAAGCTATCAGTTGATTTTTGTATTTCACAAACTATTTTAACTTGTATTTTTGGGTAAAGATCACTCTAAAATTGATTTTTTTTATGAAATAGCTAATAACATTGATGTTTTCAAATGATTTATGATACATATGCTGTGTATTTTAAATGTTACTAACAGGTGACGGGTTGACTACATAATTAAGAAAACAATATTACCTGTTATCATATAGTGGACAATTCATTCCATACATTCCTGCATTTATTAAATCAAAATTTTATATAAAACTACACGTTTAACAAAGGCAGTATTAACATTGCAAGCTTAAGAGAATTTGTTGCTGATATAAACATTAGTATCTATTTGGAAAAAAGGAAATTGAATTATTATTTTCAATTAGCTTAATCTCATATTATAATTGGGGAATTTTGAATATGAACGATGTCAAAGTTATATTTCATAGTACTACCAGGCACAATACAAAACCTGCATTGTCTGCCTGACATATGTTTATGTGTATATAGGTAGTAAAACATATATGTGAGTAATTATCCATGCTTTTGTATATTTATAGAGCAAGTGTATCAAACTTTTTATCGGAAGATTTATTACTGTAATGTTTCACTGATGTGACACCATAGATAAAACTCTAATGGCTAGCTTGACCTTTGAACTTGTAGTAAAAACATCGACAAGGCGAGATGATGCATTGTTGGTACAGAAGGATGCACATTTATTTGCTTTTTAGTATTGTTAGCTTTGACTAGTCAATTAACAGACTCAATTGTTAGGTTAATGTAGATATGTACCTAGCTGATGGAATAGTGACGAGGTATGCTACAGAGAGATATTTAGAACAATTTTTGTGTAGGTGAGGGGAAAAAAATGAGTTAATGATGTTTTGAACTCCAATACAACTTATGAATCTAACTAGACTCATACAAAATGTTCTGGTTGTTTCGCATCCACCTTACTATTTCTGTGTAAAGGTATATCACCTTAGCAATGGTCACTGGTCAGAGCTGACCTTAGGTGAGTGCCACGACAAAGGCATAACATGAGTGGTCAGTGGAAGTGTAGTATATCTAACCTGAAGTGAGCATTTGTAGCCAAAAGTGATATTGACTAGTACTTGTCTCGTTAAGTCAGACTTCAGTGGAGAGTGAAAGTCTAGTTCAGCCAAGTATAAGGAGAAAGTGAAAGCCTAGCTAAGCCTGATTTAAGTGGAGAGTGATAGTCTTGTAAAGATATAGACCAATTAGAAGTCAGTAAAAAGCTTACTCAGCATTGCAATGTTTTTGGTTGTCATCAGTTTTACTGGTAAAAAGAGATAAATTCGGTGTCACATAATTATGATAGCTCCAGTGTGGAAATCAATCTGTGCTTAATTACACATCTGCAGATTGATAACTCCTTGTTTCCAGCCATAGCAGATTTCAAATCGTTCCTTATCTCATATTATGGAAGCAATGTATTGATTACCACAGAATATTCCACAAAGTTTTATTAGGTTATGTGTGCTTTAATGCGGCACTGAGATTTTAGAGGTAATAAATTGACTGAAAGGCTGTTATAATATCATTTTGTAGTTATTCAATTATTTGTCTAATACCCAGTTTCAAAACTTTATACTATGGACATGGTGTGTTACAAACAGATGGATTGTAAAGTTTGTTCTGCATTACAGGTTTATGATTAATAAATTGATGTTATGTTGCAGACAAAAACACCCAAACAAAAGGATAAAGAAAACAAAGAACCTTTGAAAAGGAAACTAAGCAGTAAGGAGAGCAGCACTGAGGCCCTAGACAGCCCCAGAGCCTCTCCAAAGCCCACTAAAGATGTCAAGGCAGACACCCGTGCCCAGTCTGAAACTGAGGCTCCGGAAGAATTGGCCAAAGTTACATCACCTCGGTCTGTTTCCCCAGCCTCATCCAAGTCTGAGGATGAGGAGAAATCTGTCCCAGTTCCAAAGAAGACTCCTGAAAAGGTTGTAAAGATTGTAGAGCCAAACGAAGAGACAACCCCATCAACTCCAGCACAGAGTAAACCAAGTGCACCTTCCACCCCAGCTACACCTGCATCTGCCCCCAAATCAAAGAAGGAGATAGAAATGGATGAATATAAAGCCAAATTGGCTGAAAAGCGCAGACAGGCAAGAGAGAAAGCCGAGAAAGAGGCAGAGTTGGAGAGACAAAGGCTGGAAGCTATCAGGTAAATGAACATACTACTTGCACCATTAGTGGGTAACAGAGATTGAATTATGGCCGAAAGCATGGTAGGAAACAAAATTGACTCTGACACCTTTCTGCACTTAATCGATTAAGAAGTGGAACATTGATTTTGTTAAGGTCAATTTAGGCAGTGAGTATTACATTACAGAAGAGCAATAGTCTACCTGATTAATAAAATTAACATGTCTATCCTTTAATGCACCCAGGGGACAACACATGAACTTTGATTAAAAATAGGTGAGGGGAATATAGCAGAACAATAGAATAGCAATAATCATAGGTTGACTTATTACCAGGCATGGGCATATGGTTGGATATATTGATAATGAGTTTTTAGTACTCAAAGATGAATTAGAAAATGGAGTATTGATATGTTTCCTTTTCATTATCACTTCTTGAGATGGAAATCAACTTGACACTGTTTTTAAAAAATGTACACAATGTTCAGGAATGCCAGAGTTTATTTGGCTGTATGGTTTGATACTTTACATTATCTATCTGACGACAGACTAGCAGAAGAGGAACGCCAGCGTCAGGAGGAGGAAGAACAGCGTCGGATGGAGGAGGAAGCAAGCAGATTGGCTCAAGAGGCTAGGAAAAATGAGGAAGAGAGGCTGAGGAAGGCCATTGAGGCAGAGGAACTCCGAAAGAAAGAGGAGGCAGAACGCCTTGAGCAGGAAAGGAAACAGGTGTGAATGGAATGATATGATCTATTTTCCACTCATTTATATAAATACATTGATTCTGGCTGTCAACATCTTGAGAGATTTCATACAAAATCATATAATAATATATTCAACAGTACCTTAGCTATGAAAGAGATCAATCTATGGATTAAAAGACTGGTAAAAACATATGGATGATTGTCAAATTGTTATTGTATGTAGGAATACATTTATAGAGTTTCCTTTGCTCTTGCATAACATGATTTATAAGCCTTCCTTTGATTTTTACACTATTGGCCAAGTGACAAAACAGGCTAAAGTTAAACTGCTGCAAATTGTCTTTATACAGTAATTTGTATGAAAAATATGTCACAAAGTGTATTATGGTAATTTTGAAAAATATTTTGAAATGATTACATTTTTAGAAAGAGGAGGCTGACAGAAAAGCTAAAGAGGAGGCAGAAAGGATGGAAAGAGAAAAACAGGAAAAAGCCAAAAAGGATGAAGAGGAGAGACTAGAAAGGAAAAAGGTACTTCAAATACACATTACAACACATACAAGAAAGAAATCCAGATTAAGTTAAAATGATATGATGGCATTCATAATAGGTTTGAATACTACCTGGTAGTAATATCTACTAACATCACATCAGTAAATTTCTTCTGCATCGTGCTAACTTTGTTAGACTTATTCATGTGTTTTTATACACTTTAGCGACTCGAGATGATCATGAAGAGAGTTAAGTCTGACTCCCCTATGACCGGATCCATGACTTCCTCAATGATTGGTACCAGCAGTTCAATGTCCGGATCACAGATTGGCTCTATGACTGGATCGATGTCTAGTTCCATGATCCTGATTGGCTCTGATAAGGTAGATTCATCTTAGAAACTTCAAATTTCACAAAATTAAAATGATTCATAATTAAATCTCTTTTATTCTCTTGTATTGATAAATTTTTCATCAGTTTAAAATAAAGCTTTTTTATTTTTCATATCTTATATTTATCACCTAAATTTGTGAAAATTTTAAATATCAAAGATATATAGATACATAGATCAAATTTTCATTCTCGGTAGAAAATTTTACAATAATTATTTTCTCATAACAGAAAATGTTTTGTCTTTTTATGTTAAGGAGTAAGTTAATGTTTTTTTTTGTGTTTTGATAGTAAATAACATGTGAAAAGCTCAATTTTCCATCTTATTTGTCACCATTCAGGGAGACTCTCCTTACCAGTCTCTGTCAAACTCCCCAAGCAAGAACAGTCTACAATCTAACGAGGGTGGAGAAGACAGTGCTGATGAGGCCAATGGGCTAGATGATAAGTCTGATGATAAGCCCAAGACAATGCTGCAATCTGCCACAGACACGCCAAAATTCAAATCACCTCTATTACAGAAACTAGTGGAAAGCAAATCTCAAAACGGGGGCAGCGAGACTCCCAAATTTAAGTCGCCCTTGCTGCAGAATCTGATGGGTAAAAAGAGGTTGGGCATGGATAAAACTGAAGACAAGACTAACGAGGTAACAACCAACGGGAACAAACAGGAGGAGCCAGTGGAACAAAGAGAGGAGAGTGGTAGTGAGCGAGTGACCGAAGGAGAAAAGGGACAGGTAGACTTTATGGTGATAGCAGACAATGGGAGTGAAAGAAGTGAGTCAAGAAATTCCAAGTCAGATGGAAGTGTAGATAGTGACACAAGTACTGCCAAGGATGTATCATTAGCAGAACATAAGTTAGGTTCAAACACTGTGATAATTAAAACTGAAGTGTCTTCGTCGTCACTGAATGGTGTATCTCAGAACGGAGAGATGGAGCAGTACCCACAGGAACTAGTAGACTCTAGGTAAGTCCTCTCACTGGTGTGTTGTGTTTGTGTTCACATAGTACTTTCGTCAGGAGTGGTACACACATCAGCTGCTAGTGCCACACAGTGCCAGCCGTTAGGGCCCCGCACTTCTAGTGTAGTATCCACGCCAGTATTCTTGCTGAAAACACAGCTCATGTGCACATTTGACATTCTCTTTCATCCCCTTCAGGAACCTGTAAATAATGGAAAACTGTAATGTACTGATTAATTTTCATTTTTTTAATGGAATTTCTTTCTGCAGAACTCTTCTACACTTTTAAGCTTACCTGACCTAAATAAAACAAGCTGGATAAACATTACACATGTGGATAAATGTTGTGATTAGTTTCAGTGGAGCTCTATGCTTTATAAGGTCCTGAAGTTGGAATAAAAACTGATTTGTACTGCTTTCTTATTGGCAGTTGCTGATTGTGACACATTTACTCAATTTGGGATTAAGAACCACCAACATTAAATTTCTGCAAATGTAGAATGTTGGGTTACATATTCCCAGAAGAACATATGTTTTCAAGGATGTACGTATATTTGAAGAATAAGAGGAGTGTAGATGTGTAGCACAAATTGTAAGAAATATGGTGATGACAGAATATGGTGCTTGAAATTTTGTTACGTTGACGATGTTGAACTGTGATATTGAAAATCTGTGTATGAGGACACAAATATGGACAAAACTATATGGAATAATTGTAAATTGATTTGGAGCCAGATCTGGAGTGATTCTGTGGATATTTTACTCTGTGGCTTTATGCATGCATATTCTTATTGAGGTCTTTAAACTTATATATATATATATATATATATTTCATATTAAGTCTCTATCATGCATGGTCAAAGTGCTTACATGGTAAGGGAGGTAACTCAGTGTCAATAAATTCATTGAGTTAATAATAGAATCATGTGTTCTGGTTCTTTTTTCTACATCTCTGTTCTTTCCTCATTTTCTCCTGTCACATACTTGGATGGAATCATGTAGCCACTTATCACGTTTCTGGTATCATAGCATGAAATGGTTTGCCAAACTTAGGATATTGACAAAAAAAAAAAAAAAACAAATCACTCAGTTGACACAGTAGTACATAACAAAAAATGTTGAAATTATATTGTTAACTTGTAGGTAGCTGTACAACTCTATAGGAGACTGGTGGCACTTTCGTTTATAGGACTGTTTGTTTAATTTAGATTTACAGGCCATAAATAATGACAAATCATCATATGAAGCATTTCTGCATATTTAAATATCACTATAACAAAATACATGATGTACAACGTAAATTGAAGTGAAAGTAGTGGTTTTGAAATATGAAAAAACTCTCCATTTCATATTAAATTGTTGAAAATTTTTGTTAAATTTGACATATACTTATTTCATTTATGAGAAAAGCATTCTTTGCCATTGTCAGAGGATCAAATGAAGCATACTTGTGACTCAGGTGTATATATAAAGTTGTCGTACACTTTTAACATTTGTCTGGTAATGGAAAATGTTGGTTTTGTGAAAGTTAAAAATGAAGTCGGAGCTAGCTTAACTAATATTTGTAGAAGTGATTAGAGAAAGTTCCTATAGGCTTTCAGGATAGAATTATTAATATTGTGAAGATTGTAGAGCTAATCTGTAGGTCACAGCTTGGAAAAGGATTAGATATGTGCAGACAAGCTTAAATATATTTTTGTAGTCATTGAATTTTTGTGTGTTCTTTTTCTTTTTTTTTTTTCGGTTTTTTTTTTTTTTTTTTTGCATTTTTGTCGGAATCCTAGAAAAAGTTTTTTTAAATACATGCATTAAAATGTTAATGTATGGTGATGTCAAAAGGAAGTTTAGTGCATTTGGCACTCCAGATCTAGCATATGAGTTATCTTTTTCATTGATGTGTTTGACCTATGTTAGACCTATACATAAACACATATATACAAGGGTTTATATAACACAGTGTTTATCAGTGGAATGCTTGAGTGTTGTTTAGATGAGTGCCTTCTTCAGACAAATAACAAGAAAATGTATCAACATACATGCACCACAGTTCAGACAAATAACAAGAAAGTGTATCACCATACATGCACCACAGTTCAGACAAATAACAAGAAAGTGTATCACCATACATGCCAGGGCTCTCACACCCCATTTTGGGACTGGGGCCCGGGGCCCTTAGAATTGGAAAAATAATGGTGTTTTCCTTAGAATTGGGAAAACTTGGGGTCTAAATTAGGAATAAAAGATACTATTTTGCATTGGAATTCGGCCCCAAATCTGGCAGATCGAGAGCCCTGCACGCACCACTGTTCAGACAAAGAACAAGAAAGTGTATCACCATACATGCACCACAGTTCAGACAAGTCTAAGTATACATAGCTAGGTATGTGTAGAGTATATGTAGAGTGTGGTCCCAAGACATGACTTCCATTCCATAAGTGTAACATTATATCCATTGAAAATTAGTCCACTGATTCTCGTCAGGTTTGTCATGTGAATCATCTGTGACCAATATGATAATGAGAGGTGAACATAGCACTCTGGTCTAATTGTGTACCCTGGTATGATGTATTACCTATCAAATCTTAACTGACAAACCCTATTTATACATACTGGTGTATTCAACAACAATGACAACAAAAGGACATAGCATTTTACTTACAGTACTGCAGCAGTGTTTGCTATAGTAAAGCTAGTAATATGAAAGGTGAACAAGCAGTGTTTTATAGTATCACATACACATGAAAAGGAAGAAGAAAAAGTGGAAATTTTATGCTTTCTGTGATGATCAAACTGTTTATGATTCCAGATTTTCTTGTTTCATCTGAAGGATATTTTACTTGTTCTTGGATGCCACTAGCCTGAATTTTCCCTTGTATTATCAGTTCACCTCGCTTCATATGTATACAACCTTTACCCTGGTATCTGTCTTCTGTTCACAGTGCGTCAGACTTTTAAACCTGACTTGTCTTAGCCTATGGCAAAGTCAGCTGTAGGTTACATCAACTTATGCATACGAGGATGCACTGGAAAATATGTTGTACAGCTTAATAAAATCTTGAAATCTTAGTTATTCATCACCTTAAATCAACAGAATAGTGATCTAATGGCAATTCAATGTTGAATATGTACTGTTAAGGTCAATTCAATTAGTGCAAATGTGAGCTAAAGTTGCTCATTCTGAAAAGTGAAATGTTTTTACATAGCATCAAAAACTTCTTTTTGGAATAGAATTCTTTTGAAAGCTTTTAAATTGAAATGATGATGAGGCTGGTCTATTGGAAAATGCAGATGTTTTCACAAGATAAAATCATTAATTTAAAAAAAAAAATGCTTCAAATTGCATTAACACCACAGAATCATGATTGGCCAAGTATATACTTCATATACTATGTATCATTCAAGGCATTGACATGTGGTAACTATGGGAGTGACCATGACCTGCTAGTACACATGTAAGTGACAAGTCAACAGCTACATGTAGGCATGTCTAGCTCCACTGTCAATCATTATAATCAATTTACGCAGGTCACTTGGTGCAGCAGAGGTCATCCCAGTATATGTACAGGTACTGTTGATGCATTTTCAGCTCAAACCTGGCCCAGTCTATGTTGTGCTACTGCAGCATACAGCATTTTTGTTCATGATTCTTGGGTTTATATAGAGTTGGACATGAAAGTGGATATCAAAGTGATCAGAGATATGTTACCTGATGTAATATTATATATTACTATTGAAACATAAAAACCTGAAAAATACAGTTTGATGTTTACAATACATGTACAAAAATCTTTTCATGAAAATACATTGTAAACTGTATCTGACCAAAGACAAAATGCAAAAGCTTTTATGTAAACGTTAAAGTCAAATTGCAAATGCTTTTGTAAAATGTAAAAATATAACATTTTAATGCCCCTGACATTTGATATGAAGTGTTACTCATGAAATTCGTGTTGTGTCCTTTCCTGTTCTGAATCAGTGTCTCCAGTTTAACAACTTCATTCTTTAAGGGATTTTACTCTATTTTGATACAAAGGTCAATAATTATAATACGTTGGATAAGTGGATGTTTCAGGGTTCCTATAGGTCAAGGTTTTTGTTACTTTTTATATCAATGGGTGACATTAATCTAATTCATTCCTCATAGGATTTCGATCAAATTATACATGGGTCAATGATGCCATATTCTCGGATGAAGTCCTTTAAGGTTCCAAGGTCAAGGTCATCATTACACAAATGTCAAACATTGTCATGAGAATATTTCAAATAGATTCATGTTTTAAGATCACTTTTACTCTCTCTGAAAATTTGTCAAACAATTATACTTAAAAGCATAAACATAGAGATGGTGGGATTCTTTTATTACAGACATGTTCTAGTTTGCTGTTTTAGATGAGCTGTTAAGATATTGATAAATCACAATAGGTCAATGTTATGAGTTTCTGGATAAATATTTTATTTTTTTTTTTTTTTTTACTTTTCCATCTCTCAGAGAAGACATGTTATAGATAGCAAATAGATAACCTCGTACAAAACTGTTTTATTTCCTGGTGATAATGGAGCAGCTGATGTCCACACCTTGATAGTCAATATCTGGGACTATTATAGATACAATGGCCACTTATCAGACATGCTGTTTACTCTTTGATAAACATTGCACAGATAAATGTACATATATATCTCAGTAGGTGACAAGGTATCTTTATCATTTACACTGGGTGTGTACAGCTTAGTCATTCTCACATGCATAAAAATTACACACAAAATTATGTGGAAGTTTAAAAGAAGTGTTAGAATTATAGAAATAAGGCACTTAAAAAATGTATACTAATAGATTCATTTTCAAAAAGTAAATGTCCCGTTGACATTATCATATTTGACACGGGAGGTAGATAAAGGTGAACTACCGTAGCAAGGGGAGTCAAATAGTTTTACATATACATAATTGTTGGATGAGACAGTAACTGTTTCTGGATTATTAAATAATTATATTTTTAAGGCCAATCTCTAGCTGGGTCAATAACTTAACTTTTGCTGGGATAAAAATCTTAAAATCAGTAATTTCTGATGAAATTTTGCAAATGCAGATTTTTTTTTTTTTTATTTTGAACTGTACAGTTGTTACAGAAAATTGCTAATGTATTTGGTAAAAGGTTTCCGGATTGTGAATGCTTTGTTTTAAACAGGTGACACTGCACAGACAATCCATATATCAAAATAAGGTATATGGTATAGTTTATAGAAGATGTAGTGTAGATATGGGCACAACAATAGAGAGGTAATTTCATTGTCGTTTGAGTCCTCTTTATCTCTACTGTATTTAGTCCTACTTATCCTGATAAGGTGTATGTATATGGCATTATTTCACCGACAAACCCACGGCTATAAAGGTTTAATTGTATGTAAATGAGCACTTCAGGTATATATATATATATATGTGGACATTCCAACAGGTAGATGGATAAACAGGTCACGTGTCCCGCAGGCATCTCAAAAGCTTTTAAAGATTTATGTTACAATGTCGAATGAAAGGTCAACTTCTAGTGTGTACTCCTGTCATGAACACTGGTTTCCACGTAAACCTATTCATGATGCAACTAAAACATGTCACACCAGAATTTGAATAAACTAGCAAAGGCTTTGGGTAAGGATTGGTTTTGAGATGGCCCCTGAGTTGTACACAGGTAACATACTAGAGGAAGTGCTGTTTAGACACAGGGGTCACACCTTTCAATATGGAGTTGTGTTCAGGTAATGTTGTGTTTCTTTTCTGCATGTGCTGAACGTTTGCATCTAGTATTGATTTTTAGTTGTCGGGTCAGTTTTTACTCTGTTCTAGAGGTAGAATAGAACTTGTGGGATGGTACATACAAGTAAAACGTCGACAGGGATTGATATTTGAATGTGCGAGGTCCATGCCAGGATGTAGAGTCAATTCAATAGTTTAAAGGCCATAGCTTCTAGACCGCCGTGAATCTTGTCATATAAACATAACAGGGAAGCCATTTTGTTGGCCGCATTTTAACACATGTGTAATACAAAGTGCTGTTGCGAATGTTAGCTATGCTCTTATTAGGCATCCATTAATTCAGTTTGCTGTTGCATATTTCTTTTGACACATATCTTATTAGCATTAGCATTCAGATTGGTTGTTTGTAGATTTACCTGAAAACTCTTGCTGTAAGTGACTCATACCAGATTTGATTTATCATGATGTCAGAGAAAATGTGTGTTGGAAATGCAAGATTTATATGAGTTTTAAATGAAACGAGACTCTTTTCAGAGCAGACTAATTATCTGGAATGTGTATTCTTGTGTGCATTACAAAGCTGCTTGATTGCATTTGTCATCTTGTAATTTCAATACTTTATAATAGTTAGTACTCTGACACTGAAGCCTTAAAACATATATTACTTAAATGTCAACTGTAGAAATACATTATGTTAGATGAGTATGAAATAATGACTTGTTTTTATGTTATCTGACCATAAGTCGTGGTCATTTACGATCATTCTTCATCTGTCGGTGTGTATTAATTTTGTCCTGTGAACACAATCACTCCAGTAAACATGCATGGATTTTGATGAAACTTGATACACAGCCTTGTGCCATTAAGATCTCAGATTAGTTTGACAATGCCACTGATGGGATATAACTAACAGTGTTACAGTTTTCTGCAGTTTAAATTCGGTTGATATTAGTTAGAGGACTGTTACGGCCTACGGGCCTTGTGTTAGTGTCCTGATTCTACAGTATTAATTTAGATAGGTTACATTGCATGTGTGTATGATGTTACTAGATAAATCACATTATTTGCTGATTTTGTGGGTGCAATTTTTCAAATTGAAAATATGATGGATAAACAGATTGATTTCACTTACAAGTAACAGTGCTAGTGTATACATGTATCTGATGACTACCAGTTTTATCCTGCCAGAACAGTTACCTCTAACTGGAGGTACTTGATCAATCTAGTATTAAGCTTCATTTGGCTTTTTTATGCAAGTGTTTATTTACCTATCTTCACAAACTCATCTTCATAACTTACAAACTCTCCTTCATAACTTCAGTTCAGGTGCCAAGAATTTCTTAGTATTCCCAAAATTTATTCAATAGAAAATAATGTGACAATGAATTTTTTATTTTTACTAATTAAAATCTAGTTGAAAATTGCATGACCCTTTATTACTGGTTACAAGTTTAAAATGATACAATTATGTTAAATTCATGTTAACATTGAGAAATTCTATTAAAACATAACATGATTATGACCTCACAATAATTTCCTCATTGTTTTTGTTTTCAGTATTAGCATGAGAACTGCCGACTCCTCCCTGGGAACATCCTCAGACCAGTCACTAGGAGGGAGCCTTGTGGATTCTCAAACTATATCCACATCTGTGGAACAGGTTTCCACGGCCACAGATAGTGGATCCACAGAGCCCAACAGTGAATTTGAAGATTTTATAGATCTAAGTGTAACCAATAAAAACTTTGAGGTGAAGGCACAGCAGTCGCTGTTTGCTCACCAGACAACGGATGACTTGCTGAACCTCAACACCAACAGTATTGACAATAGCCTGGACAATATCAGCTCTGAATCCCATCCTAAGCCTCTAATTGCCTTTGAAGACAATGCAGCCCGGAGACAAGAAGTCACAGGTAAATGATAGCTTGGGTTAATGGTGAGATGTCAGAGGTTAAAAAATCAGCATTGGATGGTGAGATCACATAGGTTAGACTGTTATGGGTCTATAGTAAGATGATGAAGCTTCAATTGTTATGAGTCTTTGGTGAGATGATGAAGCTTAGAATGTTATGGGTCTGTGGTAAGATGGTGTAGGTTAGACTGTAATGGGTCTGTGGTAAGATGGTGTAGGTTAGACAGTAATGGGTCTGTGGTAAGATGGTGTAGGTTAGACAGTAATGGGTCTGTGGTAAGATGGTGTAGGTAAGACTGGGTCTTTGGCAAGGTGATGTAGGTTAGACTGTAATGGGCCTTTGGTAAGATGATGAAGGTTAGACTGTAATGGGTCTGTGGTAAGATAGTGTAGGTAAGACTGGGTCTTTGGCAAGGTGATGTAGGTTAGACTGTAATGGGTCTGTGGTAATATGGTGTAGGTTAGAATGTAATGGGTCTGTGGTAGTATGGTGTAGGTTAGAATGTAATGGGTCTGTGGTAAGATAGTGTAGGTAAGACTGGGTCTTTGGCAAGGTGATGTAGGTTAGAATGTAATGGGTCTGTGGTAAGATGATGTAGGTTAGACTGTAATAGGTCTATGACAAGGTGATGTAGGTTAGACTGTAATGGGCCTGTGGTAAGATGGTGTAGGTTAGACTGTGAATTGTCGGTGAGTTGTTGATGGTTTGATTATCAGGGCTTCTGGTGAAAGGTCAGAAGGGTAATTTGTCAGATAATTCTGGAACCATAGGTAAGATGCCATAGGTTAGACTGGCAGGGATCATTGGTGTGTGGTTGTTTAACCTTTGAGTTTGATTATAAGGGGCTATGGATAAAAGATCAGATTAAACTGTCAAGAATATTTGGTGAGAGGTCAAAGGTTAAGCAAGCAAGAACTCTCGGTTAGATGTAAGATTATCTTAGGTCACTGTTAAGAGGTCATAGAATATATTATTAGAAAGCTTTGATCAGAAGTCTATGTCATGATGAGTGGTGGTTGAAAGAGATACTCTGGAAACACATGTCTCCATAGTAACAAAACATGAATATGTGAAGTAATTACTAGTCAATACTCCCTTCACCCTGAGTCAGACAGGGAAATGAGGTGAGACTTTGTAATATTTTGTATTGATTAACTGTCACACAGGTAAGGCTCTCACAGTTATTGATTTGTATGTAGGATTTATAGCCATGTATTTTATCCCTGGAGTATCAGAGATATGTCATGCTTGTATAATACAAAATGGTACATTCATTAGCAAATTTTGTTTTCTGATCTGGTCTGATTTTCTCTTCTCCAGGTAAATGTCAAAATATTCCCGATTCAAAGAGAGAAAAAAAAAAGATATCAAAGATCATTATAAAAGAGGAGAAAAACACACCTGAATTTTAGAGTGGATCCCATAATCAGTCCAGTTTTCAAAGTGGAAGTGTTGATAAATATGTAACAGATATTCTTCTGTTTTATAGTCTGCATTAATTTAGACCCTTGTCAAATTTCATTTCAGACTTCTTGTCTTGAGGTCTCCTATGACAGTGTAGTGACCAATGGTGTCTCCAAAGACACACACTATTCTTCACACCAGTCTGAGGCTGCATCTTCATCCCCAGTTGGGGACAGCAGTGGCAGTGAATTAGTCGGTGGGCTTGTGGTGCCACCTAGCCCCGTTGAACTACAGGGCCAAGATGACAGTGATGAGATCATCGTGACAATAAACCGGTCTAAAACCAATGGTGTGGAATCTGAAAATTCTATACAACTGGACAGCAGTCCTGAAGCTCAGTCACAGTTGGATCAAATGTGGCAGCAGCTTGAGGCGGCGATGGTGCAAAGCCAGGACCAGGTCCGTGGACAGCTCCAAGAATTTGGAATCGGGGAAGGGGAAGAAGATTCAGAGTCAGAAGAGGGTCAGATGTGGAGAATTGTTCAAGGGGATTCTCCTTATACTATACAACTAGTATGATCCTGGAGAAAAGGCACTTCATAGATTGTGGAAGAAAAATTGGATATACTACATACATCACATTGATTCAAAGATAACAAAGGCCCATAGTCCTTAAAGGGCTGATTTCTATGCTCAAATAGCAACTATACAATTTCAGAGTTTTTATTTCGGGAAGTATAACGAATTAGATATGCTTGGCTGTAATGTAAAGGTTTAAAAAATGTATAACCCTTCTATGTGTAAAGTGTTGTGAAAGCCTTGAATTGCATAACTGTTAATTACTTTTCATTGTTAAATCAAAATATTGGATTTGTTATTTATACCTTATTTATTATAATTAACTTTTAAACATTGAGAGTCAGCTGGTCTGAAAAAAATGTCATCTTTTAATTGGAAAAAAATATCACTATTCAGAATTTATTAGCATTTTATTCATTTCAATTTAACAGTATTTGCATGTATGTTCACCGGACTCTCTCTCCGATACTGGTAAAATGATGGGAAACAGTTTAAATTGCAACTCAAGGGACACAACTCTTTGGACAAGCTTTTATTTTGATGTGATCGAAATAAGTCCATGAAAAATCATAATAACCATAGAAGCCGATTATTTTTTATTTAGGATGTTTGGAAGGTTAAAAATCTCGAGGATAAATCATGAACCCTTTATCAATATGCATCATAATTGATTAATGGCTCCTGAGCGTGAATATTTCATTGTCAAAGAAGAGCTCCAAAAACAGCACATTATAAAAGACCTGCTGTTTAGGATATGTTGGAGATGCTAGACACTCAATCTCTTTCCTCTGATGTTTGCCTTGGTTTGTATGTTTTCAAGGGAAATGTCGCCAGGGGATAAAGAGCATTGCCATTCTACATCAAAGGGGAGTAATCCATCATAGGTAAATCATTTTAAGTAAATTGGACTTAATTTATGGAAGGAAAGAGGGTTAGGTATGAGCCTTGTTATTTTGTGTAAAGCTCTGAATTTGTAAAAAAAAAATTCAACCAAGCAATGCTGGAGATGAGTAAAAATCTGTATGTATTATATTAGTGGTCCAATGTAATCGTACCATTGTGTATTTCTATATTTATCACAGTGAAAGTGAAGGAAGAATGGCTTGGAGCTGTTTGATAGAAGTCTTAGGCTTCTTTGCAGGTGTTCGTACCATAACAGCTGCCACATTAGATCTGCTGTTCAAGTGTAAAACAATTGTGATAATGCTTTAGTGAAATGTGAAAAGCTTGTCCAGCAATAGTTGTAGTTCTTGTGTTTAAATGCTCTGAATGTGCAAGTGAAAAAGTGATGTTGAATGCATTCTACATAATTGAACAAATTTGAATAGGTACCTTGCATCATATGCATATGTTAGATATACAAGTTACTATTATTAATTTTATTATTAAAATGTATTTATAATAATTATTCTGTGTATATTGCATTTATAGATTTATTAAATACCTTGAATCAATTAATGCATGAGTTTGTATATTGAAGCTGCAGTGAAGTCAGCCCACATGTTATATATGGTTATGTACATTGTGTAGTTACTGTTGGACATGATAAGTCATTTTGCAGGCATTAACATTACCGTGATTAATCATTCATCTAGTCCAACTCTTTGCCCAATTTGTGCCAGTGACACGCACATGGTTAAAACATTTGAAGTTCAGTATTAATTTACAGGACTTCATTGTTCTCTGTTGATTAAAGATGAATCAATAAATTTTTTTATGTAATTGTCAGTGCTTGCTTATTTTAATATACAATAATATCGTATTCTCAGATTTTTTTTTTTTCTTTACATTTTGTTTATACCCGTGGAGGATACAAACAAGTGTTGTGACCTAACAGGAAGAGAAGACCGTCTTTTACACTTTTGCACTGCATATTTTTGTTGTTATCAAATTATTGTTATTCAAACAAATATATTTGTTCTTCAATTTTGCCTATGCCAGTTTTTTTTCAAAGGCATGATGTCGTGGTTTAAGATATAAGTTTGGCCTGAAAGTAAAGTATGAATACAGAGTTGTGTACTGGAAATGTGATAGATGATTTGTAAATAGCTTTGTTGTAAAAAGCTACACATGTGATATGCTAAATGAAATCTTCATTCCATTGTCACGCTTTACCTGTCCAATAAAATACCCAACAAATATAAAACAAAAAAAATATTTCAACGTAAGAAATCTTACTGTGTATCTTCAATGTTGAATAAAGTTCAGACTTTGCTGAGGAATTTAACCATAAACTATAGTTGTTTCTATTCAAATGTTTTTTTGATAATGTCTTCATTACCTCAAAGATTTTGTGTTTGAAATGATTTAAAAACAAACACTTTTTTTTTTATTTAATAATTTTTTTTATGTCCTCAAAGCATTCATTTTGAGAGACTTAAATTCACTATATTACAATTTAGTATCAACCTTCAAGTTTAATCATCTCATTTGAAGCCAAATTCAAAATTCTATCATTTTTCATACCTCACCTCAAATTATTATGTAAATAAGTAATTTCAATAGGTGACAGAAAAATGATTGATCATAAATTACATGCATCTAGCAGTGTTCAAGTTGTATATGGTTTTAAGTTCCTCACCATTATTTACTACATCTTTGTGAATGATCTGAAGTAAACAAGCAACTTGTGGTGACATATTAGAATTCAGTAGAAAGTGATAAAAATCAATGAGTGATGTATTTTCAACAATTTCATATGTTGAAGAATACTTGTCTTTCATGGAATATTTTGTTGTGATCTAAGCTATGTTTAAGATGCTGGTGCTTTATTTTCAGTAGAGTTATCTACCTTTCTTAGTCTGGAAAATGAAGATAAGCATATCACTCACTTATCGTTAACGTGAAGTTTCACTTAAATGTTAAACCAACATTTGTCAGTGATTAAGTCTTTGAAAAGTAGTACCCAAAGATGATAAAATTACCACCAAAAATGAGATATATCACATAGAAATGAAACTGAGAATTCATTCATCCAAATTTTATGTCAATCATTTTTTGTGTAGGTGAAACTTACATTGCATTATACTGTTAACGAAAAAAAAACCCAACCTAATATGTAATTCACCTATGTGTTTCACTCTGTCATGAAATATCGGTTTCTTATACATTTATTTACAGTGTGAAGGTAACTGGCCGTTATTAGTGGTGGCTATATTTGACTTAACCAGAGTCCCCATGGATTGGTAAGCATTACATGGGGGAAGGTTCTTGAGTATCCTGCAGAGCGTCAGTTGTCCAAATGTTTTAATACTATTGATGATACCAATATGAAATAAAAATATTGAAAACATGAGAAAGTGTTTTGTTTATCTCTTATTATGATAGGTAATAATAATAATAATAAACTTCATTTATTTTACAACAGTTGCGAAGCAAGTTTTTACAACTTACATTAATCACTCTTGTTGGCCCGGATGGAAGGGTGTGTAGGGTCTTATTAAACAATTCTTGTTACCGCTATTTCTGGAAAAGTACTAGATCGATCTTTCTCAAATTTCATACGTAGGTTCCCCTTGGTCCCTAGTTGTACCTTTTTTGGACTGATTCGAATTCAAGGTGGCCCACAGACGGCCATCTTGGATTTTGAAAGTAAAAGTTTGTTATCGCTATTTCTGGGAAAATCCTTGATGGATCTTTCTCAAATTTCATATGCAGGTTCCCCTTGGTCCCTTATTGTGCATTTTACCTTTTTTGGACTGATCCGAAATCAAGATGGCTGACAGGCAGCCATCTTGGATTTTGAGAGTAAAATCTTGTTGCTGCTATTTCTGAGGAAGTACTGGATGGATCCTTCTGATATTTCATAGATATCGGTTTCCCTTGGTCCCTAGTTGTGCATTGTACCTTTTTTGGACAGATTTGAAATCAAGGTGGCCCACAGGCAGCCATCTTGGATGTCGACAGTAATACAGCACAAGCATATTGTCCATTATCTACCTGTAACCGACTGCTATCTAATAATACTTTGGGATCTTTTTCAAATGATATTAGCTAATAGGTGCTTAACAAAAATATCTTGTGCCATCATTGAGTACATTTACAACACCTGTAATAAACAAACAAAAAAAATAAACAAATCTTCAAGAACTGAAAACAGATCCTCAAATGGTGGGCGCCAAGATCCCACTGGGATCTCTTGTTGAATACATTAACACTTTAATTTCTCTGATTCAGGTTAAACTAGATAAATCTATATCAAATGGTGTCTGAGATAATAAGGTGTACAGTAACATAGAGAATATGGGGGGGGGGAACCTGCACAATATTTAATACAAGTTTTTATAAGGTGTTAACTAAATGTGAACTATTGATTAATGTATTGCAACAAAGGACACAAAATAAGAACATAATACAAAATATAGAATAAAAAGTGTAAACTAATCATAAATAGTATCATACAGGGAATATGATTCTGAGAAAATCCTTATCTGATAGAATAATGTTTGTTGTTGTACGTCATGATCAACCATTCTCTTATGTTTCAATAGTGTATAGTGTAGACCGATAAGGTATGGCCCTTCACAACAAGGACAATGTTTCTATAACAAGAGGCCCATGGGCCTTAACGGTCATCTGACATAAAATACAAGATTTCTAATTTTGAACATGAGAGAAGTCGAAAAAGCGTTTTCAAGATGGCGGCCATGTTGGATTTCGGACCAACCCGAAATTAACAAACTTTGGTCAGGATCATGTCACGATCATTTCAGGTAAGTTTCAGCTCAATGAGACATGTAGAACTTGAGAAGAAGTTGAAAATGTTTACGACGGACGACGCCGGACAAAAGGCGATCGCAATAGGTCATCAGACCTGAAAATGAAATAAAAAGTGACCAAAATTTGGGTGGCTTTAACAGCATCTGGATTTAGGTCTCTGAACACGCAGAAGTATACCTAATCCAAGAAAGATAAATCTTGTTTCCTTCAAACCAAATGAGAAGTATGCTAATGAGGAGAGTAAGGAAGACCCATTGTTGACACGTAGGGGAAAGAAAGAAGTTGTGTGGTTTAAATTTTTAACGTCCGATCATTAAGTATGGTCAGCAAAACATTACTTTGGTGTCAGATGCCATTCCTGTATAAAAACAGGTAAAATGTGCGAATAATTATTGTAGGATTGTAGAGAAATCCCTAACTGTTCAAACCGTAGAGCCGGAATTTCCCAGGGAATATGCTTTCAACAGAACAATCAAAATAACGGACTAAGATACATATGTTTACCTATATCCGTGTAAAAATACCCAAAATTATGTTATCAGTTGTAACCAGGCTGTAGTGTATGCATTTATTGGAACAGAGCACATCTCTTCTCATCTGTGAATTGGGCAAGTAGGAGTGACGTGTACATTGGGAAATGTTGCTTCTTCGCCTCATTTTTTTAAAGTCGTGGTTAACACGTCAAAAAATTCGGGTTCAATTCTTTTTCACCTGTTCATTGCATTTGAATAATCATATGGAATCTGCATTGAATACCAATGAGAGTGGAAGAAAATATTTTTCTATGGAATTAAGGGTATATGCTACACAATTATGATATAAACGGAGTCCTTGTGATTAGATTAAACTTTATAATAAACGAACGAAAGATCAAGGGAAGTAACTCTGCTAGAACTGTAACCTAATGTATGAGAAGGGAGCGGCGGGGATAGCCGATCTGAGTTGGTTAATTGAGAGTGGGAAATCGGGTTGTTTTACTCATCGCTAGTTCAGCACATGATATTAAGTCTATTGCAGCTAACACTTATATTAAGGGCAGTGACATATATGAGGATTGAATTACAGACTGTACTCAAGTAATGATTCCGGAACGCAAACCGAGATTTGTTTCATCATGTTATCTCTGCTCTGGCTCCGCTTCCTTGTCTTGAATTTGCTCGGATAAGGACACAACTAGGGATACGTCAGACATCTTGTAAGTATGAAACACGCGCAGATGCAATATATATGTATCGAGAATAGTTAAATGTCAACATTATAATTAAATAGATAGCCGTGAGTCATTATGGTATTAGGACTGATATTTTCCAGATATTTTCCAGTACAGGTTGTCGCCCTTGTTTGCATATAATTATTCCGTTAGACCTATTATGCCACAATGACTTGTAACAATAATCCGGGGGAATGGTGGATTCTTTGGTTATACTACAGCTGGCAAAGGTGTCGAACGAAAGGCCAGAGAAACCCACATGCCTCACAGAAGTCGCCGCTGTTCGGCAAAATACTAGTTATATATAGTTTGTCATTCAAGCCACCATCCAACAGAAATATTGTTACAGGTCTCTGTGGCTTATACGTGTACTGTACGTTCATGGCTTGTCTCGTAAAAATATCACCGACTCGAATCGATTTTGCCATACAGTAGGCATAATACAGATATGATAGACACATATAATTCAAATTAGTGAGTCGTTCTTGATAGCATAACAACAAATACAAAAACATACAATCCCTGAAAACACAGTCCTAAAAATATGTACCAAAGAGCCATGGGCGTAGCAATTGTTCACACAGACAAGGATGTATGAAATAGCCCTAATACCACTGGCTCAAGTCTGTGCTAATACAAGCTGTACTTTTCCAATAAAACACAAAACATACATATAGAATATATATAGATCAGCGACATTTTATAACACAACAGCAATACTTATACATTCTGTGGACTCGGATAGAATTCATTATTTGCTTCCAATAGGAAAAGGCAATCAATAAGTCCGAGCGAATGTATATTTGATAGTTTAGTGAGCTCGTTATTACAGAGAAACCTTTGATTTGTTAACGATAACCAACAGTGCAGTCGAATCTTATTTATTATTGATACGAATACTTCAAAATTTACTTCATTGTTTTATTTTGATAATTATTATGTCCCCCTACTTCGGGGACATATTGTGTTTACTCCGTTTCTTATCATTATTCTTATTTCTTCCACTTCCTTCCGCCGGCGAGGTTTCCGACGCGTTTCTCAAAAACTATTGCATGGAATTTAACATAACTTTACACACATATTCATATATGCGAGGCGGAGTGCAGGCCACTTGAATTTTTCCAAACGGTCATATGAGTGGTCAGCTGTGGTCAAAATTTGGCCAAATTTTAGATATTGTCCGATTTTCGTGAAAATTGGTATATATGTATTAGTTGGCACTAGGAGCAAAATGGCATAGTCCATTTTTCATTCAGCCATCGATCGGTCATCTGAGCGGTCAGCTGTGGTCAAAATTTGGCCAAATTTTAGATATTGTCCGATTTTCGTGAAAATTGGTATATATGTATTAGTTGGTACTAGGAGCAAAATGGCGTAGTCCATTTTTCATTCAGCCATCGATCGGTCATCTGAGAGGTCAGCTGTGGTCTAAATTTGGCCAAATTTTAGATATTGTCCGATTTTCGTGAAAATTGGTATATATGTATTAGTTGGCACTAGGAGCAAAATGGCGTAGTTAATAGTTCATTCGGCCATCGATCGGTCATCTGAGTGGTCAGCTGTGGTCTAAATTTGGCCAAATTTTAGATATTGTCCGATTTTCGTGAAAATTGGTTATATGTATCAGGTGGCACTAGGAGCAAAAAGTTGTAGTCCATTTTTCATTCGGTCATCTGAGCGGTCAGCTGTGGTTAAAATTTGGCCAAATTTTAGATATTGTCCGATTTTCGTGAAAATTGGTATATATATGTATTAGGTGGCACTAGGAGCAAAAAGGTGTAGTCCATTTTTCATTCGGCCATCGATCGGTCATCTGAGCGGTCAGCTGTGGTCTAAATTTGGCCAAATTTTAGATATTGTCCGATTTTCGTGAAAATTGGTATATATGTATTAGTTGGCACTAGGAGCAAAATGGCGTAGTTAATAGTTCATTCGGCCATCGATCGGTCATCTGAGTGGTCAGCTGTGGTCTAAATTTGGCCAAATTTTAGATATTTTCCGATTTTCGTGAAAATTGGTTATATGTATCAGGTGGCACTAGGAGCAAAAAGTTGTAGTCCATTTTTCATTCGGTCATCTGGCCGGTCAGCTGTGGTTAAAATTTGGCCAAATTTTAGATATTGTCCAATTTTCGTGTTGGCCAAATTTTAGATATTGTCCGATTTTCGTGAAAATTGGTATATATATATGAGGTGGCAATCGGAGCAAAAAAGTGTAGTCCATTTTTCATTCGGCAATCGATCGGTCATCGGAGCGGTCAGCTGTGGTTTAAATTTGGCCAAATTTTAGATATTGTCTGATTTTCGTGAAAATTGGTATATATGTATTAGTTGGCACTAGGAGCAAAATGGCGTAGTTAATAGTTCATTCGGCCATCGATCGGTCATCTGAGTGGTCAGCTGTGGTCTAAATTTGGCCAAATTTTAGATATTTTCCGATTTTCGTGAAAATTGGTTATATGTATCAGGTGGCACTAGGAGCAAAAAGGTGTAGTCCATTTTTCATTCGGTCATCTGAGCGGTCAGCTGTGGTTAAAATTTGGCCAAATTTTAGATATTGTCCGATTTTCGTGAAAATTGGTTATATGTATCAGGTGGCACTAGGAGCAAAAAGGTGTAGTCCATTTTTCATTCGGTCATCTGGCCGGTCAGCTGTGGTCTAAATTTGGCCAAATTTTAGATATTGTCCGATTTTCGTGAAAATTGGTATATATATATGAGGTGGCAATCGGAGCAAAAAAGTGTAGTCCATTTTTCATTCGGCAATCGATCGGTCATCGGAGCGGTCAGCTGTGGTCTAAATTTGGCCAAATTTTAGATATTGTCCGATTTTCGTGAAAATTGGTATATATGTATCAGGTGGCAATCGGAGCAAAAAGGCGTAGTCCATTTTTCATTCGGCCATCGATCGGTCATCTGAGTGGTCAGCTGTGGTCTAAATTTGGCCAAATTTTAGATATTGTCCGATTTTCGTGTTGGCCAAATTTTAGATATTGTCCGATTTTCGTGAAAATTGGTATATGTACCAGGTGGCACTAGGAGCAAAAAGGTGTAGTCCATTTTTCATTCGGCTATCGATCGGTCATCTGAGTGGTCAGCTGTGGTCTAAATTTGGCCAAATTTTAGATATTGTCCGATTTTCGTGAAAATTGGTATATATATGTATTAGGTGGCACTAGGAGCAAAAAGGTGTAGTCCATTTTTCATTCGGCCATCTGGCCGGTCAGCTGTGGTCTAAATTTGGCCAAATTTTAAATATTGTCCGATTTTCGTGAAAATTGGTATATATATGTATTAGGTGGCACTAGGAGCAAAAAGGTGTAGTCCATTTTACATTCGGCCATCGATCGGTCATCTGAGCGGTCAGCTGTGGTCTAAATTTGGCCAAATTTTAGATATTGTCCGATTTTCGTGAAAATTGGTTATATGTATCAGGTGGCACTAGGAGCAAAAAGTTGTAGTCCATTTTTCATTCGGTCATCTGGCCGGTCAGCTGTGGTTAAAATTTGGCCAAATTTTAGATATTGTCCGATTTTCGTGTTGGCCAAATTTTAGATATTGTCCGATTTTCGTGTTGGCCAAATTTTAGATATTGTCCGATTTTCGTGAAAATTGGTATATATATATGAGGTGGCAATCGGAGCAAAAAAGTGTAGTCCATTTTTCATTCGGCTATCGATCGGTCATCTGAGTGGTCAGCTGTGGTCTAAATTTGGCCAAATTTTAGATATTGTCCGATTTTCGTGAAAATTGGTTATATGTATCAGGTGGCACTAGGAGCAAAAAGTTGTAGTCCATTTTTCATTCGGTCATCTGGCCGGTCAGCTGTGGTTAAAATTTGGCCAAATTTTAGATATTGTCCGATTTTCGTGTTGGCCAAATTTTAGATATTGTCCGATTTTCGTGTTGGCCAAATTTTAGATATTGTCCGATTTTCGTGAAAATTGGTATATGTACCAGGTGGCACTAGGAGCAAAAAGGTGTAGTCCATTTTTCATTCGGCTATCGATCGGTCATCTGAGTGGTCAGCTGTGGTCTAAATTTGGCCAAATTTTAGATATTGTCCGATTTTCGTGAAAATTGGTATATATATGTATTAGGTGGCACTAGGAGCAAAAAGGTGTAGTCCATTTTTCATTCGGCCATCGATCGGTCATCTGAGCGGTCAGCTGTGGTCTAAATTTGGCCAAATTTTAGATATTGTCCGATTTTCGTGAAAATTGGTTATATGTATCAGGTGGCACTAGGAGCAAAAAGTTGTAGTCCATTTTTCATTCGGTCATCTGGCCGGTTAGCTGTGGTTAAAATTTGGCCAAATTTTAGATATTGTCCGATTTTCGTGTTGGCCAAATTTTAGATATTGTCCGATTTTCGTGAAAATTGGTATATATATATGAGGTGGCAATCGGAGCAAAAAAGTGTAGTCCATTTTTCATTCGGCAATCGATCGGTCATCTGAGAAGTCAGCTGTGGTCTAAATTTGGCCAAATTTTAGATATTGTCCGATTTTCGTGTTGGCCAAATTTTAGATATTGTCCGATTTTCGTGAAAATTGGTATATATGTATCAGGTGGCACTAGGAGCAAAAAAGTGTAGTCCATTTTTCATTCGGTCATCTGAGCGGTCAGCTGTGGTTAAAATTTGGCCAAATTTTAGATATTGTCCGATTTTCGTGAAAATTGGTATATATGTATTAGGTGGCAATCGGAGCAAAAATGTGTAGTCCATTTTTCATTCGACCATCGATCGGTCATCTTAGCAGTCAGCTGTGGTCTAAATTTGGCCAAATTTTAGATATTGTCCGATTTTCGTGAAAATTGGTATATATGTATTAGGTGGCAATCGGAGCAAAAATGTGTAGTCCATTTTTCATTCGACCATCGATCGGTCATCTTAGCAGTCAGCTGTGGTCTAAATTTGGCCAAATTTTAGATATTGTCCGATTTTCGTGAAAATTGGTATATATGTATTAGGTGGCAATCGGAGCAAAATGGCGTAGTTCATAGTTCATTCGGCTATCGATCGGTCATATGAGCGGTCAGCTGTGGTCTAAATTTGGCCAAATTTTAGATATTGTCCGATTTTCGTGAAAATTGGTATATATGTATTAGGTGGCAATCGGAGCAAAAAGGCGTAGTCCATTTTTCATTCGGCCATCGATCAGTCATCTGAGAGGTCAGCTGTGGTCTAAATTTGGCCAAATTTTAGATATTGTCCGATTTTCGTGTTGGCCAAATTTTAGATATTGTCCAATTTTCGTGAAAATTGGTATATGTATCAGGTGGCACTAGGAGCAAAAAGGTGTAGTCCATTTTTCATTCGGTCATCTGAGCGGTCAGCTGTGGTTAAAATTTAGCCAAATTTTAGATATTGTCCGATTTTTGTGAAAATTGGTATATGTATCAGGTGGCACTAGGAGCAAAAAGGTGTAGTCCATTTTTCATTCGGTCATCTGGCCGGTCAGCTGTGGTCAAAATAAACTCTTTGTCATACTGAGGTAGGGACACTTCTCTTTATACCAAACTGAAAGCTTCACCATTTCCTCTCTTCTGAGGTTTTAAAAATTTACGTTCTCATTTCCATTCAAAATTGGTGTGTTCATGTTTGGTATGACCGCAGGTCTGATTATTGTGATCATTTACTGCTGAAGGGGTCCCCATTACAATTAGCACTTGTTTCTTATTGTGTTGGCATGTCTTTTATCCTTTCTTTCTGTTTACATCTGATAGGAAACAGTTGAGATGACGTCACAAGACTCCAAACCGAAACCCGAGTTTTATCGGAGAGTCCTGCCAGAAGGATGTATCGCTTTTTCATCCACGGAAGGGAAGACGATCTTCAAGGAGGCCATTTTGTCAGGTCACATGGACTGCTATTTCAAAATGGCAGCACAATTCAGTACCCAAGCAGAGCCAGCATTCTGCGGCCTAACGACACTAATCATGGTGCTTAATGCTCTCGAGGTCGATCCAGGGAAAGTCTGGAAGGGTCCTTGGCGTTGGTATCACGAAGACATGTTGGAATGTTGTGTGCCATTACAAGAGATGAAAGAAAAAGGTATTACCTACGACCAGTTCCTATGTTTGGCCGCCTGTAATTCTCTGGAAGTAGAATCTACGAGGATGGAAAACTCCGCATCGCTGGAAACATTTCGAGATCACGTGACAAGACTGAGTAGACAAGATGACCATTTCATCGCGTTATCCTATAGCAGAAAGACTCTCGGTCAGACTGGAGATGGTCACTTCTCCCCTGTTGGAGGTTATCATCCAGACAGAGACCTTGTGTTGGTGATGGACACAGCTCGGTTTAAGTACCCTCCACATTGGGTTCCTCTCGCTAATATCTGGGAAGCCATGAAACCTGTCGACCAAAGTACAGGTAAATTATTGTTTACACTACGGTAGAAGATAAATTGAAGAGTCGTTTGAATTTTACATAGATATCATCAAAATGGTGATTTGCAACCCATCAGACGAAATCCTGAGATAATATTTCAAAGAATTACTGATATTAATGTTATGTTGCATATGTTTAACGAGAATCTAAAGAAGCATGGGCTTTATGCTACCGGAAAAAATTTCTTTGTACTCATCGTCAGGTGTAAGTTATGGATCATTTGCATACTATGAAACAGGACTATATAGTCCTAGTGCATATATTAGTAGAAAGTCAGTTTATCACGAGATTGCATGTACTGTAAAACGGGGCCCCTGCAGCTGCCCAGTTTAGAGCGAACCATTGCTAAGATGAAAAATATCGATACCCCCTTCTATCACTTCGTGGCTATGTATTTGTTGAGATGTATGAATATGGCTATGTTTTGAGAACTAGTTAGGATTTGTTTTGAAAAGGAAAAGTTAGTAGCTTATATTTCATTGGAGCAAGTGATTTAGTAAACTCACATGTAAACAAGTGTTTTTATGAAATCGTGTTTATTTCCTTTCAGGGAAGTCAAGAGGATATTGCATTTTGTCGAAAACTCACAAGGACGGTTCATTAAGACTATTCAAGTTGTCGAATTCTTTCAACATATTTCTGCCTTGTGCCTGTACCAGCAGTGTTTCGTCATTCTTGCACAAATGGCGGGAATGCTTATCTAAAGACGTCACAGATTTGTCACCAGTTGATACAGATAAGGAATCTAATACAGATAACGGGATTCCATCTGATCATATGGACATTTTTAGACAAGCTATTCCATTGCTGCTGACAAGTGCCGGATGCATTGCGCAGGACGAGTGTATTCTTACTACATACATGGACATGGCGACTTTTTCAGCGGAGCACATTGCGCTGAAAGAGACCTTGGTACAACAGATAGAGTGCACGGAAATATACGGCATTACCAAGAATGTTTTTCAAAATACAATTGTTGAGTCCAGTGCGTATTTGAATATCGGGACAACGACTGAGAAAAATGTGATAACATTAAATGATAAATGCTGTGGTATGTGTTCAACGAAACGTTTGAAGATCTCGGAGACCAAAATGTTTCCGGCGCATTTCATCACAGTCTTCCTGCTATGTTGGCCATTCGAACTGTTCGGGTCTACAGGGAGGGTGACTTTTGGCGACAAGATGGATTCGTATGTCACGAGATGGATGGGAAGCACAACATGTAAAGAGCTTAAAGAGGAAGTGTCACAACTCAAAAAACAACTGTTGGTGCTGTTAAAGATGCGTATGTCAAATTAGCAGCGATGTGGCCCCAATACATCGTGCAGAATCTCTCCGTTCGGGACCGCTTCATCACGTAGCGGGAATTCATAACCGCCATCATATATATAGAGAGAGATTACAGATCCTACATTTCATTACAGTGAAGAAAGCACTTCTTGTCATTTGCCTGTTCGCTTTTCTATGAGCTTTAAGATAGAATAGAATCCTAAACAGCTATTGAAACATGGACAATAGGTATAAACACATCCAATAATTTGATCCTGTTGAATATCTGTAAATCGTATAACAAATTCATTTTTAACCGATACCGTAGCCTTAAGGAAGTAATAAGGTTAAAAACAATATGCCGAAAAACTTGACGTCAATTTCAGAGGTCTGACCTACAGGACAACAAAATACAAACAACTCTCAGCCGGTAACTAGCGACATTTGTATAACTCATTTAAAAGTAATCATTGAATCGACAGCTTGTAATGCAGATGACGGCGAGATATAGCTTTAAAATAAATTGGTTAAATTAAAAGATTGATAAATGGATATATGCATGAATTCGTTATTTAGTAGATATCGGTTTCATGGATATTTGCATAGAGATAATGTAACCAATATGAGGTATGTTTGTAGATATTCACAAATCCTACCAAGCTTACAGTCGGAAGAAATATTGTTTAAAGTACAGCACAAGTGCACCAGCTTACTATTGCTAATATGGTATAATTCATACGGGAAAATGTCCTGAGCAAAGATCAGATATATAACATTTGTACAAATTGTTACAAAACAGTATATGCAAACCGTATATGATATCAAATTGACGTTCTCGCAATATTCAATGCTATGGTTAGAGGAATGATAGGGTCAACAAAAGGACTCTGTTATAGTACCATCAAACCGAGATGTCGTCATCAGACTGAGCTGTTCTTACTGCCTGGCCTCTCACCGACGTCGAGCTGAGAACAGGAAGCACCTATATTACAGACTTTAGTTTTTCTTGTTTGGGTTACAGAACCTATAGACTGATAATCTCTGTCTCTCTCTCTCGAGGGGACACTCGGAGATAAAGATCCAAATATGCTATAGTGTCAAGATTGACGCCACGAAGAACTGAAGTGTTGATAATGTAATCGTTTATGTGAAAACCAGATGTATGGTATGCTTGTTTTAAATGTGACGTGCAGCAGGTAATAGGGAGCTTTTTGTTGTGTATAAAATGTACATGTGTCGTTTTTGATGGATCTGTATATCTAAATCTATTTATCTCGATATTTACATCTCGGTGAAGTAAATTTAAATTAAGAACGCAACACGGAAATGCAATTCAAATTGGGCACTAACTTCTCGTCGATACACCAAATATAATCAAGGTTTGTAATTCCTACCGACCAGTCAAAACGATGGAAAGTTTGGCTTTTTATAACATTAAATTACATTCACTGTATACCGGGTAATTTTCAACCTTATACCACTATACACCAGTTCGCCTCATGTTCATTTCACCATTTGGGGATTATATAAAAGGGTTATGTAATATTGTAACAATTTTTTCGTCCCCATCTTAAATTCGCTCCCCTTGTTCATGAAAAAAGGGTCGATAATTTCGCGGTATAAAATAAGTGGGAAATTAGCTGTTTACAAATTTGTATACATACTTTTAATTAAATAATTTTTGATTAATTGGTCTCGCAAAAAACAAGATATTATGAAATATAAAATAAAAAAAAACATCGTTGTTTTTGTATTAAAAGAAAAGTTAAAACTAATAGATGGCTGTAATTTAATAATGAATGTTTGTCCGTAATGATACACATCTGTATCAGCATGTGCTAACTTGGCATTACATACTCGGATTGGCCAAGGTTTACATGGTAGGTGTTGTCTACGAGGCAGAAGACCCATACTCTTCAGAAACAGCTGGTCCTGTTCTCCTTGTACCGTTCAGGAGTATATATGTAAATCTTACTCTTGTTCATATTTTACCGTAGTTTTACTGAATTTGAGTTTTGAATAAATAAATGATTGCATCTCTAAAAATTTAATTGTATTGTTATGAGACGGCATTAAGACAATAAATGTGCAAATAAATAGATAAGTAAATAAAAAATGAATAAATAAATGATAAAGTAATAAATAAAGCCAGCTTGTAAAGTAATAAATATCAAACGATAAAGGTTTAGTTCAAGTGATCGATCTGGCATTCAAACAACGAGTTTACATATGTAAACTCTCTTTAATCTCATTAATGATATGTACATTGCCACCATGTTGTAATGCATATTAATCATGTTGTTGTCTTTGTAATTAGCTATTTATGTCTTTTGACGAAGTCGGATCTATTTAATGATGTGAATAATTATCAGATGGTTTGCTAACGGATTCCTTCATGCATGATCTATTGTATAGAAACAGATAGCTACTCTTCCGTGGTGTCAGTGTACAAGACGTGCAAATTTATGGCACTGTTCAATACATATTTATAATTACATGTATGTGCAAATATATGATTAGATGCAGTAGAATCAAATAATAAATAAAACTGCACTATACAGCTGTCTCGTGCTTCAATGTCTCTTCAGGGATGCTAAGGGCCTAGTTTTGAAATTGAGGGCAACCAAAATTGATTGAAAGAAATATTGAAATCCAGACGGAAGTCACACTCACACCTTAATTCAATAAATTTCGTACGTATCATATATATTATAATAATAAAAGTACATGTTGATATTTCTGAACTGTACCACTATTCGAATGAATTCAAAGGTGGCTTGTAGGTTGAGGCAAACCTCGGAGACTAAACGACCTCCAATAACGTCTACCTCCTTCAATTTCAGGGATTTACAAAAGTCACACATCAACAGCACCTAGCAATTTAGAATTTGTTTTGCCAAATAGTGAACTGAATTGCACAAAACAGTTATTTTGTCGTTCAAGAGCGCTTCAGTTTTGTAAGGGCATAACTTTTAAAACATCGGAGGTGACTGAGGAAAATCAAATTTGATCGAAAGAATTGAAACACGTCTTTTTTATTTTCTAAACTGGAGAAAAGTAATATATGAAACATTTTCACTTGTTACACGGACAACGACCTGTGTTCATATCAGGCTCTCTTTCAAATGACCGATGTTCATGTCAGGCTTCCTTGCGAATAACTGGTGTTCATGTAAGGCGGTCTTCTGAATGACCGATGTTCATTTCAGGCTTCCTTCCGAATAACCGGTGTTCATGTTAGGCTGTCTTCTGAATGACCGATGTTCATTTCAGGCTTCCTTCCGAATAACCGGTGTTCATGTAAGGCGGTCTTCTGAATGACCGATGTTCATTTCAGGATTCCTTCCGAATAACCGGTGTTCATGTAAGGCTGTCTTCCGAATGACCGATATTCATTTCAGGATTCCTTCCGAATGACCGGTGTTCATGTAAGGCGGTCTTCTGAATGACCGATGTTCATGTCAGGCTTCCTTGCGAATAACCGGTGTTCATGTAAGGCTGTCCTTCGAATGACCGATGTTCATGTCAGGCTTCCTTGCGAATAACCGGTGTTCATGTAAGGCTGTCTTCCGAACGACAGATGTTCATTTCTGGATCTCATGAAGGCTCTCCTTCACATGACCAGTATTGAATATTGCAGCAATAGAAACAAAACTGATGCATATTTTATTATAGTATATGTTTTAGTTTGTTGTATATTTGATATCATTTTTTAAATCATTTATATGAACTGAAATGTGTTACACAATCAATATATATAACCGAATGTTACAAGCGAACTACAAGCGAACGTCACATTGAATGTATGTCATGTCAATATTTCTCTATTAAGCAGTTTCTATCAGATTTAAAAATAAATATAAATTATTCATCAACGAAATATTGAGATAAAGTGGACCTATTTCAATAACACTAACCGACTTTCTTTCTATCTAACGAGTATTGTTTGGAGCGTTAAGGTGAGTAGCTTGTAATCCGAACTTGTCAGAAAATATCTGGTTGTATTGATAGACTTATATTTAGAAATATTTTGTTTGTGCTGGTGACAAATGAATCTAAGGAGATAGAGGATATGTAAGTAGAGATATGTGATATTAGACAGGAAAGCAACAAACATAACCATTTAACTAGTCTTGATTGACAGACTTGTATGAGACAAATAAATAACACCTTTCAATACAAATAATGCGAAAGAGAATTTATGTCGAATAAAGAATTAAACTGCCTTATGATTCGTTTTTTAAGGATTCATCAGTGATTTTAAGAGTTAGACTTAGGAAAAATCTAAATTGGTCTAAGTAAATGATACAATAAAGATGAGAAGGTACAATGGAACCCTGATTAATTCAATTAGATAGATTCAGATTATATGATGTTCTTAAAAGGTTTCGGGAACAGATTACTTTTTAAAAGAACTTGGAAATATGATACGAGGTTAAGAGAAAGTCGAGAACTGCAGGGAAAGAAGGTCACATCAATGGTAGCGAAGTGATGGGAGGCTTTCTACTGTAGTTTAATTCGACCAAGTTTGTAATGCATGTATATTTCTAAAAAAAAAAGTACCAACAAGTCAGCATAATCAATATCAAAGCTCAAACTCCACGATACTAGGGCAAAATATGAGCAAAAGATTTACACTCGGACTCTTGAAAAAGTACAAGGATGATGAGACCAGTTGTTCCAGAAGAGTAAGCGTCTTTTGCTTCATCGACGACATCCACCATGCAAACATTGGTAAATCCAAGTAAGTAATGTCACGTTCTCAAATGGGAACAAGGTACGCTATCACGGAACCAACAGGCAAACTAACGAGCATCAAACACGTCAAGTTTCATATCGTACATAGAAGTAGAATATTTCTCAATGTTTATAAAAAAGTATTTTAGCCATGAGCAATGTCATTTTATAATCGATTCTGGAGTGGTAAATGAATTAAGTTACTATACGATTGAACTGTTGACAGCTCCCAAATCCATTAGGTTCATGCTGGATATCGTACATCTACCCTATCGTGATCTTTTTAATAGCAAAATCGAAGTCTGTTCGACCACGAAATACACATTAAACGTTATCTGTATTTAAATGTTTGAGACTACATTTTTTTAAGGAAAAATTTGTCTCACCGGATATGTATATACACTACAGCATTCAATTAGTGTGACACATTATGAGAAAACAAAACATTAACATAACATACAAAACATACCTTATATTAACTCAACTAGGTATCAACATACTGCTTAATGTACTACAGTCATATTTTCCCAAACCAAAGAACCTTCCCTCTTCCATTCTGCTGCCTTCTAACGGTCCAAACACGCAATCACATCCAGACCTTCCGGGACCTATCTATTCGTTTGACTTCATGGAGTTTACTCCTACAAATCATTGTTGGACTCTACAATGTTGTAGAGAATCTCCATTATTATCAATATTGAATCCAACTTGCAACATACTTCCAAAAAGTGAGTTGGTTATTTTATTGGGTTGAACATATGTAAATAACAACGGGACTAGGCAGTTATTTTCTAGACGGGTTGATTTATTTTCACTCGCGAGAAATAAATATATTGCTTACGTTTGTTTATAGATTGAAGTGATTTTTTGAAGATAATGAAGTTTTTGAGAATAACGGTTTATGAGCTGGCAACAATATGTCTTTTCAGAAACCCCACATATATTCAACCGATGTTTTTATGGAGATATTTTTCAACCATTCATATTTTAATTCAAACATTTGAAACAAGCATGCACATCTTCCTTCTATCAAACAAAACATCTAATTTTCGTATTATATTAACTGGGTTTTAACCTATAAGAAATTAGAGTTATATTCTTTTGCAGGTACTTCTTTCATTTTTCATAATGTTTTCTAACAGGAAACACCGAGAATATTTAAGATGACTTCCCAGGCTATAACACCTAGTCATGGTTTATACCGAGAAGCTTTACCAAAGGGATGTATTGTTTTTTCATCCTCTGAAGGCAGGGCGATATTCAGGGAGGCCCTTGAGGCTGGCCATATGAGATGTTATTTCAAAATGGCGGAACAATTTAGTACCCAAACAGAGCTAACCTTTTGTGGCCTTACAACTCTTGTTATGATCCTGAATGCTTTGAAGGTCGACCCAGGAAAAACCTGGAAGAAACCCTGGAGGTGGTATGACGACAACATGTTGTATAACTGTGTATCGATGCCAATGATAAAAGAAATAGGCATAAGTTTTGACCAGTTTGTATCTCTTGTCATGCTTAATTCACTTATTATCAAATCTGAAAGAGTTGACGAACTCGCATCCATAGAAACGTTTCGAGATCACGTGACAAGGCTGAGTAGACAAGATGACCACTTCATCGCGTTATCCTATAGCAGAAAGAGTCTCGGTCAGACTGGAGATGGTCACTTCTCCCCTGTTGGAGGTTATCATCCAGACAGAGACCTTGTGTTGGTGATGGACACAGCTCGGTTTAAGTACCCTCCACATTGGGTTCCTCTCACCGCTATTTGGGAAGCCATGAAACCTGTCGACGAAACCACAGGTAAATCATTTCAAACAGAAATACGTATTAAACGAACGCAATATTTTAAGTGACAACGATAGGTCCTATTTCGAAGTTTTCAATTAATAAAGTTGTAAGCCATGGTGTCCACTGATTTAAACACAAGTAAAGTAAAGTTTTAAGATTATAGGACAGTTTTAATGGTATAATTGAAATTACATTAATTAGGGTTTTGAAGAAAACGTATTCGTTTGTAAGCCTGTGAAAATAATCTCCTGAGTTTGAAAAAAAATATAAAAACTTATTACTATCCTTTTTCATTCATGAAATATTGAAAACCTTTTCCACACCGTATGACAGTAATGCGAAAATATAATGAAAACATTCCCTTGCTACAATCAAAAGAAGAAATTATTCCATTTCAGGAAAACCCAGAGGTTACTTCATTTTGTCACGGAATGTACAACGGTAGAACGAGGTCTTTTGTTTCAGTGACAATTTGACATCACTGTGTATCATACGGATGATTCTGCATTGGGAACAAAATCAAAATTATTTCGACCTGAAGCTATGAATGAAAGGAGGGACAAATTTCGATAGACAATCGTTTCATCCACAGCTAAAGCTATCAGTTGTCTATCAGGGACAAGAAAATCAGCTGTTGTATTTTGCAAACTCAAATTCAGTCTCCAAATTATGCTGAAATATATAACTTTACTATACATATATTTGGAAGAGAGGAAAATGTTAGGGCGTTTGACAATTTTTGGAAAGTTGACATGTCATATCAGAAGAAAAAGATGGCTATTGGCGCACTTTTACATAAACAGTTGTTGCAATGTGACATGGATCTTCGCCATAAAACTCTCGGTAAGGGAAATTACAGTTCACAAAGTGCACCAACATTTTACGTTGCAAAATATTTTTGTATAATAAACAGATCAAAGTATGCATGTTACTTTTGTTCTGATCAATGCTAATCCACATTTTGCTAACCATGAACTTCTTTTATTTCAAGATAAAAGACATGGAAAAAACATCATTTCACGAAAGTACGAGATAAGGAGACCTTAATTGTACATTTTCGTCCACAAGCCAGTAGTGTAACATCAAGTATTGTATCAGAATATAATGTAATGTAATATTCATGAGAGAGAGACAGAGAGACAGAGAGACACAGAGAGAGGGGGGGGGGGGGTGGTGAGGGAGGGAGAGACAGAGACAGAGAGAGACAGTGACAGAGAGAGAAACACACAGAGAGAGAGAGAGAGAGAGAGAGAGAGAGAGAGAGAGAGAGAGAGAGAGAGAGAGAGAGAGAGAGAGAGAGAGAGAGAGAGGCCTTAAATGACATCACGATTAATTTCTGACTGGCACAGCGATAATGAAACGCATCAGGGTATACTTTTACATGCGCACACTGAATATCAGGTGGATGATGTGTTTAATAATAGAAAAAAAACCATCACAAATAAATGTATATACTTTTTTTGCATGTCATAATAATAGATAAAAAGTATCATCCGATCCAAAGATAAAACAAAGAAATCACGAGGAAACAATGTTTTTGGAGGCATTGACACGTCAGTATAAAACACTGTAGAATCCTTGACATCATATTTATATGACATTGGATATTGCGACAACGTAACGAACGAAATACAGCATTCAGGTTATCTTGGATTTGAGCGATTTTATTCTTGGTAAGCTTCTGCTTTTGATTACGTCACCAGTCTCCAATTATCTATCAGACATATCTTACATGTGATTACTATCGACACAACAACACAAATATACAACTTTAAAGTCTTCTGGAATAGTTCCTGCAAAAGCACGCACTTGAGTCCAGGCAGAATGTTATCGATATACCGTGTGGTTAAGTTTCCCAAAGGTAAAGCAAAGTGATTTTGACAGGATAAACTCTTGTGACTATAAACAAAACGACATCAAAATCTTGTTGACAAGTTAATGTAGTTATTCTCATTAGGACAATGTGCTGGAAATCCTTTCTTTATTAAGTATTTACCGAAAAAGCGGGGTCGCAGAAATGCATGCATTACCAAGAGTTTATAAGATCAAGACTTAAATAACGCTCCAAACACAAAATGAAGTTTCTTCCTCCAACTAAGTATGTATCATTTCAGAACACAAAAGCACCAAGAAAATACTAACATGTCAACATAATCATAACCCAAATTCAATGACACTAGGACAATATATGGATTTCAGGACGATTTCACTTCTTTTGCTTCATCGAGAACCTCGATGTAAACATTGGTCAATCTCTACCATACAACTCTCACAGTCAATTTCATACCGTCATGTGATACGGGATTTGTACATGCATATTTGTGGCTGTGTACATAAACTTAAGCTTAAACTTCTCACACTACAAGCAGAACACGCGCTTTGATACTCGGCTGACATACTATAGTATGGAATTTTAAAGCTTATGAAAAGGTAACGTATGTTTTTAAATATCATTTGGTGACGACATATAAATTTTTGATAATTTAAAAGAAAATTCTCTATGTCAGTGATGGTAAAAGTTAATGTAAGCTAGTGTAAATTCGTCTTTGAGACAACATCTTAATTTTCAAAACCTTCACAAAAATGTATTGAGGTATTAAAAGTTTCACAATATTTGCTACGCCAATAATTAATAAGACGAACGTCTAACAGTTCAGTGACATCAAACCGATCTTTACTCAACCAGTCTGTACAATAACAGAAAACATAGAAGAGTTCCACTAAGGGAAATAACTCATGATCAACATAGTAAACACCAGTGGCGCTATTACCAAAACTCGTACACCTAATATTCTGATCATTATTTAAATGTTTATTTTATCTATCCTATTCCAATACACATATGTTATCCAAGAAGCACGTAAGAATAAATCGCATATATTATTAAGTTATTATACAAAATTATGGTTTGGCTGTCAAGCAAGATATTTTCTTCTATCTAACAGAACGAAGAGGGATCAAAGAGAGGGTGTAGTCTAATAGTAAATTAACATTATATTAATTGAAATATCAACAAGCCACAACCCCCAGGGTTTTGAAATTAGTTGGGATTGATTATAGTGCAAATTAATATATTTTCAAAATGTTGACACTCATTGACTTACATGCATAACATTTCAATAGTGTCCTGAAACAACTTTTGCTAAGATACTAGAATTGAATCTAGGTTTAGCATTCAATAACAAGAGAGGCTAAATAAAGCATTGTACAATTATGTTTGGTCGTATATGAACACAGACATTATTATAACAAACGTGCACATAGGGCTATGGTGTGTGAGTGTTGAACAATCAGTTGTTGTTTGTTAACACTAGCCAACTGTGTTTCCAGACTTACATAGATGAAATATGTATTATATGTAAATCGGGAGAGTATATATCGAAAGAGGAGGTATACACATTTAGCTCACCTGGTCCAAAATACATTTTTAGGTAAAGGGGAATTAGCATTGTATAAACGTTAGGTATTGGTCGTTCTAGGAGAGGAAGGGGCGGGACCAGTGGGGAAAAATTATCTAAAATCCTACTACATGTGTAGGAATGATGCCCAAATGTGGTCTTAAGTATTCTTGGGTGAAGGGGAATTATTTCTATGTATTAAACGGTGGTGCCCTCCTGGGGTTTAGAATTTAGATCCTTAGCGTCATTGGCGAGTGCCAGTTTGACGAGATAGCTACATGATGCAGTTTAATTATCTAATTGGCTCTGCTATATCTTACTCTGAATTTGTATTAAAAGATAGCATTCACTTGTTTGTCTTTTGTACTATCCTCTTGTATATTTCCCAAGAAATATTTGGATAAAATTTTGTAATAGAGAAATTGATGCTTTCATCAAAATAACAAGGTTGTTTCTTTAATCTATGCTTAAAGCGAGTCTAGTTATTGTTGTTTTGTTGTGTAAACATAAATATAAAATTGTTATGTAGTTTCCTTGGCATTGGCAATGTAAAGATATAATGTTAAGTTGCTAAGGTTAATGACTGATATTCGAGATTATTGTCTTCTTTCATTAACAAGGTGCAGTTAGAAAATTTCTTCTATAACCAGTTACCACGTTACAATGTAAGTTGTTGAATTTGATTAAAATCAGCTGTTACGGAACTTGTGTTCGAAGTGCTATGGTTGTACAGGTGTAGTAGATAAAGCTGTGTAACAGTTCATTTTAATTGGATTGCAATATTGTTGCTGATGCAAGATGTAATAATAACACAAGTTTAATTAGAATATTTATTTGTAATGCAAATTATACTTAAGTACATCAACACAAAATGTTGGATTCTGCTACCATATCATTGTTCCTTTGTACTGCCAAATAAATAACTAAGATATTCTGAAATAATAAATTCTGGTATTCTTATCACAAAATAATTAGTCAGGGAGCGTTTAAAATTTCATTGTATCTATGGAGATGAATTACCCGAATTGTGTGTTTAGCACTAAATTTGAGGTGTTGATTTTTCCACATAATTTGTTTGCACGACGATCTGTGACCAAACTAAAGACAAAGTTGAGACGACAGGTGAATGTTTTATTTTCATTTTCAATTACATTTACTTTGTATCAAATTTCCAGTTTGTGCATGTATTTCATATTTTAAACCTTACAATGTATATATCGAAATTGTTATTTTCAAATCGATAAAAAAAAAGAAAACCACTCGAAAATACCAACAAAATTGTGATTAGAGATTTATTCGAAGAACACGGAAAAAAGAGTCATAAAAGTATGCCCAGGAAGGGTGTATTTTTCGTTACCAGTATCATAATGCTTACTAAAAAGTTGTAGCAATGGCAAAGTAAAATCAAGATATTCGGGGAATGTGTATGAGTCTGTCGTATCCTTTATTTTCAATTCTACAGGGGATATTCCATGGTCATCTAATTTCTTGTTTTATAAATCGAAAACTCATATCAATATATCAAATTAAAGGCCTTTGTTACCAGATTCTTTAAGCTTTTAGATAAATTTAGTTTTGTCTGAAAACAAGAACAAGTCAGCTGTGAGAAATGGAACAAGCTGTCTACACAATACAGGGTTTTGAGGAGATGCCAGTTGATGAGATTTGAATAGACATCTTACATTTTACATCTCAAATTCAGCACTACGATATGTACTCGGTATGATCAAAGGGAGCAGGAGTATTTCATCGCCACACCATGTACAGATCAGGTCCAAATGTCCGGCATTTGCTCCCTCATTACTATGTAGTAACTTCATCCAAACCACAGTATATTAACCAGTTTATGACTAATACAAACTTGACAAGGAGACTTTATATCTGAATACCATAAATAAAATCATTGTACAACCATTGCACCTATGTCATTTACACCATAAATCCGAAGACATTGACGATATTTGCAGGAGATTAGAGGAGATATTTATTGCTTCTTTGTAAACACGCTCTGATGATCATTTAAATAAAAGAACAATAAATTTTTCCCATGTTGCTCTTGTATGCTACCAGAGTACTGTTACAACAGCTGAATGGAAGGTGACGGAGCTCGTCACAGATAACATTATCAGTGTAAACACTTAACATTCCTATGAGGTCGAAATCCGCCCTGTTATGTCATAATAAGTGGACGGCCAAGTCAGTTATTCACTGACTGGTCAATGTGTTGACCACATGCATGTTGAAGGAGAATGGACATAAGCAGCAAGAAGGATACTAAACGACATAAAGAATTTAAGGTAATTATTTCCATTAATTTTAATTTTTCATTTTTACTTATTACAGCTGACAATATAACCAACATATTGATATTTATTCATACTTATGTAATCTCAAATGATATATAATTCAATTTCATGACCAATAATTGCAGGCGTTGTCTAAATAATTATAATATTATCAACAACATAAAAGTGATGACTACCATTTTGAGAAAAAAAATTAGTCTTTGTCGATATGCAAATGTACAATACCGAATGCTGCATAAATTTGTTGAACGATCTTACCAGAGCTGTTATTTCACCTGTCGTAGGTAAAATGTGTATTACGAAAACAATTATCTTATTAAGTTTAATTACTAATAATTGCAGCATGGTTCATGATATTGGGTAGGTATTGTTTAAATATTAATATTATTTACAACAGAAAAAGTGATGATTATCGTTTTGAGAATGCAATAGTTGGTTCTTTATCAATACGCAAATGTACAAAACACCTTTGCTGCATTAAAATTGTTGAACTGCCCCTTTCACGCTGAAGACACAAAACAAAGCAAATAACAGAAACACATTTAACGTTGTGCATACTGTTGTTAAAGATTTTCTTTTGAACCATTTTTTATCACAATGAAAGACTGTTTTAGAGGCTGATACTGTAGTTTCTTTTACATTGTGTAATTTTATTTTTAGTTCAATATCTGTACTCATAAGAACATATTGTAGATAGTTTTCTTAATATAGAATCAAGTATCATATCATCATTCATGTGTATTGTGACCGGATGTGAAAACTTCGTTCTATACTGAAACGCATATTTGCTATTGTGACCTATTGCGTTTACATGGCGACCTCCATATTTTGACTTTCTGTGAGAGCTACCCTTGTAATCTATCCATTGTAACCTTCATTTTGTCTCAGAATATTTCATTGATATAAACAATCAATAGGATTAGATAGCAGGCTTAATTCTTTATAAGTCTTCTCCGAAGATAACACTGTGATCACACAGAAATATAATACACCATAAACATTGTTACCTTATGTGAGATATTTCCCCGTATTATATATTACGGCCTGCATATACTGTTGGGATCCTCTATGTGACTTAAATGTGCTTACCATGAAACCTACGTTCCATATCATCATTTGGGAGAACTCTTCTTGCGTTCTATATAACGACCAACATTCTCTCCAATGACCTAGTCCACATGTTCTATATAACGACCAACATTCTCTATTGTGACCTCATATTTGACGCCTTTCTTTGATTTATATTAGGATATTCTCCAATGGAACCCGCTGTGAAAACTGTGTATGTTCTACATTTTGACGTATGTTCCATGTCATTGCTTTCTGGGAGAGGCTTCCTTGTATTCTGTATGAGGACTTGCGTTCTCTATTGTCAACTGATGTTTCTCTGTCTTATGTAATGACCGACATTTTCTATTGGGATCTACTGTGAAGTCTGTCTATGGTCTTCTTACTTTTTCTGCTATGACTGGCATTCTCTATTGCGACCGGAGGTGAAAGCTCTTGTGGTGTTCTATATTAAAGTTGTTTATTTATTGTGATATGCTGTCATTACGTGCTGTATTGTAACATTCGTTCTGTATTGTGACCGCTGTCTCACTGACAGACATGTAAACAGGATCTTCGTATCTATGAATGGGCAAATTATTTGTTTAGATTACATTTTTGCAATAATCGCACCACACGTAAAATCCTGTAGCTAGACCTACGTCTATCTACTATGGTAATTACATTAATGATGCATACAAAATAAGTACAAGGCGGTTTGCCGTTACCTGCATGTAACGTTTTGATTCATTCGCATATTGACAAGGTTCAGAACAAACATATATACCTGACATCATTCCATACTGGGGGAGGGGAAGGGGGTTGTAAATGCGTCTCACTATCAGGTTGCAATATTTATTTCGACAAAGTGCACAGATTGAATTTACTTTGTTCTCTGGTTTTCAGCATTTGTTGTATTGGATCGATGGCCATCGTCATCGTTTATTTCAATATATTTCAGATGCGAAGATTTATGAGTTCTTGAAGTTTCGAAGTTCAAGACTCGATTTACAAGATGTATAAATATCTTCCACATTCCCCGAGATTTATTTAATTTACAATCGCAATGTAAATGGTTTAATATATCATAGAAAATGATAAAGCCAAGACTCTCCCTAGTATAATGACTTTAAACTAACTACAATATATAAATATTATAATATCATATGGTATAAATGAATACGTAAAACTAATGGTTGTACAAAGGATATAAAAGTGAATATCGCCTTTCAATCAATCAAATAAATATACCAAATGATAAATTCAACGAAAATAAATTATATTTATGGATTTGGAAATTAACAAGCTCCGTATATTAAATTTCAATGTTGGGTTATTTGAAACTCAAGAACATACAATTAATATGTACTGTGATACTAATCCTTGGAATAACGACACGTGATACTTGATTTATCTTCATTTCTTTTTGTAACCTGTTTTGGAGGTCCACTGTCATTCCATAATCAGGAAATGGTGTTGATGATGGAATTTATCTTAATTCTCCCGAATTATATCCCACGAATCTTGTTCTTGTCAGAACATTTTGTAAATTACACATCAACACAAAATACCTGTAGTTGTCAACATTCCACGTCAACACTCTGATCATAAACATTTTCATATCCTTGTCTAACTAGATGAGTTGCCAATATATAATACACATGACTATAACTGTATCAAAACTAAAACTACAGATCAAATGATTTCTATATCATGTAACGTCATCATGCAGATAATTTACTATTGAAGCAGACCTATAATTCACTCATTACACCTATACAATTTTCTGCTGTAATTTTGTAATTATAAATATCCCTCTGGATCAAACGATGTTGCTAGTCTAGATATATTGCTGTATATCTTGAGATTCGTGGTCATGTGTTGAGCCTTTTAAGATCTTACTGTGAAATTATTAATTTTCAAGAATTTTTTTTCGAAAATAAACCTGGTATTTTTTAAGCCGTGACTTATATGTGTTTATGCTGAGGAGGGCATTGATTACAGACTTAGCCAAATGAAACACGATTCAGTGCAACATATGTATTAATATGTCGAAGGTAGATTTTAAATAGTGTTATCGTAGACGATGGCTATATCCGAAAACATACGTCATTCACTTCTCTGTTATGACGAGATATCGATTTCAGTTTTCCAGCGATTAAGTAGCAAAACCATATATAAATACCTCCCGAGCCTCGCTTATCTATAAAACGTATCGCGGCAACACGACACCACAGTTTGTAGTATTTTCTTTATCTGTATAGGAAGCAAATGTACATTTCTTGAAGAGTGTACATAACTATTAACTCTCTGTTCTATTGTTGAATTTCAGACGATGTGGACGTTGTTGCCTATTGTGATCCTTAAAGTAATCCAGTTACAGGTTGGTCTAGTTCTGTTTTTATGTGCATAGTCGTATAATTTCTACACCAGAGATAGAATGCTGGTGCTATCAATTCGATTGATTGCTTTGTAAATAATACCGGTCCGGAATTATTTGATGATTCAGATTCAGGTAAAGAAAAAACAGCACGAGATATCAGGACGTTGTTGAGCACGAAGTATGTTAAAAAGAAAAAGGCGTTGTTGAGAATGAAGTATGTAATAAATTCGGAACGATCCTGAGAATAAAGCCGCGTTTTAATTCTTTAAAATAGCCTAAGAATATACGCGTGTATTTGACGTTATCAGACATATAATAATTCATAGTACACTTTTCCATTTAGATTTTTTTTCGATCACTTTCGATTTTCTCCAGTCACCTTCTAGGTTTCAAAAATAAGGCCCTAAGCATCACTGATGAACCCTAAGATGCTATCACTTGCGTGTCTTGAGTACAAACTTGGACGCTTACTCTTCAGAGACATATTGCCTTCTTCTCATTGTACGTTTGCAGGAGTTGCACATCTTTCTTTTGTTCACAGCTTGCCCTATTTTTATTGGATATTAAGTCTGAATTATGACTACGTTCATATGTTGGGATTATCTTGTTATTTTTGAGGGGTTTCTGCATTGGATACCATACCAGTTTGACGTCTCTAACAATAATATATTAAGTTCTGCCGATTTATAAGTCCTTTTTATTCGACCCTGATTTTCATTACATTTTAAACATTCAAGAAAGGTCGAATTCATTGATATCAGTACCATTGAAAAAGCTCAAGAGATGTGAAATCTGAAGGAACATATCATGCGGATCAACGTCAAAGTTCATCCATGTAAGTTTCTTAAAGTGAAGAAATAACAAGAGAAAGACCTGGAATAGCTTTCTTTCAAATCTTTATTTATGATTATGTCAAGGTCTGCACTCTTCATTCAGACTCTTTGTACGTGTTTTTCATGTCTCCACTTATTTTTAGCGATTCATCCTTTGTTATACGTTATTATAGATTTCACTCGTTTGAACTCTTGTATTAATAATTTCCTGTTGATATCTTTCACTCCTGAAGCAATGACCCTTGTGTATCAGGTATTAAACAGCATCCTGTTGGGAGGGTAACCAATTTCCTTTGTCAGTGTATTGTCATCATATTTGATATATCGGATACAGGTACTTGTAATACAAATCTCGTGATAGGTCAAGGGCGTGATAATTAGTCATGTAGATTATTATAAGAATTCATCATCATATAAACGATTGCGATAAGCAATGTTATATATATCACTATGTGAGAGTACTGGTAGTGAATGTTCAACAATGTTACTGGAAATGGAATGAACAAAAAACACACAACATAATAGCACAAGTCTTTAAGGAAACAGAGTAGAACAGAATAATGAATTGAAATGCATAACAGTTTCGATTTTATAGGACTCTTTAATAATGCTGAACGCCAAAGGATTCGACAGTAATTGGTCGGCAGGTGCAATAGACCCATCATTTAATTTTCATGATTTTCAAATCTGATTGGATCATCAAGTATTTTCTCATTAAATTAGTCTACACATTTTTAATCAACTAATTTTTGGTGTGAATAGATTCAAACTTTGACAGAACATGAATTGCTAATAAATTGGCACGATGTAAAACGTACGGTGACAGTTAAAGCGTGTTATTTAGGGGAAAACGGTACTGACAACATAGTGAGTGAAAAGTTTGATAATGAAATGAGGTAGAGTAAGAAATGGTCGTAGTCATTTTTTTTCTACAAATATTACGGTAATTTTTACTGTCACAGCCATGATGTCAAATTTAGTTTTAGTATCCACCCCTGCCTCTTTTGGCAGCGACAATCGATGTTCAAGGACTAATATTGTCCCGTTTCCACCATGCTGTTGCATAATGACATGTTATCAATTACAAAATGATATTATTGGTGTGTTATCTACTATTCATGATTTAAGAATATAGCACTGATTTTTTTTTTTTAAAAAAGGCATATCTTTGAGGTTTTGATTTTGAATAAATTATTCAATTGATATTTATTTCCCAGTCTTAACACACAGGTTTATTTTCCGGAACTTTTCTTTTGAAATAGAACAAGCAGAAAATTACTTTTCCATCATTTATATCGTATTGTATACCATTTTCAGAACGTATCGTAACAATAACTTAAGCTGTTTACTAATAGGAAACTGGTGGAACCATACTTCCCAATCCGGAGTGCGGAAATACTAAAGGCTGCTACCCGGAATCGTGTCCTGTTAATGGATGTCCAGATTTCTTCATGAGCTGGGAGGACGCTGGAGACTACCTCCGATTTGTGATGACGTTTGAAATATCTGCTGGTGATGATCAGTGGGTTGCCATAGCATTTTCAAAGGACACAGCTATGGTAGGAACAATATATAATTTATGATCATAACAATGCGTGACAACATGAAATGTTTACATAATGCTATTCGATGATCACTAATATATCTCTCTTTATGTTAACATTCTGTTTCTTGGTTATTCAAACTTAAATGTGATCTTATTCAATGACGTTTCATCCTTGTGTAATTTGTTACATTTCAGACAGATTCCAGTGTAGTTATGTGTAGATTGGAGGGCGGTGCCACGTTGGTAGAAATGGGTCATACTTCTACAGTGGGTTTCTCCTACACAACTTTATCGGTACGAGCATTTACACATAGTTTGTAACGGTTGCTGAAATCTTTACCACATGTTTATCTTACCTCGTACGCCTCATGAAGGTGTAAATATACGTATGTCTTAGCTCGAATTGATGTTCTTCATGGATCCAATGGTGCATTATTGTGTTTAACGTCGTAAATAGTATACCAAACGTACCATCTTCCCAATTAGAGGCTGTATGATAATACACTGTAAAGCTAAGCAACAGGTATTTAACGTCTGACAGCTTGTAGGCTTACGTAAAATCAACGGTTTTATGTGTTTCCACCCGGCTTTTGTTGACCGCTATTTTGATAAATCAGATATATTTGTTAAGACAATTAAATGACATAATTATTGGTACTGGTACTGACCTTGAAATATCATTATTTTATACATATTAATTGGTGTTGCCCTTGACATCTTGTTGTTATATATAGTAACTGGTTCTAACCTTGAACTATCATTTTTGTTATATATAGTAACTGGTATTGACCTTGACATATTGTTGTTATATATAGTAACTGGTACTGACCTTGAGATATCATTGTTGTTATATATAGTAACTGGTACTGACCTTGAGATATGATTGTTGTTATATATAGTAACTGGTACTGACCTTGAGATATCATTGTTGTTATATATAGTAACTGGTACTGACCTTGACATAATGTTGTTTTATATATAGTAACTGGTACTGACCTTGATATAACATTATTGTTATATATAGTAACTGGTACTGACCTTGACATAATGTTGTTATATATATAGTAACTGGTACTGACCTTGATATAACATTATTGTTATATTTAATACCTGGTTCTTACCTGTTACAGAGTAACTATGGTCTACAAAATGCAGCTGTAAGTCGCAATGGAACTGAGGTTGTCTGCTCATTCGATCGGATAATAAACGCAACTCAAAATGAGGCTCAAATATTTGACCTTGATCAGCCTTTGCATCTCCTTCATGCTAAAGGTACCATCGCCACAGGTACGTTTTTGATGATTCAAAATAAAGTAGAATTTCAACTACTGAACGGATAAAACAATTTTGTTCTCGTGTCGTTTTAGTACACTATGCAGTTGACAATGCCAAATTTTTTTTTCATTATATATATATTTATTCTTGTGTTCCCGATCAATACCATTAATCCTAGAAAGTATTCTGACAAATATTTTAAATACTTCTGCTTCCTCGCTCGAGAAGTAATATTCTAAAAGTTTCTTGTCACTTTACGTTAGTGAATAGCACCTTTATCAATACAGATATGATTTAGATTCAACATAGTCTGATAATGAATGAATCATACATCAGTGGTTTACCTTTCTCAGGAAGCCCGAATTACCATAGTAGCCGATCTTTTACAACGGAAACTATAGACTTCCTCAATGTGACGCAGTCGACTCCAATAACTACACCTCCTAACACGCCTTCAACTGCACCGGTGAGATTTGGAACACATCGATAAAATCCGATTATCCAAATCGCAATTCTCTTAAAATATATATAGTTAAAGCTAAGTGTCAGTCTATATACCTTCTAGAAATGAAATCGTAATGCCTTAAAAAGTGACTATTTGAAACTAAATTGTTCTTTATAAGCATATTTTGGATGGTTTAGTTGCAAATTCTGTCTATGCAACCTCAGTAGAAAACAACGACATGGTGATTTTTTGGTGATATTTTGCCTATCTAATCACATATTTTAACTTCCTTCTTACCTGATTTCAATTTTCTTCCCCAGCCAGGAGGATCCGTTACACTAGATCCTGCGTGTGGAGTGTCTAAGGGATGCTTTTCTGACTGTGAAGACTCCGGCTGTTCTGTGCTCGTCAAGTGGATCACTATTGACGAAGAGAACATAGAATTCGAAATATCCGCAGATGTCCCGACAGGATCGAATAACTGGGTTGCAATAGGATTCTCATCTGATAAGTCAATGGTAAAAATTGCATCTTCCATCACAGTCTAATGTACAGCATATTCGATCAATGAGTTAAGCAGTTTCATATTGCTGTTTCGTTCTTCTAGGACTTGTCAGCGATGGCAAGGGTCTGGAATTCTCGTAGACGGTTGTGGTAATCTCATGCAGATGGGGAAATGCTTTTATATCAAACTTTTCTTCAAAATTTTTTTAAATGTTGTTTCATATATTGTAAAGCTTTTCAAGGTCCAGTAACATCATTCTGGGCATGATATACGGGCTTGTTGCATGCAGGATAAATTTTGCGGGCGGGCAAATATTTGGGTTAGTTTCGTATAGAAGTTTCCTATTGGAAGCGTGGTACCAGCATGACACTTATGTATTCTCCGTGTGATCTGCGTGCTAAACGCATGGATGACGCGTGGGTGCTTTCAGTATGGTCTATGTTATTTCCCGGCCACAAATGGGCACTTTGGGCTTTTGCTGCTTGCGAAGTGCGTAATACCTTTGTGGGAGTTGCCATCGAGGCCCAAGGGCATATAAATACTTTTCGGGTATGCAGCCAGAAGTCAGTGTATGCTCTATTTCCTACTTATTTTGATGTGATATAAATGCACTTGTACATGCATGAAGCCCAGATGTGTCTTCATGATTCCCAGTGGATACTGAAAGCTTACCCTGTTAGCTTTCCAGAATAGAGATCCTCTTGATTCAATTTAAAACTGCTGCGAACTTTCTTTAGTTGTTCTGCGTGGACCTCTGCAGGCCAACTCCCGCAACTTACCCGGAACATGTTTCGAACATCGTTAAAACATGGTTACGGGCTTAACGGACTCCTGTGCACTCGGATGCCGCTAGATGCGGACCATATGCGAGAGCTCCGATAAGCAAATATGCCCCTGCAAATAGCACGCAAAGATGGTGCATCTGTGTCTTTAAATTACGTTCTTATCAAAATTAATGTGAAAGATGTAAGAAAGTTTCTGTTGATATTTGAATTAAGTACAAATGAAATTTGAAAATTTTATCAGGGGTCAGACAGCGTTGTAGCCTGCGTCAATTCCGGCACAGTGTCTGTCCAGACCGGATACAACACCGGCAAAAGTTACGGATCACTCACGCCAGTATGTAATGTATACACATTTGTAATCAAATGATATTTTCTGTTGCTAGTATCTTTTGCCAGTTACCTATTGAATAATGATTTATACGCAATTGTGAATTTCACCAACAGATAATATCTGTATCTTATTTGTCTTTTTAATTAACAGTTTGCCAGTAATTAGCAGATATTGGTTCATAATTAATGGAACGAACATCATTTAATTTCTCAATTATTTAACAAATTACTTTTGTTAAGGTTAATGAATATAGACAATGTAGTAAGTTGATCGGCTACAAGTACTACGGGTAGACTCATTTATTAGCTGACACAACTACGCTGTATGTGAACATTAATTGTTTATGTTACAGGATACTCTTGGTCTTTCATCCATATCCGGCAGCGTGGTGAACTCTGTTCTAAACTGCAAGTTTACAAGGCAAACCAATATCACAGGGGAATCGTCATTCTTCGATATCCGACAGGATTGGTATCTTCTCTTCGCTCGCGGACCTGTAGTGTCAGGTGCATATGATATATTTTTTGTGTACTTTGCGTAGTAGAAAATGAAAATATCCTATTGATAGCCTTTCTTGTTTTAATCGTAAGTAAATGATAACATGATAAAAAAAATATGAGAAGAAGGAAAAAATAAAGAAAAAGATTGAGAAGGTTTGCGTGTGTTACTCACAAATAAACTCATTTAACCAAGTTACTTTTTGAAATATTGTTGAAGGTGTCATACGACGGCATAGCGGAACTCTTATAAGTGATGAGACTGTTGATTTCCTGTCTAGTGACCTTCAGACAGGAGGAAAATTGTCCTACGTCCTAGTCCAGGTTCACGGTGGGTACAGAGTATTACCTTACCAGCAGAAATGGTTGTTTTAGGCTTTGAATTACAAATGTTATTTCGTCCAATCGAAAACACTGCTCACCGTTCGGCCTTCAGTATTAAATCTGATGGTTACGTGGGCTTTTTTATATATATTTCCGATTTCTTTGTAATTTATTTGAAATTGAACGAACTTTGTAATGATCAATAAAGTAAATTGCTATTGCATTACCATAATTTGCATCGTTTACGATTTACAAACAAAACCCAGATGGCGATTGTTGGTCTTTATCCAAGTTTTCTCTGATATATTATACAATAAATTGTTGATAAGGTCACAAAAATAAATATACGACCATCTCAGTTTTGTAGGAACTTCCTGAATGTGATGGAATACATACACACATTCTGTCCTTTATAAGGTGGATAATGGTTACTTTTTCTGATGATGTAATTTCACTTTTGATTTCAGCACACGGAGGTCTGTGTATTTTGTATATAATATTAACATGCGTTATGTACATAATTTCCAATTTTGTCTCAGGTTCACTCATGGTTGTGGCCTGGGTTTTGTTCTCTAGTATCGGCATCTTCATCGCACGATACCTCAAGCCGATGTGGCCTAATTCCACGCTACTTGGACAGAAAGTCTGGTTTCAGGTATTCAAAAGTTACCTTATATTAAGATTAAAGTTCACAAAATATTTGATCTCATAATGCGCCTGATATGAAATTAAAAAAAGATATAAGTATTATCTTAAATGCCTTTAAGAGAGCGTAGCTTTCTACAAAAGGAATGAATCTCTTAGATATTGCTATTTAAGTACGTAACTATACAGAAACTAATTATGATTACTTCCTCCTTGACAAGTATTTCACTTGGAAATTATGTGATAAAGGAATCAGTAGTCTTATGATAACACTGTGCGGTTACATGTCTTCGCTGTCAACATAATTTAGCGCTTTTTGCGTTGAAATTATTGCACTAGGTGCAGTTTCAATATGCTACTTGTATAGTAATTATTGTTGATGCACGAATACCACAAAAGATAGTTTTATCCATGTCACGGTTGTGCCGAAGTATGCATATCGATGCCAAGATAATTACAAAATAGTAATAAAATCAATTATTCAATAAAACCAGAAGTTTGGACGTCTTTACTTGTTCAATAATAGCTTTTTCATCATAAATTCTTAATACAAAACACCAGGTGTTACCAAAAGCTGTGGTCTTCACAGGATTACCTCTTTCTTATTGTATAAACGCCATTGTGCTTTTTTGATTAAACCTGAAAAGTTTATATAATTTCAATCGATCTTCTTGTAGATTCACAGAACGTGTATGATAACCGTATTGTTACTCACTGCAACAGGTTTTGTCGTAATATTTATTGAAGTTGGTGGATATGCTGATGAGGTAAGTATCCTATAAATAACGATTGGTAATATATTTAGGCCTAAAACCAATGCAAGCAAAATAATAATATATAAAAAAAGGTTTTGCAATAATTCGCAATAGACTTTAATTATTATTTTCAATATCGTTTTAAATTTCTGCCTCGCACTTATCTGTATTTTGTACGATCCTATGGAACTCTCTAAGAACGAATAATTTCTCAGTTTTTTCCCGATAGGTTGGCATTTCGGATGAGAATAATTCCTTTGCTACTTACCATCCTATTCTTGGTATAGTCGTTATGGCACTCACAGTCCTGAACGTAAGTACACGGGATATTAATATATCATAAGGGCCAACCTACATTCAGATGTTATGTAAACCACCTTTTCTGTATCATATAACAGCCAACGCTTACTCCACTTCCACTTTAATCCAATGTATTATAAATCTATTATTCAAATATACATTAATCTTAAGTAGAGTAGACAAACTCATTTACATTCAATTAATGATGCCACGAAGTCATAAAAGACACTGTTAGTAACGCTTAATTTAATAGCAAATGATCTCGATTTAAATTACATTACAGCTGAATACACACTGAATTAATCTTTACTTATTAATTGACAGCCACTTATAGCGTTGTGTAGATGTGCTCCGGATCACAAGAGGAGACCCATCTTTAATTTTTATCATTGGTTTTTCGGGACTAGTGCACATATTTTAGCAGGTAAGATTTTACATATTGTTCACATCACCTGGTAAATAAACGTTTTTGATAATGTTTCATGAGTCTAACTCACACACATTAGAACAATAAGCTTTCACATATGTATTACCCTTCTTTCAGCCCTCATGCACATGAAAATGTTCATTTAGCTGAATATTTCTAAGTAACACTGATACTGTCCACTCGACTTATCAAAATATTTAATTTGATGCAAATGCCTGGTATGTTGTTTTTGTTGTTATATACGGTATCGGTATGTCAACAATTTTGTATTCACAAAAGATGTGGATAATTTGCTGATACATATATCTTACTAACATATATTTTGTTGTTGTATATATTTTCTTTTATTGTATAAAAGAGATATTTAAAACTTTAAATTTATATTTTACAGCCGTGACGATTGTATTTGCCACATATTTGGACAAATCCAACGTTCCAACGAGTGCAACATACATAGGAATATCCTATATTTGTGTGTTTGTCTTTCTCGAGATAATTTTGGAACTATACATGCGTATCTGTAACAGAAAGTCAGGTATGTTCTGATATCATTTTTGGAATTTCATTATAAATAATTGGACTGTAAGCAAAATTAACGGTGAAGATGATTAAAGTGACAAATAACACATGTTTGAAATGTCATGTCTATATACCAATTTGCCGTTTTTAGCGGACTACATGGCACTTACGTGTTTTCTACTGAAATGAACACAAGTAAGAAATTGCATATACCATCCTATTAATGGAAAATTGGGTACTCGCAGATGACATTAATAATGTATATATATATGACCAAAATGTTATTCTCTAGATTTATATTTCAGTTAGAACACTTGACCTGGAGCTCAAGCGACAGGGAGATGACACAACGTCTGATGTTTCTAAATCAGCTGTCAAACAGGTCCGTCTGAAACTACTGTATCCAATGTCTAGGCAAATAAATTGTGATAAATACAGTATTTACGATACGGTTTTTGCTGGAAAAAATCCAGCTATACAAGAGTATTTACTGTAAGCTGATATTTGGTATGAAGCGGTAGGATACTTTTTAGAAAGTAGGGAGTGAACATCTACAAATTGTATATAAAATGATATTTTTCAGTACTCAGGTCGCTTTTAGCAATTTCAAAATGCACTGATACTTATAGCGAATATTTGACATTATTTTGAATGATGAAATAGATAGATTTGCATTTTAACAATTTACAATTACCGTAGGTCATAACATGTACTTACTTTTTCTGTCAATAACCCTTTTAAAATTTGTTTCTTTGTACGGGTTTATCAATTCGACTTCAATCTCTTTCAGAACGTCACACCATTTGCTAAATTACTGCTTGGCATACAACTGTTGTCGATGCTTTCCTTGGCGACTGCCTTTATTGTTCTAATAGTCAAAGGATCTGACGAATGAAAGCTTCGAATTGCCATCCCTCAAGAAGAGAATCGTTTATTAGAAAGTCATAGAACAAATATTGTATATCTCTTTACATAAATAATTTTAATTTTTATACGCTACTTTAATTTTTCTGCTTCTTCTATCTCGTTGAGAATTGATAATTATTTGTTGCTAAGCAGAGGAACTTTTACTTTTGGAAGAAATATCACGCTTTGTTTTTAAGTTAAAACTAACTTGTGATTAGTGTTGTTAATATTGCCTGTGATACTATACAGTTGTTTTATTTCCTTGTAACACTGTACTATTTTGCAACAATAAAGGAACTGAATTACCTTTTTATACCATAGCAGTGTTGGAATGTTTGTGTGGACGACAAGTGTACAGACGAAAGAAAATATTGTCAGCGATCAGATGTAATTACAGTATAAATTATATGTGAAAGAGACTATTTATTGTTATGTAAACAAAGATTCACTGTCTTTATTTTGACGGTGGATATATACTGAAAGAATAAAGAAACGCAGGGTAATATTTATTCCGATATTTTGAAAACGCGTTCTCCAAATAAAGTGAAACTTTGTGGATTGAGTAATTAGGTCATATTACACCTTGTCATGTATCGAAAATTTAGTCACGGTACAGTGCGCAGCTCTGGTAAATGGAGGAAGGAAAAAACAAGAATCTCGTGTACGGTGTTGTTCTGGTCTCATGCAGCGTTGGTCAAGTCACTCTTCGTTAGTCTTTATACAGACCAACTGCTTCCCTAAAATTAATTGAGAATTTGATTCGTTTTAAGAATGGCACGACTCACAGAAGTTCAGAGGGGTCAGGCCATTCGGATGCTGATGCAAGGACAGCTGCAAAATCAGGTTGCTAGGCACCTTGGTGTTAATGTTTCCACCATAGAACGTCTTTGTAAGACGTCTTTGGGAAACTGGGCGATTGGCCGATCGACCTAGGTCAGGACGTCCGCGCGTAACGTCACGACGTCAGGATCGCTATATCGTCGTCTCTCATGTACGTAATCGGCGCCTTACTGCCGTTGAGAGTGCACTTAATGTTCGTGGAAATCATGGGCATCCTATAAGTTCAAAAACTGTAAGGAATCGATCACGAGTAGTTGGTGTAAGAGCACGTCGCCCCTACGTAGGTCCACACCTTACCCCTGCTCGACGTCAGCGCCGTATGGCCTAGGTCGCTGCACATGCTCCACGACGGTTTCGATTGAGGCAGAGTAGACAAGTTTTCTTCACGGATGAGTCTCGATTCTGTCTTTATCGATCTGACGGCCGTCAACGTGTCTACCGACGTCGTGGCGAACGTTTTACGGAGGCTTGCGTTGTAGAGAGGGATAGGTTTGGGGAGGAATCTCACACGGGTTAAAATCACAATTGGTTGTTATTGATGGCAATTTAACAGCAGCTAAGTATAGAAATGAGATCCTCCGACCCCATGTTATCTCTCTCTTACAGCAGCATAATCTAACCCTCCGGCAGGATAATGCTAGGCCCCACGTAGCAAGGATTTGCCAAGTCTTTCTGGCCAACAACAACATTCAACCACTAGATTGGCCGCCATATAGCCCTGATTTGTCCCCGATCGAGCATCTTTGAGACCAGTTGGATAGACAGGTTCGAAAGCGCCAGCCACCCCCTGCTACTCGAGAGCAGTTGACCAGAGCTCTGATTGAAGAGTGGGACAACATCCCCATAAGACGGATTAACGCTCTCATGAACTCTATGACCAGAAGAATAAGGGCCGTGACCCAACAAACGGCGGACACACAAGATATTGATGACTCAGTTCAATTTCAATTTCAAAATCCTATGAGTCCATTCAATTTAATTTTAGTACCTCTAAACCAATTGTCAGATGCAAAATATAGACTTTGGAAATTTTTAAGCTTTAATTTATCTGTAAGTATACAAAATTTCGTTTTAAATGAATTTATGCCATTCCCAAAAATCGAAAAATAATTGAACCCATCCAAATCACAGCCTTACATGTCTTACTGACTGAAAATAATGCGAATCCGTACATTTTGATATGGAAACTAAAGCTTTCTGGTGACTGACTTTCTAAACAATATTTCAGGGACTATGTTACTATGCAATATATATTATTCTTATCTGTACATATAACATTCGTACTTGAAATTCTTGTTGCATAGTCCAAATGTGTTTAAAGGTTATGCTTTGAAGAACCAGACAAATAGAAGATACACTGTGCACGGAGTAATATATGAAATACTGAAGATAATCTGATGTGTATTTGTAAGTTGTATCCGGGATAAATATCCACACAGTCAATTGTAGCGAATTAAGTTCAAAATAACTATCATATAAATTGTCTTCCCCGTAAATTTCATCTTTAATTTTCTTACATCATATATGAATGCTCCTCTTCAAATGAAAAAATACGTATTCGAAAATTAATGCATTATTGATATAACATTGGTTGTCATTGTTGATGTTTTTAAAATAATTTTTTAACAGTTGCAACAAGATGCCAGTCACGCGAAACGCGTTAAGTAAAGTATAATAAAACTAAGATATATCTTAGTTCATATCATTATTACCAGATTATCTATACACGAATGAGGACACACAGCAATCCGGAAGTGAGTGACCTAGCGGAAGTAATTGACAACTCAGTAGGCACAAACATCTCATCGGCTTTGTTGGTCACACCACTGACTGTTAAAGGCTAAGAAGGGAAGGTATGTTATTTATATAGTTTGCATGAAAAATTGAAAAGAAAATTTCGCAAACGTTATCACTTTATGGCATTGATCAAAACTGCGTATCAGTTATTCACAATGTCCATGTAATGGAAATTCAGTTATTTTGAAAATAGCGTTGTGCTTGATACTCATCTATTTATATTTATGTTTAAGTGTGTCCAGCTTATCCAAACATCCTTGATTCAACTTAAACTTAAACAACCTATCCTTGTTATTTGTTTGAGATCATTCAGATAAGAAAGAAAAAAATTAAACTCCACTCGACAAACATAATTATTGTGGCTACGCGACGTCTTCAATATGTCTCTTATATTACGTTGTATAAGGCATTGTTTCAACTTTTAGTGACTAGTTTTTCAATCCTCTAAATAACAGATTAAATCTCAGTGACCATTTATTAAACAAGTTATGCAGTCGTAATTGATTACAGAATTGGAAACAAAACAGACTATTTTTCCATCAGCTGTTTTCCTCGATCTTTTATTAAAACGAAATCAACAGGGACATCTTTTCCACAAGTAGTGTGATAAGTGTGATGATTTTAATGTTCCTATCGCGAATTTTCCATTTCTGAATTGCATCAATCCTGCGTCCCCAACCTATGATGTTTAATTGTCGCTGATGTTTCGATCTTCAAGCAAAGCCAGTTTCCAATACAACAATTTTCGTGCAAGATATTTACAACTGATCGACAAAATCACGGGTTGATAAAGATCACGGGGAAGTTTCACTTTCGTTATCACGATCTCATTGAGAATTAGCCCATATCTTTGAGCGATTTGAAGCTCTAGTGTTTCATGGTTGTTGATATACCATATGTTTCTGATCCTGTTAACCTTGTTCTCATGTTTGGCACGTGACAATGCTTACTAGAATCGACCAAGATTTACACGGATAGTTTTGATGAAGCTACAGATGCTAATCCTTTCGTGGCCCCTGACCTTTTTCATCTTGTACTTTTCTCAAGAGTCTTTGTGTAAATATCGTTCTTGTTCTTATCTTGCCAAAGTTTCTGTCATGAATTTCAAAACTGAAATGAACAACAAGGCATCAAAGCTAGACGTTATATTTTAATTCCCATTTGTACAATCTCCTTTCAAACGTTACTTTTTCATTCTTACAAGGAAATATTTTCAACATTTCAAACGATCACTTTTTATTTTCGATTGAAAATTTCAATTTGATGGAAAAGAAAATTTTCCCATATCGATAAATAGAACTATGAATTCTAAGAAAACAATCCGTGCGGTCAAGCAATGACGTAGATGATTTGAAAATTTCTTCATATAAGTACTATCTGTGGGATGTGACACATCTTGCCTATGTGTAGTAATTGACACTATCGCCGCACATATTAGTTCCACATTGTTAACAAAACATGCGTCACTGCTCTCTCATGCATGCATGACAAAACAAACTATTTCCTGTTTGACGCGCCGAGAACTCGATCATGGTGAGTATCGTCTTGTTGTAAGGATTAACAACTGCATTGAAAAATGTTCTTGCAAGTTTGAAAAATTGTATATACTCGCTAATTTCCGGACATTTTAGTATAAATACTTAAATCTATATATGTCAACCATTGATTGAATACCGTCACTAAAGCTATTTATAGTCTGATACACCCGTATTGTTAACATTGTTTACGTAAGCGCTGTACATACTTACCTACTGACAAAGGCTGCTACATCCCTGATCCCTACAGTGAAATTACAAAGCACATTGGAAATCTTCAGATTAAAACTTTTTACCTAAAACGTAAAATAACTGAGCGATTGCATTATATATATGATAAAAAGTGTTACCACATAGACAACGGATATTATAAAAATCTAGAAATTCAACACTGAATACAAATAAACACTGTACCTGATTGATATCAGAGATATGGTAATGACAGAAAAAAAAACACGATTGTGTAGATAAAATAAAAACCTTAAATTCTTCCCTCTGAAAATGGAGATGAACTGAAGACAAGATATTATCATTAAAATTAAATCTGAGGTGTCAGCATTTTTTTTATTATTATTATTTATTTTTTACCTTTCCTTACACGTTCATTTATCTTCATCTTTGCAGATGTCGTGGGCCAAACTGCTTTTTTTCCTGTTAGCTGGTTTCTACGCCCAGGTATGATGTAAATAATTATTTAACGGTGCTTAATCATATATGTATATCTGATTGTCATATTATATTGATTTGTGCTATAACATTGTTCCAATAATCATTCAATTAATATCCAGATTGTCCAGTACAATGATGAAGAAATCATCGAACGTTAATATGATAAATTTTATTCAGGAGAAAAGTGTCATAAATTGTTAGATGTAGACTGAATGTCAAATAGTCTTAGTAATAATGAATATTAACTTAACAGTAAAAAAGTAAATGTTTAATTCGTAAATGATATGTATTCCATGTTATTTTTTCTGTTTTTAACTTCTACAATTTTTTGATTTTGCGAACTTTTTAATTTTAATACAAAAATATAGTACATATTCAACTTTCGAAGATCATTTTCATATGTCATTTATCGTAGAAAGGGACATAACTGCTTCATTTTGTATTTACATTTTTAGTTTTAATACAAAAATATAGTACATAATCAACTTTCGAAGATCATTTTCATATGTCATTTATCGAAGAAAGGGACATAACTGCTTCATTTTTTATATACATTTTGTAGACTTTGTAGGTATAAATGTCATCCTGATTTTCTTCCGATAAAATGCAATAATTGATTCATCATATTCTCTCCAACTTTACACTTTTTCAACATAACAGCACATCCGGTCCTCAAAACCATTACTATGACATCATGATTTGTGTCGACCAAAATGATGATTAGTGTAATCTTGGAATCCTAGGACGACATCGTGTAAATCAAAACGGAAACAATGATTAAGATAATCGACCTTACAATATTTACCACTAAGTAATTGCTTTACAAATCAAGAATGCTGTATAATCACTTTTTATAAATGCATCTCATGATGAAAATTCATTTTGAGACAAAGTAAATTTGCCTTAATTCAAATTTCAATTTGTTCTACGCAGATACATTTAGTACATTTTGTTGTCAGTGAAATCGTGTCTTATTAATAAAGTTGTTATAGAATATAACCATCATCGTGTTAATGATTTGACCAACAACTGTTTGATTAGAAAACAAAAACAAAAACGATTAGGTGATACTATAAAACACTTTCACTCAACATTACAATTACAATTACAACAGGAATTTATATTTGAGAACTTGAAAATATAGTACTACTAACTCTACCAAGAAACCAAAGAAAGAACACTACCACATTCGTTAGATTTGTAAGCTTTAAACATCACATAATGTTCATATAAATACAAAAATATAACACAAACATGAATAACGATATCAATACTTTCAATTTCGTAATATAAGGAGGTTTCTTTTTCTATAAGATCAAAACGTATGATACGTCTCTCCGGTGCTGCTTTTTACTTTGTATTTACGTCTCTTGTATGTTGATTCTATCCAGTTGTTCTTTCTAACCATTATCAATTAAAATATTTAGCTAACTGCTGGGGTAATCCCTCCGGACCCCGAATGTGGAGTCAGGAAAACCTGTTGGCCTTCTGAATGTCCCACTGGCGGATGTGATCCATTTTTGATCAGTTGGTGGAACACCGATTTGGACTATATACGCTTTGAGATGAGGGTTGAATACGTCATACAAAGCGAACATTATATAGCACTTGGATTCTCAGAGGACAATCGGATGGTAAAAATTCCAGATCATGTATTTAAACGATCACCTTAACTCTATATCATTATATTCAATAAGTTTGATAATAGCCTGGGATTAAAGTTATTATTTAATGTTTAAGAGAAATATTGACTTTGGTATCAAACCTCGAAATTAAAGTCAAGTCAGTACACAAATAAAACGCGTTTCGAATTTTTCTCTGTTTGTATAAGGTGAAAATATATATCAAAAACTTGTTTTTATTTGACAAGCCGGACAGCAGTATTGTTATGTGCCGAAGCAATGCCAATGTGGAGCTAGGATACACACAGGGACGTTCATACGTATCTGGAACAGTATGTACATTTCAACATATACTTTATCGCAAATAACATCACATACAAAATAGAAGTATAATAGAGCTATAAAAGCTGCTTTGATGCAGAAAAAACACTCAGATCTGCTTTCATTTTTTATATCGTCTTTGAAACTGGTTTATTTGTAGAAAATATTATCAGATTTTGATTCCTGTTTGATAGTCCAAATCACAGATGCACTTAAGTACAAAGTAAGTATGCAACAGATACATCAATGATGAACTCGTAGTTAGCATTATTGGAAAATTCAAAGTATGACTAATTCCATGCAATTATACAATGAAAGAACATTGTTAAAATGTATTCCGATTATTTGGTATTTTTTTTTCTTTTTGCAAAATTTATTTTTACAGTACGTATATTTACGTTTTCATCTCACTGATGAAAACAACAGAAGTTTAAGAAACTGTAATATTTCTAAATAGAAGGAGTTTATTATCGAGTGAAGAGGACATCTCAATAGCATCCCCATGCCATTCAAATGTTGTTTACAGTCATCTAATGTAATTTACATATTAACAAATTACGTGGTTTAACTTTGTTATTGGTAACAATAAATGCAATTTACAGGACGTGTACGGGATTCGAAACGCAACATTTTCAACTGCCGATAACGTTACCACCTGCTCCTTTGACCGAATCAAGATTCCTATTAGGAACCAGAATCAGCTGAAATATCTAACCAACCCGTTCTTCATCCTTCGTGCATGGGGATCCGTAACAGGTAAGGTCATAATTGATTTCACCAACATTATACACACAGGTATCTATTTATAGCTTCTATCCTATTTCCGTGAATAAATCATTAACAAGTTTTTACATCATAAATATTTTGCCAATGTCTTGAATTAATAAATTACAAAAAAAATTCACGATTTACTCCTTACAATCAAATGTGTATGTTTTAATCACCAGTTCATAAATGATTTCCATGTTAAAAATTACATTTCCCCTTGATTCAAATACAGAGAAATATAGGCTCTCATATCAAATTTTTTAAACTAAATAATATTCTTCCCGGCAGTAAAACATATTTTTCTTCGTGTATATCGCGCAATAACATTTTAATTTTTGTATTTCATCAGGTAATGTACCCAACTATCACGGTAATGCCAACCGAGGAGTGTCACCTAATTCCTTTTCCTATCCTGTCCAAGTGGCCTCAGCACACAGGATAAAGCCACTCGCTGCAACTTTCTGCGCCAGTCTCTTGGTCTTCTTGATGTTCTATAACACTAAGAATGATAGTGGATTTTGAACACCAAATTTCTACAAGATGTTTATCTACTATTCTAGAGAATAATCACTATTTGATTAAGAATAGGGGAAAAAACCTTGATCAACTCGTAGCAATAAACTCCACAGAAAGATAAAAAAAATAATGATTTCATAGCGTTTCCGCCTGCTAGTTAACAGTGTGTAATATAGACAATATGCCACAGGGAGCATTAAATATTTGAGAAATGATGTCACTTTGATTCTGATTAAATAATGAATGTAATAGCATACTCCTAAATCTGTTCAATTTTCTGATGCTTAAAAAGAGGGGGAATGGTAATCGAAGGTTATGATATATAATGTATCTATATGCTTGAAAACAAAAACACGTCTATAGCCGAAAGTAACGTTCATTAAGAGTTTCCTGTTTAACACAATAATTGACTAGTTAGATAAACTGGTCGAATTCATAATTATCTTTTAATTTATGTATAACCATACTCGATGTTATATTAAACAGTTATTACATAACAATAACAGCATTACGTTAGCAAAAGAGTCATAAAAGGTAAACGGAAGAAGGAGGATAGAAACATATTTTGCCCTACTTTTATTGAATTTTAGTTTGAATTATGATGCTGTTTATATGTTAGTATTTTTTGTAATATTGGTAGTACTAAATTTGAAAAGAAAAAAATTGAAAAAAAATTATCTGTGAATTTTTACATTTACATTAGGAACGTCGATAATGGTCCACTAACACAGATAAAGTTGTTAGGATTTTTTGTTTGAAATTGCAGGTCTATCCTGAGTGGGTTAACTGATAGCCATAAGGTTTCTTCATATTGAACCTATTTATGGCTATGATGCAACAAAAACGCGAAATTGATGCTTATACTACCGTCATTATATATATTTGCTCTAATAAACTCACAATTCTATTAACCGGAATTTCTGCACTGTGATTACTTTTGCATGAGTATAATAATAAATAACATAACCCTTTAACGTGAAACATATAACATTGATCCCAAATCCGAATATAAATCCAGTTAACACTTTGTGTACAGTGCAATTTTAACCATTGAGAGTCTCTATAAACATCCAGTCTGTACTGTATTAGTGAAATGACGCGAGGCTTATCCCAAATGTAAACATTCGGAAAAAATACCGAACCTTTCTATAGACACCATCAATATATCCATAAGTACAGCGTTAAACATATATTAGTCCCAATCTGCTGAGACGACAGTTACAGGAAAACATACCACGTTCACTTACTGGTCAATACCCGCTCACAACCAGTTATGTGATAGGCGAGACGACGGTCTTCAGGCATTGTCCCTAAAAGTAGATAATTAACGTCACTTCAGATGAATAATTCTTATAAAATTAAGGAAAAAGTATTGCAATTAATGAAATTTTAATTCTACTCTGTGGTACACTGTTTACTATTAAACCTTTGTTTTAATAATAACAGGTTGCGGTTTATCAAACTTATTGACAGTGTTAAAAGTAAGAAAACTCCAGGAAGCAGCACTCACCATTTATTTTTGACGCTACATTTGGCAATGTTTGGCGAAGTCAATTCCACCTTTTTGTTTCAATCTACGGATGTGTTATGTCAAAGCTGACGCTCTTTGCAATGCTAATTTATATACATATGGTAGTGTTGTCGTGATTGACAGCTATAGATAGACTAGACGTTTTGTCATAAAGCATGATATCTACACCCGGACATATACACGGCGCATTCAGAGCTGACTTCCATCATCATTTATGTTACATAATTACATATCATATACCAGTCGTTGATATTCATATATATATAAAGAAAAATATGTAAATGTATACTAGATTTAAAAGTTTATCTTATATCATGAGAAACGAGACAATAGTTCATACTTTCAATACTAATTTCATCAATAAAGTTACATACTATCATTTGTTATGATTATCCCATCTATCCTGCGTCTTTTTTTCTGATTTAATGTTTTAGTAGTATGTTAGAATACCTTAGCATTACAACATCTCTTTAAATACAATATTTGTGTTATATTATGATCGATTTTCTTAGTTTTTGTTAATTTCGATAAATATCTTAATGTGTCAACATTTTTATCTTTCGGTAGTTCGTCAAAAATAAAAGAATAAAGATAAACGTTTGATAATAGAATCGTTAATAAATCCCCCAGGAGAAAAATGGGCGTGGATGGAGGAAAAGGGTTTGTGTTCTTATTGAATCTATTTCCATCATTATGATGTTCGCTATGGAATAATTTGTATTTCAAATAATTTACATCACATTTTGCTTGGTACAGAAATTGACATGTAAACAGCAAACTTTGCAGAAATGTGTTACTGAATCATAACAAAAGTTTGTTGATTCACAGCAAAAGTATATTGATTTTAAGAGTATTCTAAATCACGTGACTGTTTACAAGACGGTAGTCTCCCTTTGGTATAACCAATCCCTTTACATTGTCAATCTCAGAATTAAGGTTATAATAATACTAATAAAACAATAAAAATAATTGTAGCTGTCTTTGATGTGTTGTTATTTCTGTATAACCACGTATATCATCACTGTCATATTAAGTCCAGATTCTGTTACATGGTACTGTGACCCAAAACATTAACTGTCAATTAAACAGCTACATCTGTTTAATCGACTTAACCTCTCTTCGGAAATTGGCTTTATTTTAATTCGCGATATTTCGTCACCAGATAATCTCAAGAAAAGGATAGATTATAAGGAAAGTTTCAAGGCTTTAAGCACGCTGAATTAGCTTGCCTACCGAAAAATGCACATCTTACATAAAACTGGTTCTGTTGTTCACGTTGTCTTAATATGGAACGTGACATCACTAAACAAGGTCTACATGGCGGGTGTCGTGAAGAAGACGTTTGCCATTACAGATCACCTGGTTGTACATCATATTTTCCCTAGTTCATAGAACTGAGTTTGAGTTTGAATTAAGATTCCACAGACATGTCCGTATTTTGTGTATTTTAACCACTAGATATTGGCTTTTCATATATTTTCAAAGTTTTCATTTCTAAAAAATATGTCTAGGTAATGAGTTTTAATTGATTAATAAATGGATGAGATCTAGTGTAAACTTGATTGGAACATCTGCAAATCGACGTTTTTGTGTTTTACTCTATTTAACTAATCTGAGATAAGGCGAATAAGATGACTACAAAATTTGAGAATTCCATCTTCAGTAGCTTCATTACCAACAGAAATAATAGTTGAATATGTAGGAATTTAGATTCGAATGCTACCATCTGATGAAAAAGTGATGCATAAAAAGAGGGGGAAATGGTCACTTTCTTACTTTGATGACCATTTCAGCATACCTTACCCGGCATATACAGCATTGCTACTTTTGTATTGAAAAGTTTTTTCCATGCGTGTGTCCTTGATATGTCCGATTTTAATGACAGGTTTAATTGCTATGAGGTAGGATTTTGGTCTCCAATGTTTACTGTGACCTTTCATGACACATCTATCCTCTTGTGAATATTGATATATCATGAAAATTGGGCAACTATGAGTAAAGTTAAAGAAAACTTCAAACGGAGTCCCATTATAACAAAATAAAAATAAAAATCCCTGATGGGTAAACGTCTCCGTTTTCATCGACGACAACTCTTCACTGGTTAATTCAAGTTAGTTATGTTACCTCTATGCACAACCAACTTCGAAGAAGGCGAACTTGAAAACATACAGAGAAACAGATAGTCAATTCACAAGTCAACAGATCGTGTTATAATCAACAGAAATTAATATATTCTACAGCAGTACGGAACATTCATCTCTGTAGATAAAACATGAGTATATTGAATTGCTCATGAATACTGCCGTGATATTAGTTTGATATAAATCAATAAAATGCATCCATAAAAATTATTTCGTCACTGGATATTTCGTAAACATTTTTATGCTGTCCGAAGGGAGAACATGTAGTCGCCGCTTTGTCCGTCCGTCGTATTTTTGCTCAACACAAAAACTGTAAGATTTATCAACATAAAACTTCATAGATAGAAAGACTGATGTCAACGAGATGGAGGGCAGTGCACAAAACTAATAACAATCTTATAACTCTTTCTTATTTTCCTTACTTAAATTTTGTCCTGTTCGGTGAGCATGACCCGTCTCTGATGGCGCTTGCTTTATTAGAACAGAGTTTTTTGTACAACCAGTAATATATCTCTACTATTTATGTTACACGAACTTCTATCCTATTTCGTCATCGATTATCCCATCAGCAGATTTTGAAATGGTATCGTAATGCTGAATCATACACACTCATTTAGTTAAAAATATCCAATCGGTGTAACATTGATTTGACACAACTCGAGCGTTATCGAAAACCATTTGTTATTTGTATACATTCTTCATTGTTTCATTTAAAAAAAAAAAACATTCACATACTAACGACGACCTACATCTATATCATGATCATATCATCTGATAATGAGTGTTAGGTCAAGGGAAAGAATATCAAAGAAATATTTATAAACATGGAAGGTAGAAATGATGGTTTAAGAACAGTTTGAAGCAGTGAAAAAAGGTTATGGAGGCTATATCTAAAAGCACGCTATTCTAGTTGACTATGATTTGTGGAAAGAAGAATCGAATCTTCAGGTCAAATCGTCCAATATATGTATTCGAACTTACACATGAAGCATAACAGATAGAAATTAAAGTTTTATTTTCGTTTGTATGTCTGTCTTTGCACAATTCTTTCATCCGTAATGAAAGTACTTTAAACTATCACTTTGTATTTTCTCTTCAGAATGTTTAGTTAACTGGAAGAGAAAACATCCGTATCCATTAGAAGAATCACAAAGTCATAGAATAAAATACGCGTGGCTGATAATTAATGAATTTAAATGAGGAGTCCTTCCTAAAATTATAGGTTTTAGACTGTAACAAATCAATCTTTAGCTAATGGCACCGTCACGACATACAATAGTTCTTATGTCTAACGAAAACGTATCCTTCTGAAGCAAACATACCAGGTGTGAGCAGATACAGTCATATTTCTGTAATATTTCTCATTACACATACATGACAGTATGTCCATGTATATGTTGTATGACGCACTGAGAACTAGAATATAGTGAGTATCGTCTGATTAGATTACTTAGTTTGATATAATAAACTATTTAATAGTGCTATACTGTGCTTACTCAACGATTTCAGATAGTTTTCGTTTATTCAGAATAAAAACATATTTAAAGCAATTGCCCGGGTACAGTCTCTGAAACTATTTATAGCCTGAACACCCTATATAATTAACATTGGTTTGGTACTCGCTATGACTTTTCACATATAGTCAGATGCTACTTTATCCAGAATAAGACACGACGGTGATAATTCAGAGGTTCTTGGAAATCAGCACTGCTTTTAAATAACGGGAAAAATCTAAAAATGAAGCATTGCAACATACAAAAGAAAAAAGGAGATGTAAAATGAAGTCGCTCTTCAAACACGAGTATTTTTATGAAAACTTGTGAATTCAAACTTGTAATTGAATATATACTTTTCACGAAATAGTTAAAAAAAAAATGATAATGACATAAAGAAACAATAATCTGTGGATGATTTAGGAAGAGAAGTCCCATAATTCTGGACTTAAATTCAATTGTTTTTTTCTAGATCGTTTATCACATTGACGTCATATACCTATTTGCATACCCGGACCAATGACTCTAAACTCAACTATAGTCGATTAAACTAGAGATAGCCTTAAAAGATGCAATGAAAAAACAAGGTTACTAATACCTAATTATTTTTTTCACAATGACACAACCTGTTTAGGTTATTAATTTGCGATAGCAACCTGTTGTACAGGAATTCGAAAGTTTCAGGTTCGCATTTTGTCGAAACCTGAGGGAGATCTTTCGCCAATCACAGCTATTTTCAGTCATATAACAAAGCTTAAACGACAAAGAGTTATAACAATATCTGTAATGTCACCAGAAGTAATATGCGGGTGCTAATGGAGGTTTCGTGTTAGTGTTAAGGAATATAGAATATACTGAACCCCATAATAAACGTACGTACATTTTCACGTTTCTTACGTCGGACTTGCTTTTCTTTTGGTGTTCAGCATATATGAAACACAGTTTAAATAGTATTTGCGATTTCTTTTTTTCTCCTTATTTTTCTTTCTTATAGCTAACTTGTGGAGTGATTCCACTGGACCCTTATTGTAAAACCGGCCTGGGATATGTACTTCCGGCGGACGCTATGCTTATTTGATCAAATGGTTGAATTTTGAATCGGATTACATACGCTTTGAGATGAAGGTTGAATATGCCGCACCAGGAGAACTCTATGCAGCCTTGGACTTTACAGATGGCGTGAAGTTGGTAAGAGTTCCATATCTTTGTTAAATATTTCGTTCGAACGAAACTCTTAAACGTTTTAAGATCATTTGTAATATTTGTGAAGATCTCCAGGAATAGATATTTACTCTTTTTACTAATCTATTGACCTCGTCCATCGTATTTAACAACCAGAATTGGATATCAAAGACAAAACAGACTCTTTAACATCAGTCACTTATCTCAATCTTTCCCTGCAACGAAACTATCAAGGACAGTTTTCACCAAGCTGTATGATTAGGGTCACGACTTCAATTTCCCTATTGTGAATTTTCCAATTCAGCAACATCATCTGTTTCATTCATGCATATAATGTAGATATTCAGCTACAAAGGTCTTCAACAACATGAATAAATATGGGAGATTAATTGTTATCTACGACATTGAGACAAAATTCTTGATTGGTCATTTTAAAGAGCACAAAGATTGGCATATAATGGAGAAGATATAGATTGCAGTGGGGAATTGTTATATCTCCAATTAAAATAATTTAGCTGATTCTCCTTATGAGATATTGGAGACACATATAAAACAAACATATCCAAAATTATGTATGGTTTGATGTCGGAGACATTTCGTCATGACTGGTGTAAAGTGTCGAAATGCTGATATTGCCTAATCCCTGTTTTAGAGAATGCTAATTATATTAATAGCACATGTATGTAACGAAATCACACGATGTAGTCAAAAGGGTTTTGGGAATTTATTTTACAATATACTCCAAAACGTCAAAAACATATAACTAGAAAAGAGATCAACAGAAAACTTCAAAGAACCATAAGCTACGTCTTAAAGTGAGATGGTGATATCGCCGTAATGTCCTGTGCAGTAGATACACCGGAGGAACAAACTGTGTTCAACTGCTATAAGCTCCATTGAATAGTCAGGTTTGACCTTGCTGTGTACTTTTGGCTGTAGTCCTCAAACATATCAAGGTTTCAACCCAAAAGTCCCGTCAAACTACCATAATGATATGTATCAGCCAATGTTGAGGAGCACGAGCAAAGTCAAGGCGAAGACGAACATGAGTAATATCTGGGTCCCAAATGCACACTTCACGGCAAAATCTTCTACCTACAAGAAAAACCATAGGAAAGTGTCAGATATCAAAACGTTCACGATCAAAAATAAGGAGGATGAATGAATGAGGGTAGAGGAATTCTTAATTGAGGATACCTTTGGTGCGTATGGTGATAAAGACGTATCCATGGAACAAAAACAGATGATGATTATGACGACGATGTATTTTTTATCGTGTACGCATTCATCGCCATTCTTAAAAAATACTCTTCAACCACTCGTTGGATTGGATAAGTATTAAGAAGAAATTCCTGACAGAGTATGAAGGCTCATCCCTTTCAATAGGAATTAGTTGTTAATGAGAGGTTACTATAACTGAGACAATAAGTGTGCGCTCATACGTGTAAACAAACCTCTCGCAGCCCTTCCGGTGATTGCGAATACCTCCCGCCTTCACTGACAAGTTCGATGTTTCCAGATTGACCTAGTCAAGTAAATTGAAAGTATGATATAAACTATCCACAAAAGGGAAGTATGCTCTATTGTTCGAAGGCAAAGTATATTTCACAATAAAAGGTATGTTTATATTAAATTTTTTTATGCTAAATTTCGCATTGTGGTAAGTATCTACCTGATGTATCGTTTCACCTACCTGTCGCCGCCCTTCGTTTAATCATCAAGTACACTTCCAAAACGATGTTTACAATCATAAACACCCAAATGTATGCAATCGCCACAGCCGAGGCACTTCCGGTTACCTGAGATTTTTCTAGATACGTCCCAAAGATGATTGTTAAAGCTGGAATAAACATATGACGTCAAAATGATTGATCTGATTAATTAAGTAATACTTTCTATTCTTTGCCAACAGGATTTTCAGTTTTCAAATATTTCATCGGATTTAAAGTGTTTATACTTCAATTCAAGTATGAATGAATATTAAAGAGTTAAAAAATTATCGTTTGACCTAAACTAAAAATTTCAATTCTTAAGATGTATGTCATACTTATCATAAATACCAACGTGTGAACTGAAAGCTAAACATCAAGGAAAAGACGGCATATATGAACAAAAGAAAATTTTACACGAAAACGTAAGTTCCGGAATGGTAAACGCATTTTACTTCATCGAAGATATCCTCCATTGTTTAATTAGATCTTGTGTTTCAAAATCAGAACAAGGTAGACGACTTCGGAACCACTAGTCATACGATATAATGCATAAAGAAATAGAATATTTCCCAATGAGATGTTTGTGTCGACTATAAAAACTCCCTGGTAATCTTCAGTGGAAATGGTAGTATAGATTAAAGTATCGAATCAACTGGCACGTGTAAACACCATAGGATGGGGAAGGAGGAAGATACTATCCAGAAATGGAAAATTCAGGATAGCAAAATTCGAGATCGTTTGCTGATCATACAGCTTGGTGCTGTCTCCTTAATTCCAATTCTAGCTGGTCTATACGATGGGTACGGTACATTTCTAACTTAATATTTAAAGGAAATACAGCATCTAGATAAATAAAAGAAACATTAAAGGATTTGGCAAGGAAAGTGTGACCTTTTTGGTAAGTTCTTCAATATATTATGCCTAACATAAAACATAAACTTATCAGCCAAAAGAGGGGCACAGTTTGTTGCCATGGAATAAGTCTTTTGGAAACTCTTTCCACCAGACAAAAAAAAGTAATTTCACAGCCGTAGGAAATCTTTAATCTTAATGAGATGTCAAAATTAAGCAGTAGTAGCAATAGAAGAAATTAATTACTTACCTAGTCTGACTTATCATAACACTGTCAAATGTATGTACTTACAGAAAAATACGATGACAATTTGGAATAATTGTTAAATGTATAATTACATAGTGGTGGAAACAATCGATAAGAATATCCTTTTGAATTGTAAACACTACATAACAGAAGCCAGAATACAACAGATATATAAATGTATCACCTGCAATAATATGTGCAGAAATTCCACAGAGACGATGAGCAAAGTTAAAGATGGGTCTTTTTTCGTGATCTGGGGCACAACGGAACAAAGCCATGATGGGCTGCAAAGGAATCATGCAAAATACACTATTAAGGGGGAAAAGATGATTAAAACTAAAACTGATACATGATAAGGCAAAAAAAAAAAATCAATATTGTTAAGCAAATATACTACCGCATAATTTGGAACATCCAGTCTTACAAGCATAAACTCTACTACACTTTAACCAATGAAACACATCATATTATATATGTGTTACGTAGTGACGGAGGATATGTAGAAACACGATGTTTTACATACGTTAATCACGGCGAGGGTAGTGACGATGATCCCCAGGATCGGATGGTAACGTCCGTATACAATACTACCTGCTGCCACGCTTATATTCTTGAAAATAAAAAAAAATAATGTTTATACACAGGGCTCTTACACCCCATTTTGGGACTGGGGCCCGGGGCCCGGGGCCCTTAGAATTGAGAAAAAATTGCGGCGTTTTCCTTAGAATTGGGAAAACTTTGGGTCTAAATTGGGAAAAAAGATACTTTTTTTCATTGGGAATGGGGCCGATAAATCTGGCAGATATCGAGCCCTGATACAGTATATTCCATGGGAGGTAAAGAAACACAATTAGACGATATATTTTCAGTAAATTTACAGTTATGTGTCGTATTTTTGATGTATTTATACTTGTATGTCTTTCGATCCTTATAGTTTGTCTAAGTAAAACTAAGTGCTTCTTTTTAAAAAAAATAGTTTAACATCAGAAGATAGATAATTTTTATGATATTCATGACATTCACTAATTAGTTACACAACCATGATTAATTCTAGAAATGTATTCCTCTAGCATAGTAATATTCCATTCAGAAAATTAAATTAAACCAGTGTTTATATTACAATCCTGATTTCTATGTTAATGACTGTACTACTGATTCGGGTATATCCTGATTGATAAGATGACCAGATCACACGAGGGCATTGTACAAGGTTGACTTGACAAATATACACAATTGAAATCCACTTTAAATGCGATTGCTCTTCAAGGTCAACCATTTTGTTAACAAAGTTTTTGAGAGACTCGGAAGTATTAATCTATAGTTCGCTACTTTGATAACACCAAAAAACTTATCGGCTGCTTTTTTCTTACAAAAGGACTATTGACAGGTTACCTGCTAAAGGTACTGTGGAACAAATAGTTGATAAATTAACGATGCCGTAGCTATGTAGAACCATGACACCACCCTATAACGCCTTGTAGGTTTAAAGCTCAGCCGGGACATTTGTTTTTGTTTTGTTTTTTTGTTTTTGTTTTTTTTTTCATTTTTAGATTTTGTTTTTATCTATTTTTCCGAGTCTTCATACCATTACTATGAAATTGGTGAATACCAGATCGTTTACCAAACTCGATTCCTACCACATAGGTCTCCAGTATTGGGACACGGTGGCATTTAAAATTCAGTAAGCTATAATTACTTATCATCGGTTAGTTTTTAATAATAATGATAATAAACCCACTTAAGACATACGAATTTCACCAATATACGCACATGTGCATAGCCTCCAACTTCCACGAATATGATGATGAACGATGTCACAGTGAGACTCAGGACTGTCCCCATACAAATTCTGTGAATCTAAATAGAAAATTTCAGGAAATTAGAAATAATAAAAAAACAGGTTTTCTGCAGTTTTTAGATGGGATTTTTTTGTAACTATATTGTATATACTAAAATATCTGAATAAAACATCATGATAATAAAAAAACATTCTCACCGGAAACCAAACTTTTTGTCCGAAGAGGGTCGAATCCGGCCAGATAGTTTTCATATACCTGGCATCAAATATACCAATACTGGCGACAAACACCCAGGCGAAGATCATTAGAGATCCTGAAATAAAGAAACCAGCACTTCAACCCGTGTGTTTTATTGCCAGAAAATTTCTTACAATCTTATCTGTATTTCACAAATTATTGATGGCATCTAGAAAATACAACAAAAATAAACAATGTGTCTTTAAATGTTTTGAACACGAAAATAAAAGATAGGAATATTCCGATTTTCTCTAAAATGAAACTCATATCACTTTCATGAAATATTTCTATTTTTGGTGTTTCAAATCAGGCGTTATGTAAAGAAGTGTAATGAATGAAAATGTGTTTTCACACCGTGTGCCTTGACTAGAGGGTAAGACACGGCTGCTCCAGCTAAAGTCGAGGTCAACTGGAAATCCACTTCTTGTGAACTGATAACTGGAGATTCTGAATGTTTCGTTGGGGTACCTGTACGGAGCATTACATAAAACATACATCGAAGTATAATTATATTATATTTGTCATATATATCACTTGTGTGCTCTACTGAGACTTGGAAATGCACCACCCAGAAAAAACTCCACCATTTTCTTTAAGCTGACTACGTCCATTTTCATATTACCTGCGACAATAGACTACAATGGTATGTTAATGCCGAACATTTTGTTTTGTACTGCAGTGTCAGAGGGAAAAGTTCTTAAAAAATCTTGAAAATGTTTATTTTCAGTACAGCTATTACAGCTACGTAAATAATATAATTAGATATAACGTTTTTACAATGTCACCATTCACATAAACATTTTCATCATGGTTCAGTATTATTAGATTGCATTAATTATCCTGTACCTTGAAAATAGTATCACATCAATGATAAGAATCAAAATTTATTTTTGTTGTTATAATTCCTAATAGCTTGTTTAATTCATATTATGAGAAAATAGTCAATTCTTTAATACCAGATGATGTTTGGCCTCGAGCAAAAAGAATGTGCCAGTTTTGTTGCAGATCATAAAACTCTTGCTGTCCTGGTATTGCCATCGTCCTGGTCAAACTACAATTGAGGATTGATCCAACCAAAGAGCCAGCGACAGCTGTCAAACCCAGATTTTTCTGAAATGTGTGATACATCTTATAATGGAATAAAACTGTAAATTACGAGGGCGAAACAACAGTATTTATAGTGATATTTTGATTATTGTTTTACCAATTCCCTCCCCTTGTTTATTTGATTGACAACCACGATCTTATCAGCTTTTTAACAATGTAATAAGTAAATAAATGTGATAATTATGATTTCGTTTGTTTTCTATCATACTAAATACACAGAATAAGACATCTAAAAAACATCTTTGCTTTTTGTCTTACAATGGAAATATATGTATACAGATATATCGACAGCGTTGAGAGATGTGTATGATCTACCGTCAGTTTTACGTACGTTAAACAGATGTGTATGATTTACCGTCAGTTTTACGTACGTTAAACAGATGTGTATGATCTACCGTCAGTTTTACGTACGTTAAACAGATGTGTATGATCTACCGTCAGTTTTACGTACGTTAAACAGATGTGTATGATCTACCGTCAGTTTTACGTACGTTAAACAGATGTGTATGATCTACCGTCAGTTTTACGTACGTTAAACAGATGTGTATGATCTACCGTCAGTTTTACGTACGTTAAACAGATGTGTGTGATTTATCTACCGTCAGTTTTACGTACGTTAAACAGACGTGTATGATTTACCGTCAGTTTTACGTACTTTAAACAGACGTGTATGATTTACCGTCAGTTTTACGCTCAATAAACAGATGTGTATGATTTACCGTCAGTTTTACGTACGTTAAACAGATGTGTGTGATTTATCTACCGTCAGTTTTACGTACGTTAAACAGATGTGTATGATTTACCGTCAGTTTTACGTACGTTAAACAGACGTGTATGATTTACCGTCAGGTTTACGTACGTTAAACAGATGTGTATGATTTACCGTCAGTTTTACGTACGTTAAACAGATGTGTATGATCTACCGTCAGTTTTACGTACATTAAACAGATGTGTATGATTTATCGTCAGTTTTACGTACGTTAAACAGATATGTATGATCTACCGTCAGTTTTACGTACATTAAACAGATGTGTCTGATCTACCGTCAGTTTTACGTATGTTAAACAGATGTGTATGATTTACCGTCAGTTTTACGCTCAATAAACAGATGTGTATGATCTACCGTCAGTTTTACGTACGTTAAACAGATATGTATGATCTACCGTCAGTTTTACGTACATTAAACAGATGTGTGTGATCTACAGTCAGTTTTACGTACATTAAACAGATGTGTGTGATCTACCGTCAGTTTTACGTACATTAAACAGATGTGTGTGATCTACCGTCAGTTTTACGTACATTAAACAGATGTGTATGATTTATCGTCAGTTTTACGTACATTAAACAGATGTGTATGATTTACCTTCAGTTTTACGTACGTTAAACAGATGTGTATGATTTACCGTCAGTTTTACGTACATTAAACAGATGTGTATGATCTACTGTCAGGTTTACGTACGTTAAACAGATGTGTATGACTGACCGTCAGTTTTACGTACGTTAAACAGATGTGTATGATCTACCGTCAGTTTTACGTACGTTAAACAGATGTGTATGATTTACCGTCAGGTTTACGTACGTTAAACAGATGTGTATGATCTACCGTCAGTTTTACGTACATTAAACAGATGTGTATGATTTACCTTCAGTTTTACGTACATTAAACAGATATGTATGATCTACCGTCAGTTTTACGTACATTAAACAGATATGTATGATCTACCGTCAGTTTTACGTACATTAAACAGATATGTATGATCTACCGTCAGTTTTACGTACATTAAACAGATGTGTATGATCTACCGTCAGTTTTACGTACATTAAACAGATGTGTATGATCTACCGTCAGTTTTACGTACATTAAACAGATGTGTATGATTTATCGTCAGTTTTACGTACATTAAACAGATGTGTATGATTTACCGTCAGTTTTACGTACATTAAACAGATGTGTATGATCTACTGTCAGGTTTACGTACGTTAAACAGATGTGTATGACTGACCGTCAGTTTTACGTACATTAAACAGATGTGTATGATTTACCGTCAGTTTTACGTACATTAAACAGATGTGTATGATCTACCGTCAGTTTTACGTACGCTAAACAGATGTGTATGATTTACCGTCAGTTTTACGTCCATTAAACAGATGTGTGTGATCTACCGTCAGTTTTACGTACGTTAAATAGATGTGTATGATCTACCGTCAGTTTTAAGTACGTTAAACAGATGTGTATGATTTACCGTCAGTTTTACGTCCATTAAACAGATGTGTGTGATCTACCGTCAGTTTTACGTACATTAAACAGATGTGTATGATTTACCTTCAGTTTTACGTACATTAAACAGATATGTATGATCTACCGTCAGTGTTACGTACATTAAACAGATATGTATGATCTACCGTCAGTTTTACGTACATTAAACAGATATGTATGATCTACCGTCAGTTTTACGTACATTAAACAGATGTGTATGATCTACCGTCAGTTTTACGTACATTAAACAGATGTGTATAATCTACCGACAGTTTTACGTACATTAAACAGATATGTATGATCTACCGTCAGTTTTACGTATGTTAAACAGCTGTGTATGATTTACCGTCAATTTTACGTACGTTAAACAGATTTGTATGATCTACCGTCAGTTTTACGTTCGTTAAACAGCTGTGTATGATCTACCGTCAGTTTTACATACATTAAACAGATGGGTATGATCTAGATCTACATGATTTTCTGCCAGTTTTACTTACGTTAGAAAGAGATCTATAGGATCTGCCGTCAGTGTAACCAGATTCAGCGGCGATAACTCCACCGGAAGCCACACAAGCAACAACACTGTCGGATCCCTGTCAAACAATTAAATGTGGTCAACTGATAAACCATATGATTGTTGCAATCGTTATCTTAGTACATGTACAGAAACGTTATCATGGATGAGAATTAAAGTTTCTGTAATCGTGTTCTGATGTTTTTAACGATCTTCGCATTCATATCATATCATGTAATATTTTTTTCGTTGTTTCTACCCAAAAGGCAGCTTTCCGATTTTTATTTCTTTTCATTTCTCGATGAAAAAGAATCTAGCTCTGCTGACTTGCTAATGAATGGAGGAGTCAATGGCAACTCGCCACCTTCTCTTGGTCTCTTGGAACTAATTTTTATTAATGGAGTATATGTTTACATAATTACGCGCATTCATTCAGTTTGCAAATAGGCTTCGTTAATGCATTTTTATAGATCATAACAATTAATGATGATTTTAATTGATTTTAATTGATATTACGTATATTAATCGATAACGAAACGTAACACAACCAGTTCTCAATACGTTTAAATGCAATTAAAAAGAGAAGCTGGGATGCCTACCATTGCTCTATCTCCAGAAAATGCAATGGCTGCCCAACTCTCCGCGCTAGATACCGCTGAAGTTATTTCAAATACAATTTGTGCATTGCTTATCGTCCTCCATGTCACCAGGAATGAACACTGGGAGCCAGCACAATCCGAAAAACAGCCCTTCGTCACGTCACATGCTGGATCGGGTGGCAGCGAAGCAACCGTCTAAACAGGAAACCGAAGCAAATTCATTCAATACAGATTTAAACAATTCTTAAAAGTCTTTCCTCTACTAACTACTGTGGTTCACATAAAGATATTAATTAAGTTTTTAATCTAGAACAACCAATTTTGAGCAACCTTCTCAACCTTCAGAAAATGACACTAATTTATAGTTTCAAAACGTCATCACATTGTTTTACAAATTGACAGAAACTTGTTACTAAGTACTTCTGTATAAAAATTTTAAGAAAATATCAATATGTCAACATAATCGTAATCCAAACTTAAATTAAAAATAAATGTTGCAAAATATTAACAAAAGAAAGATTGACAAGGAGATTCCTGAAAAAGTAAAATGAGAATAAGACCAGGTGTTCTGGAAGAGAAGCGTCTTCTGCTTCGTCGACGACTCAAGCCGTGTAAATCTTGGTCAATTCAAGTAAGTAATGTCATGTTCTTAAATGAGAACAAGTTATACGACAACGGAACAAAGAAGTCGAATATTTCTCGATGAGATCACTATGATGATAATAATTTTCATTAACCTGCATTATTTAACCCCACGTGTTACGAATTTGTCCGTTAGTTGACGACTTCTTGCGCGAAAATTGTGATATTGGGAACATGCCCTTGAATATCGATTCAGCTGCGAAATAGGTTGGTGATGCAGGATTGTTGCTCTCAAGAAATGTAAAATTCCCGATAAGCAAACTGAAATCGTCGCGTTTATCATACAGCTTGGTGGAAAGCTGTATAAGCGACTGATGTGGAAGAATCTGTAGTGACGAATTTACTGTCATGAACGTCAAAATTTAATTCTATATGATATAAAAAGATATAGAAAGATTATTACATACAAGGTATACCTTAAATTATTGCTACAAAGATTAAATAATATAAATCTAAAATCATGTGATATAACACATTTTTTTCATTTGATACTATCCATCATGTAATCTCCGGTATACCAAGGAATCGCCATTAGGTTGCCATGACAATCATTCTGAAGCAAGTCAAATCATGGGGGCCGTGTTTCCTGTTCATATATATGTTCAACGTTGACACTGGAGAACTTTAAAAAAACGACATGGTAAATCTGAGATTGAATTACCAGGGAAGAGAACATTGAAGACGATCTTAAGGATATGTTTCTATTCATTAGTTACCCCCTTTGAACCTGGCTATTTCATGTGTCGCTAACGCCAGAACTTCAAGAAATAGGCGTATGACAGGCCGATTTCTCAATCTACTGTATCAACTCCAAAAACTATAATGTCCCAACTGCCACATGGTGTTGTCTCATACTTCACTGCAAAGTTCTGTCAACAATGGTAAGTAAATTTCATTTGAAATTATTATACTGCCAACTTACATGATTCTATTGTCAACTGCAGATTCCGAAGCCTTTCTATGATGTCCATCGTTCTATCGTTACTTTGGAGCGAGCACTTTTATTTTATATTCATAGATTGACGTGATGAATTTCAGAAATGTACACCAGTGACCTATATAGTTACAATAACTTTGACAGATAATCAATTCACAGAAACGTTTCTTCGCATATATATTTCGGCCTACATGCTGACCTCAATTTAAGGACAAGTTGACTTCAAAGGATTGATACAGTTTACAGAGAGAAAATACGTCACAGTTTCACTTCTTTTGCAATTCCAATATTTACACCATTTCAAACCTTTGATAATCTTAGAATGAGGATGATTTTATCTCCATAATGTTATTCGACGGTGAAATTCCGATGTCGTTATCTCAACCTCGACTACCATTTCATTATATTTACTTCTTAGTTCGATATCTCAATGGTGTTTTGCTGAAGTTCGTGTCGTGTTTTCTTTACTTCGGCTTCTCTCGGGTTTCTTCCTTCCATTTGATTTCAACATCCGGGTTGTGATTGATTCCATGCTGTGAACGTTTTTCATCATTAAAACTTAAATTCGGAATTCTACCTTGAATGTATGTTGTTTATCAATCAAGAACAAATAAAAACAACACTATATGAGGTATTTCCGATAATTTACTCACGATAGAAAATATAAAGTAAGAAAATACATGTCTTCTTAATTCAACTTATCAATACCACATCTATAATCTTTCAGATTACAATTATCTGCCTTCGGCCATTTTAAAATCTGTTTCACATTCCGTCTTGCTCTGAATAGCTGCAAACACTACGAATCGTGTGGTTTATATCATACATCATATCCCAAAATACCAGAAACAGCAGCTACTGTTGGATGGTCGTTATAATGCAATCCTTCTTTAAATTTTAGAACAAAGAATGTCAAAAAGTGCCAACAAATTTGACTCAGTTTTCATAATTTTCATATTTTATTCGAATAACATACTTCAATAAATACAATATTATGGAAAAAAAGATTAAAATGTATTAAATATACCTTTAAGATATATGAACTTAGTATAATTCTCTATCACAATTACTTGACTCAGACAGAAAACTCTGAACCGTTTTTGTAGGATTGAAAAATCTTATGTCCGATAGTTACAGCAATTCTGACAAAATTACTAGAACCCTTAATGACATTTTCATCGTTCTGAAGAAACCTCGTGCAGCTAAAATAATATGACTGTCGATATCTTCAAGACACTGAGACAAGGTAAAATCCCAGAGCCCAATTTGAAGTATTTCCCCTTTGCCATGACCAAACCTTGCATTCTGCCTTGTTTGATTTTTTGGACAATAAATCGCATGATGATTCTTTTCTTCATAACGTCCTTTTGACAATCATTCAAATAGCTTTATACAAATACAGTATGAACGATATAATTTTTATATGAATGATATTTATTACTTAACTCAAGAATTTATTTAAAGTTTAATAGAACTTTTTTTCGTGTGAAAAAAACTGAACCCGAATCTTCCCGTAATGTTTCATTTTCTTTGTTTGTCCCTGCATGTTTTCATGAAAAACGATTTAATGGTTTTCATATAAGTAAAAAAATTTAAAAAATAACCAAAAAAAGCCCATTGAAAATTATCTAGAAAGCGTTTCAGTTTATTACATCCATTGATAACTTCTGATCTTCATCAAACTTTTCTAATAATAACAATATTTCCCATTGGTAACATCATCGTTTCCATTGGTTACATGACGCTACCGTTAATATGTTATAACCAGGTCTATGGCATTAACATGAGTGTTACAGCTACCGCGCATGTCAAAAACATGGAATGTGCAGAACTGATAATGTCATTTGCAGTTGAGATGGTAAGAGGGGAGGTGTAATCTGTAGAAGTGGGCTCAGTGGATAGTGGAGCAGAAGTCGTCTTGTCTATTTCCATCAAAACCACAGGATTTGTACCCGCCGCTCTTCTCGTGTGCTTAACAGGATCACCTACAACATCAAGAAAAAAGATAAGATATTGAAAACAATTAATTGATAATGAATTATAATATATGTCACGTGATTGTCTTTGGTACCATTTATCGGTTACTTGTGTGCATTGCAAGGAAGGCAAACAGAATAAATATCCACTCTCAAACATTAGGCAGAAAGAAGTATAGATATAAACAAATGTCTTGATCATAAAATAGGATTAAATGACCCTCTGAGATTTAATGTTATGTAAAATCGTATTTCAATACGATACATAATCAGGCTTTTGTAGTTCTGAGTTATTTTTATTTATTGTCTTTTATCTGCTGATGTTACCTTTGGTTATTAGGCCGTTTGCTTCAAGGATATAGAGCGTGGTTAGGTTGAGGGGAAAGATCTGACTGGGAAACTCCTTCGGTACTTTAACACGAGAGAAATGGCAAGTAAGATAAGATCCGTTTCGGGCAACAGTAACGTTCGCTAGGCTAGATGTTGTCTGTAAAGGTAAGAAGACATATGCTGGTTATCTACGTAACAAAATTCCCAATCAGTGAAAAAATTGCGAAAAATTGTAAATATACTGTAATAACAGTTTTTTAAACAGATTAAAATTATTTGGTAAGAGTTATCTCCCTTAAATGCTTTTTTATATTTGTTAATACTCATCACTTTATCACTTTCGGCATCTAACATCACTGAAAGGTGTTTAAGGACGAAACAAGCGTACGAAACAGTTTTGTACAATATTGTTGTATTTGTGTATACATGACTTATTTACACACAAATGCATAATCACAATTACAGTATCTACTAGTAAAGGGAAAATAGAACGATTTCAAAGAATTCTCCGACAGATGTTGTCTTGTGGTAGAATCCTACAACCCCCTCGGAAGTAGCAGACTTTTTCTTTGTCGTATATCATATTCTAAGTAGCTGTCATTGACACATCCGGAGAAGATTTCGTCATTGAATGGCGTGACTAAATTTAGAGAAAACTTCGGATTTTTTTTTTTTTTTTTATCAAATCCGAAAGAAGTATAGATACATTTAGTGTTTTGTAGGTGTACGCGGCTGCGTCTGTATGTCCAATCTCCGCTCCGCTCGTGTCCGTTCTGCACATCACCACGCTGGTGTTTTTCTACAGAAAAAAAACAACAGAAATTATCAATAAGGAGAGCCGACAACATGTGACCAATATCAAAGAGAAGCGCAACAAGAGAATATATTACCGGTAGACTTGCACACAGAGAGGATACAAATAAACCCATTATCAATAATAAATTAAACTGATATAGAAGATTTAACAACCAAAACATCACCTGACCTACATTTACACGTGAAGATGAAACACGGTGGATACCAAGAAACTAAATAGGTGGATACATCGATAAGACAAGTAATAATTATTTTGATAAGGTGTTAGGTAAGACTAAATGTGAAATGACTGTAGTATACATGTTTCCGATGACGCAGTATTGCAGCTTCGCATGCTGGAACGATAGTCTACATCTAGGCTGTCGGGACCAGCAAATTAACTCTACCACTACAGCGTCAGGATCGACCAACCCAACACGAGGTTTCCAGGGTCTAGGTCAGCTAAGCAAGGTTGAAGGTCGAGGTCAGTGTCTGATGTGGTGGGAGATCTTTGTCTCGTGGTTTGTGACTCCTGAGGATGAGGGTTGTCTAGCGGTTTACGGCAGGTGCTATATCTCTACTGGCTAGTGTGATGCTACGTTTAGTAAATCATTTCAGCATGGACTGTTTGTTCAGCTTGGTCGTGAGTTTGTCTATGGGCCGGGATCATAGTGTGAAGAAACAGACTAAAAAATTGTTGTGAAGTTTTCTGTTTGAAATTGTGTACGGTGTGTGTATATTTTGAATATATATATATGGAATTATGTTAATTCTCTTAAGCATATGTTGTTATTTTCTTTTTTAAGATATATTTGTCAGGTACAGAAACAAATAAAAAAAACATAAGAAGACACCAATTAATTTTTTTGGATGACTTGAATAATTAACACAACCAAACAGCTTGATTAGTAATTGTTGTAAAATATACATTTAAGACTTAGAAGACACATCGCCACTGGCACATCAACATCAATTATCTTTTTTTCACTTAATATGATAAGAATTCTGAAATAAGCCCATTACAACACATCATAATAATTTCCGAAGCTATAGATGGGTCCCCTTCACTAGATAAGTATACAAACCATTAATTTGTCTGTAGAGAAGCCTACTGCTGCCCAGGCATCGCCCTGTACAGAGATGGTCGATATCATTCGAAACCGCATGAACTCTCCTTCGTCCTCCCAACTCAGGTGGAAATCGGTACATCCACTAACTGGACAAGTTGTAGGATAACATCCCTTTGTACTTCCACATTGAGAATCAGGCGTTATAGCTGCACAGTTATACTGTAATAAAGATAGGAACGTTCTGTGTCGCATTTTCATGTGTTTTAATGAATAAAACCTAAAGGGTGATTAAATTTAAATTATGAACATATTACCTCGCACACTTACAAAAGTAAAAACATACTGTGAACATTTTATTATTTCTTTTCTATTAGAAATACATTACGCCTTAAAATCCATATCTGCTTCACTTGGAATATAGCGTGTATCAAGTTTAAGAACAGTGGCTGAAGTGAATAGAAATTTCGAGCAAAATAGCGTGCCAAGCAGCTTCAAATTACATATGTAACGTTGTCTTTCTTATCTTTTCAGAATACTGTATTTCTAGAAACACAATTCATTCATTATTCTAGGAAAGTAAAATTATTCAATCATATAGCTCCGTGATTTAGGTTTTGATTTTTAAAAATCTATCATAACGAGCTGAATCATTGATGTCCAGTTTCTGTGTTTAACAAATTTATCAATATTGTGTTTAAGGGACATCAATGTACTGATGTGTTAGGTATTGTGTTCAGAAAGCTGTCTATACTTTCATTATGACATTCATACATATATACATGTATGTTTACAAAATTCCTTTGGCCCCGACATTTTTTCAGCCTAATAGGCAGTCGTTCTAGAAGAGTAGACAAAAATATAGCATAATTTGTCTTGGTCTCATTATCTTTGGTGATGCTCTACCTCTCGTTTTTTCAATTCCGCTGACCCAGAAATAAAATGGCGTCATTTTTCTGGGTTTTTTTTTTATCCGTCTAGCGTCTTCTCGTTTTTTCGCGTTAGCGGATTTCCATTCTGTCGTTTTTTCGCTGTAGCGACTTTTTTCCTTTCGTTATCTTTTATTTCGCACGGAGTCTTTTAAGACGAAATGCCATTTATAAGCCATAGTTCTTGACTAGTACAAAAAGTTGGCAACTTATCCGCTTTACCATTCTGGTGAGTTAAAAATTCTTATTTCACGCCTTTTTCACCATTTCTTTTTGTTAAGATGAATCTGATGTTTCCAGTGTATTAGTGACTGAGTGAAAAATGTTATGATGACAATTCCTGTGACAGTTTCCGCCATGTCACTGCAGATCAATGACGTCGAATGCCAGTGTAAGGAAACACGTGTATACGATGTCAATCCGGTGTTTGGGAATGATTTGTCGTTGATAAATGTCATCATTCGTCAGAGCAATGAACTTCGTCAGCGTTTACCAAGATGACGAATTCAAATTTTTTCGTATTTAAAAACTTCATTTGCCTTTATATTTCAAAGCTGAAGGAAACACCTTAACTACAGAATTATCATTCTCCCTACTGAATATCTATTCAATACTTTATACTCTGAACAATGACAGACGTGACGTCATTAAATACAGATGATAATACTCCATTAACAGTATACACAACACAGTTTGAACACTTACCGATATCTGAATGCTTGCTAATGCGACGAAGATGATTGCTTTAAACATCTGGAAACAAAGAAATCGTTTGATATTAATGTTCTATTTCTTTGTAACTGTGAAAAATATATACATTTGTTTTTAAAAATCACATTTCGACTGTCATCAAATAATTAAAACTCGGACATATTTCAGATTGAAAACGCCCAGTAACGTTCAAAGACATTTATTTGCCATTGGTTTCTATAAAATGAGTATTTTTTTTTTTAATTGTACTTTTATCAAGCAGGTAATGACACTTTTTTGTCATAATGGATCGTTAGAATAATCCGAAAGAAATAGACTGGTTTTACCTACCTTTTTTTGTTCCTGTCAACTGCCCTGCTCTTACAGAAAAAAACATCTAAGAAAATGCTTCAATACATGTATGACGAAGGAGCTTCCGATAAAAGCCGGATTTCCGTTCAAAATTTCCGTTTCCAATGTCATACACACAAGTAAGCTGTGTTAACTTAGTTCTTTAACAAGATGTTACATAAAGTCTGTTTCGGAATTGTAATCAAACGAACTTGTAATCCTTGTTAATAATATCTAAATCTTTCATTAGTAGCGCAAATGAAATAAGTTTTTTTTAATCCAGTTACACAAAGACATTTGATTTGATGGATTGATCGATTGACAGGGTTTCCGCCTCCGCGACTCTTCCTGTTGTCGAGTATCGTGTTACCGACGAACGTCAGTGTTCTGGCGATGTGAGGGGGCGACCTGCACCCTCCTCTGAGAGGTGTCAGGATTTGCAGAATAGGCAGAATTGAACAGTATTTAATATAAAACAACTTCATTTTCCCAGTTAGGAAAACATTTACTTTACACAAAGCGTTACTAAAATGATATTTTGTTTTAAGACGCTATTATCCAAGTCTGTCTTTCACGGGATAGATATTAGTAACATCAAGTAAGAACAAAGTATCAACAAACGTACAAATGATAAAACAGAATCTACTGAATGTCTACCTACTTAGAAATCAATCACATCAATCATATTAATACACTTATCAGACTGATGAGGTATCACTTTCGATTTATTTCAGTTCCTAAAAGTCAACAAGCAGGCTACAATATACCACATTTAATCGGAACGATAGTAAAAAAAAATGCATGAATTTTCCGGTTCAATGATATTCAATGCTATGCATATATATTTTGGTGTCCGCTGCGTATTGCATGAGGCGCCTAATGTGAAGCAACTCAGCGACATTGTGAATTTCGATCATTTAATTACATTTATATTATCTTCTCCGTGGAAGGTAAAGTTGTTAAATTTTATCATTACATGGGAGTAGATCTTTGAAAAATCTATGAGTTCGGTTATATCGTTCCTAAATAATATACAAATTCTTGGAATTTTATAGTGTTCCTGTGATTCTTTAAAAGGATAACAGTACCAAGGTCATTATATATCATATCTTAAATGTCAATGATAAGAATGATTGTGAAAACATTCAACATTTTTCATTGTGTGAACTTAACTGTTTAATTCGACGCGCTTTGTCTACGTTGATTACCCACTACACACGATATGATATAAATAGTTATTTACATGTAATGTGTGCTATGCTATCGATACATTACATGCCGAATATTTTGCTTTAGTTTAACGGTTGTCATTCCTATCAGTGGAATCCTCATTTTTGTTGCAATTGAATATAAAGTAGTAAATTTATTTCTTTTTCGATGACAGATATTTCTTATGATATAAAATTTCTTGAACTGTATGTAGAAAATTCCTGAAAAAGAATCCATCAGAATGAAAATATAGCTAAAAAATAATAATATGCTTCAATTCATGAGGATTTAAGAATCTGTTTAGTCGAGTCTAGTCTTCCACAGTGTCCTCATGTTAGTAAAACATGGTATATGTTAAAAGACATGATTGTTCACAACATAATTATAAGATTTTCATACATTTATCACCGATACAGAATGCACAAAAGTTCATACAAATAGGTTTATCATTAAAGGACAATTTGTCTATTATACATACATACTTATACAGTAAAGTGTAAAAAATTGACATTGTTATACTTTAATAAGCACAGAGTAAAACATTGCTGGTATTGGAAAGAAAATCTTAAAAATAGGTCGTTAAGAGTTCAAATAATAGCACACTAGTTTTTTTTGTTTGAAAGGGATGCTTCAGTTTTTTTTTTGTTTGCTTTGGAGGTTTGTTCCATTCCTGATAACCAGATACATAACAATGTTTTGGACGATAAGCTGTCCAGTGTTTTGAAGTCAATACATTATTACTATATACCCGTCTTGTAGACAGCTGATGAATATTTCCAGCCAAATAAAATCTCTGGAAAGAGATTGTGGTACCACACTATTTATACAACTAAATGTCATAATTGACTTTTTGAACTTAAAAAAATTTTGAATTGACATCACTTTTAAAATTTTAAACATTTCTGCTGAAGGAGCATCATATGATTTCTCTAAAAAATCAATCTGGCAGCACACATTTGAGCTTTTGACAGTTTGTCTAGAGAAGCTTCAGTACTTCCAGACCAGACTGTATTACAGAACATGAAATGAGGAAAACACAAGCATTGTAAATGTTCAAGCGGATTGGATATATTCCCTGCAATGATTACTTTTGTGACATGTCCTTGAGATATTAATCAAACCATGTATTGGTATTTAAATCACATTTGTACAAGTAAAGCTTCTCAAGTAATACAGCATGTTTGACTAAATCAAAAGCTTTCTTAAAATCTAAAAAAAAATAACACTGTTTACAAAACCTTGATCAATATATTTTGCCCATTAACTATTTTCTACAGGGTTATATCTCAACAATGCTTTCCACTAAAACCTGATTGTGAAGATACAAGTAGGTAAAGTAAAGCTTAAATGAACTGAAAAAACACATGAAGAAAATACCAACATGGCAACATAATCATAATTCCAACTCAAATCCCATAACAATAGGGCCAAATATGAACAAAAGATATATACGGAGACTCCTGAAAAAAGGTAGAAGGAGAATGAGATGATCGTCGACACCAACCGTCTAAAAAATGGTCAACCATGATAAGTAATGTGACATTCTCAAATGAGAACAAGGTATACAACAACGGAACCAAACGGCAAGCTATAGAGCATCAAATACGTCCAGCTTCACATCATACAAAAAAATAAATATCTCTCAATGAAATCACTATGGCCACCATGAAACTTTTCACCAGCCTGCATCTTTTGACCTCATGTGTTACGAGTCTGTCAGTCAGTTGATGACTTCTTGCACGAATATCGTGATAATGGGAACAGGCCATTGAATAGATAAATATTTACAACAGATGTGACATTTAATATTTTGCTCTTTCTATACTTAAAATACTTTTAATCATAAAAATATAATTATCGATTGTAATGTTTCCTCTCATCTGACGTACATATCATAATTAAAAGTTATGGATCATCTATATAGAAAATTGTCAATATTCTTTTTATTTCCTTCAATGTTTCCTAATGATCATTTTAATGGGTGTATAATATCTATGTAAAACCAACATAGAACAGGTTATTGTATATGGAAGATTTATCTCCTCAGGCAAGAAACACTAACTGCTATTTGTTCCTCTATCATGCTCGTTTATATACAACAAACCTGTTACAAAGCGTAGAAAGTCTTTAAAGAAAGGGATAACTGACTCAGCATCTTCATGATGTAGAAATACTGTATAACGTATAGCTTATCCATGAACTGTATAACTGATATTAGCAGACTAGAAAGAAAATTCTTTCATCAGATTCAGTTTCTCCTGATAACATTCCAAATATATTTGATTTATCTTTATGTCCGTTTTGCACTTACCTGTGCATGGCAAACAGGAGCTAAAAATACTACACCAATCAACCACAGCATCTCGGCTATACCTTTATGGAAAAAAATAGCAGAAAATAAATCAATGCTAAACCACATCATATCAAATAAACCCACAAAACAACATACTTGCGATATCACCGAAAAGTCCACGTGATATTTCTGTGGATGAATCACATTTCTTTCACCTTTTGTGAAATCAGTAGTTTACGCAAGCGGGACGTAAGAATTGTACCTGCTGTCATTGCATGATTCGTAGGATGTGACAAAAATTGGCATCTAATATTTTCAACCTTTCTAAACATATGTTATTTTCTAATTTGTCTCACGATGTTTCCTCACTTTTGACCCTTCGTTCAGCTTTCGTCCCTGTGAGGACGTTTTGTATATTGATTTAAATATCCCTGCTCAATGCTTAACATTGTGGTATTGTAAGGAGTGTTTTCTTATTGTCATCATAATGTGACAAGAAGGATATTGGGGATCTCTGACTGTATACTTTATTATGGTAGCACCATAAAGTTGGGTTTAGTTCCATTGATCATTCGCGATATCAAAAGGAGGCTTACATAAGCATATCATATCCTCCTACAAACAGGGCGTCGTTAGACAACATAACCTCAAAAAATTCAAAACGACGTTACTGACCTGACGTCACACACAAATTACATTAAAACGTCATAAAGGACAGCATACTCAAACATGAAATAAGTTTGGCATGAAAAAATATTTAATCATGTGAGAGTTATAAAAATTCCAACTGAAATTTAAAGTACACAAGACTCGTTCCACAAATATCATATTATATGGAAACACATGCAAAACTGCATTTATATACGGCACACACTATTACACTAACTTCTCTACACATAAGAAATATCGGTATATGTAAGTAAACTTGAAAAGAATAGTTGGATAAACAACCCTGTATGTGTTTAATTCCATTCAACAAATGTCCAAACATGGAAAAAGTTTTTAATATATATCACTTCTGGCTTTATAAAAAAATGTTTTTCACTTTTGTTTATTTTCTGAAAACATATCACTGTTTGCTCTATGTAACACAGTTATGTTAAACTATATAAAATAGCCAGTCCTATACAGCCCATTTCTACTTAGTTTTCCGCATGTCTACCATTACTCATAGACAGGTGACACACATTCATAAAACTCTCTAATCATTGGTTGTTTTCAAATGTGTACAGATCTAGCAGAAGGCCCTGTTAAACACACTATACCTTCTATAATCAGATACGTGTTTGATATTAGGAAATTACAGCAGTAAGACAGTAAAATGCAACATGTTTTATACTGAGGAAGGATGTTTCTTAAGGTTAAAAGAATTAGATTGTGTCACTGAAGATATTATATTTGAATATAAATGGACTTGATCATTTTTACTCTATTTTAGAGAACTGCTTGCATTTAACAATCAAATCAATAAAACGTTCCATTGTGTTTCTAAAAAAAATCACCATTCATAATTAGTTACACATTTTCTTTCAAAATTACCGCGACCGTTTGTACCGGAACGGTATACTTTCTTTCCGCTAGATCCAGAAAATGTCATTCACTCACCTGTTTATGATCTTGGCTTTTGGTTTGCTTCAGTAATTGTCTCAGAAGTCAGTGTCAATAACGTGTCATCAGTTAACATCCGGCGAGTACTTCCGTCAGCCGGAATTATTCACTTATGGAATTTTCAGTGATACACATTCACATATACACGTCAGCACACACGTACACTTACACGTAATTCTGTGCATCAAGCATCTAATAATTTTCACAAATATTCCTACGAGTAGTATTTTAAGCCATATTCATTTCTTTAAATGAACAACTAATATATATATATATATATATATATATATATATATATGAGAAAATACCCATTGACTAAATTTTCTTCATTATCTTAAAGTTATCATTTTCACGTTTATACGACGAATCATATCCAGAAGATGTCCTTAATATCTAATATTTCTCAGACTGAATTAGTATATTTTAAATGTGATTCTACATGTGTTTTCCTCAGGTACACTATATAAAAACTTACTTTATGGGGGAAATATATCAAAATTTCTCATATATCTGAAGTGCTATTGGAATTTGGTTAAACACTCTGATTGAAAAATCTGAAAATAGGACAGGTTTTTTTCAGTCACTGTACATGTTATGCATATAGTCAAGTGAGATAGAGAGAACGCCCACTCATACTGTGTTCCTACTTTCGCTTCCGCTTCACAGATATAGGTTTGTATCACCGCTGTCAGTGTTGTCGTCTATATCTGCTTCAATTGAAATTAGATTTTGTCTTTACATGCATAATGGTGTTTTATATTTTATATATCTGGAGTGACAATAGAAAAGATAATTTCGATTAACATACAACCCAATGACAATTGGAATAATTTTTGATCATATCCGAATATCTTTGTGAAGTGAATAAACATTAAAGCAGAAAGATTTATGACAGCATTACATATATCGATCACACTAACAATGAAACACGTGTTACAATAGCCAAACTTGTTTATTTCATTATATGAAATAACAAATAAACATAACAATATACAGAAATATACAATTTATAAGTAAACACAAATTGAAATTGTACGAAAGTTAATTAGCACATTGCTATGCCGATTTCTAAATAGGAATTGACCCGTTCTATACAGCTATTTCATGAAGAGAATGAGATAAATCAAAATTGGTTGAAACATAATGTCAAAAACCGTACGGAGAGATGAACTAACCAGAAAATTGGTTGAAACATAAAGTAAAAATCCGGACGGAGAGATGAACTAACCAGAAAATTTTTCATAGATTTCAATATTAAATAATCGCTTTTGTAAATCTATTAGATTGCAGGTGGCATACACTGTAAGCAGACCTTTAGTCCCCGTGGTATACCGATAACTGCAAGCCACAATTTATTTCATTATTATTAGACACGTGAACACTACCAAATTTATTTGATTATATTGCTAATACACGTTTCCATCCAGATGTTTACATTTCCATTGACTTTGAATATTCCAGATTTGCATCCTAGATTTCAAACTTAAGGCCATGGACATCGCTGATTTGTCTTAGAAGGACGAAACAGAGGTATGATAAAGTCAATTTCATTATTTGTCTACACCGTTTCCAATTCTAACTTTGTATTGAAAAGTGCTTTTCACTTCGGCCTCTGTTGTACATTTTTAATCTGGCAAGTTGTAGACACTACTGGGGGGTGTTTAGTCCCCGAAATTTTCCTTAACCAGCATGCTACGTTTTATTTTATTCGAATAATGCCACGGTTCATATACATGTACTTAATGATCTTATGAAGTTGTCGGCTATATGAACATAACGAAAATTATTTAATGATAGGGCTTAGAAACAATAAACGCAATATGTAATTATAGATACTATAAAGGTAATAGAACCAGTTGTTCTGGAAGGGAAGGATTCGTTTGCTTCATTGGAAACACATGCCATGTAAACAAAGACAAATGCAAAAATTTTAGAATATATAACAAATCAAAGTTAATATTGGCAAAGTCATCTTATACCGTGCTTTATGGATATGTGTGTTTACGTTTTTGTTAGCCTTTTTTATTCTTATCTCTCAAAATCTTCTCGTTTTTAAAACTATCTAATCTATGTTTCTTTTTTATCAAATATAAAGTAATATCTTGCAATTTAAAGCGATCTAATTATCAACCATGTAAAAGGACCTGAAAGACTTCAAAGGAATAGCTAATTAAACAAGTGGCCCACAAGACAAATGTGACGTAGTCTAGAAATTAGCTGGAAACAGTTTGTTTTTACCAAGCAATCTTGTCTAGTGAGATTTAATCATCTAAGTGGTTTCGTGTATTGGACATAACGAGAAGCATGCATACATGTGAACAGTGATTGGACTAGTCGTTTTGGAGACTATGTAGTTTGCAGTACGATGGGAGACGTCTTACTGATCAGATCGTTGGTCTGCATTGCAGATCTTATCGTAGCTATCTGTTCTTTGACCATCAATACAGCTGCCTCGGTGACGCTTTGCCGTTGTCGCAACATTGTCCCGCAAATCAAGATTCTTGTGTACAACTTGCTTGTGATACAGTGGATATATTCGGTATGGATTATAATAAGCAGATGTATAGTTCTTCATTCCGGATTTGTTTTATTTCCTTATTACTGCAATGCAGTCATGGTTGGTTTAACTGAGGTCATTGGTGTCTCCGTTGGGGTCGTGACTTGTATGGCCATAGACAGGATGCTAGCTGTATGCTATGTTACGTGGTATATGGTACATATAACAAAGGGATCTACTTTAGCACGCTGTGCAACGATATGGTTATTTATACAGCTTTTCGCATGGATTCCTTTCGTTCGCAATGAAAAAGGTGGAAATTGTGTTGCGTCAATTTATAATGATTTCCAAATTGAAAAATTACTTCTTGGTATAGTGTTTTTCTATTGTGCTTTCGTTTCTTTGATTTGTGTCTACCTCGTTGCTAAGAAGATTCGAAGTGACAGAATGGTTATGCCTGTGGAGGCACCAACAAGAGGCCATAGCAACGAAATTCCATTAACTTTATACAACACTCCGATCGTAATATTTTCAGTAGTGATGATAGTGTTTTCCACCTGCTGTCCACTAGCAGTCTCTTTTCTTTTATCGCTGGTGAATAACAACACTTTAAGCGCTGACAATGTTATGTTGATATATGCAGAGCTTTATCACACTGCTTTTCAGACGTCTCTCACTATTACCACAACAGTATTTGTTTTCATATTTAAAGAGAGTCGCATTTATTTCATAAGAACATTTTTCTGTTGGTATCCAAATTTCATGGAACTTGCAGATCGTTTGGAACGGAAATTCAAACAGGAAAATGAAGAAGTTGCTCAGTCTCAGCCTCGAAATCAACCTTCGAATAACGTGGTGTCACCGCTGGTTAATGTGAGACCTTCCTCCGACAGTGACAGTGATGCTGTTATGGACATTCAAGACATAGATATCTTCATTACTGACACATCCAACGGGCACGGGCCTAGGGCCAACGTCGAGTATAGTCACACTCCAAATGTTTGGAACTACTGAATATGAGCAGAGATAAAAATAACATTTAGTATTGTTTACAGAGATAGCGTAGTAATGTAGACTTAAAGCTAGACATGTGGATTCTGTTACTATGTTTTACTATAAAAAGAAATTAAGGAGAAAAAATATAAAATTATTATCCGTGTTAAATAAAAAGTGAGTTTTCACATTGTTTCGAAGGGATAAAAAGTGCTTTAGGAAATATTTAATGTAGATCTCAGAAACCATGATTTGACGTTTTTATGTCAATAATTGATTAAATCTTCTGTGTTGCTATCGAAGATCATTGTCTGTGTGTTTATGCTTGTATTGATATAGCTGTTTCATTTACTGTATCAACAATACTTACTACAACATGAAATATATCATATATGAAAAGCAGCAAACAGGTTAAAAAAGTATTTGTTTCTCATAGAAAATGCGGCTGGATATGTTTTCCTCTTACATGCACCTCTGAAGTATTCTAATTTACAACATGATATAGTTATTGGAAAGTAGACTTAGGAAGTGCGTATATTATAGAGACACAAATTGAATACTGCTTTTATATTTCCGCCTCAGCAAAATGTTGGTTATCGAAGATACATTCCAGACAATGATATTATTTCCACGAGTAAGTTACAAGGTAACATAAATTTGTCTGTTATCAGCAAACCTTGTTTACATTAACTGGTAAATGTTGAATTGTTATCTGACATCATTTTTTCCATTGTCATCTTCATATTTAAAGAGAAGTTACAATGCCATGTATCAAAACATATTCTAAATAGCCTCTGTACTTATCAATAAAAAAACTCATCTATTGTTGTATTTGCATTAATAACATTAACATCATAAATACATTACAATCACCCCGAAGATGATTCACTGCCTCATGAAGGACGAAATTTGTTTTTTTTTAATTACCATTTCACATTCCTTCCCCTCCCCTGAGGCACTGAAAAACATTTCACTAATTCTTATGAAGAAAAAAAACATCATCAGAGGTAGATTATAAACATCATGTAATATTTCACTGGAATTGTCATTTATGACGGCCTGATTCATCGGATGTGTTTTCTCAAATAGAAATGCTAATAAGGTATTTCTAATCCATCATTTGATGATGGATAGGAAAATTCCACACACCAACGTATTCCTTATGGTAGTATATAATGTTTCGCATTAATTGTCAATGTGTGAAAATGACGTTTTTCATTGTGAGTATTGAACAGATTTTGTGAATCAATCTCGAGATCAATGGATATGATTGTCAACTATCACCTCTATCGGATTTTATTTTATGAAGAAATCCCCACTTTGCTTCTTCCGGAACTCAGGTACACAGGTCATCAAAATACAAGTATCACATACAATATTTAAGAGAGTTTTTTTAAATTTCTAATAAAATGTTTCCATTCAAATTTCTCCAACGGACACTTTACAGACTAAACAAGACATTAGTTGTGATTCATGTACATAAAGAACTACTTTCACCTTTGTGGGAAGACCTTCATGATATACAGTATAAGTGGAGAAATATGCCTATTACACTAGTAAATTTCACTATTGTTGATCCCTGTTGTATGTGACTGGCTAGGACCACAGCAATCAGTTTTACATTCTTGTAATCGTACTGATGATCGACTTGTGTTTATCAATAATGAGGATTCCATAGTACACCTTGCTATATCTACACATGTACCCGAGTAAACCTACTACAGACAACACATTGATAACTACTGCAGTGTAGTGATAAAATTTGACCTTGTTTTTACAGAAATCGACAATAACGACACGCTGTTGTCTGTCTTTATAAACTGATTCATTCCTTTAAACTGAATAAATAGGCTTACACTTATAAGCAGGATTTACGTTAGATTAGTTATTAAAACCACATTTTAAATTAATCATATGATGGTTACGTCATCCACAGATTTTATCTGGGTATACTTACTGTATGTACTCATTATATGTAACGGACTGACAACATGGAGACCATATTGTACTACCGCCTTTACAAAAGAATTGAACTCTATATCGAAGCTCTTTAGAAACCCATGTTTCAGGATCACTATAGAATTAACTAACGGCTTTTAAACAAATTGACTCTCCCCCATCCCTACCCCCTACTTGACATCTTTTTTAACGGACTTGACTCATTATTCACTGGCTATCATATAGGTGCACTGTCTTGTAAAAAATGATCTTAAAGGTATATATGTTTATCAGTTACCCTTTTTAAAATTACCGATATGAATTTATGGTATTTGATAATTGTTTAAAAATACGATAAAGGCGGAAGTTATCAGCTTTTCAATGTTTTCATATTCAAACCATTGGCTGTTTTTATTAGGATTATTGATATCTGGTTTACTAAGAACATTACTTCTTCTGATAACAAAACTGCTGGGATCACACACGTGATGATCATGTGCCCGCCTGTAATGTGATGAACCTGATAACACTGAGAAAAGTTATATATTAATATATAAACATTATCTATGTTCTGTACGACCAAGAGGTGGACATAACACAAATACAGGTAGGATAAATTCAATTTAATGACTATTTCACTATTCATGCGTTTTGAATGATTCATTCTAATTGCGGGGAGTTTTTATTAGAAATTTAATATATGAGTTACCGGGATATTTTGTGGGAAGTATATAAATTGCATTAATGATGTTGTGATAGAAGACAATTAAATGGAATTATATATTAGGTCCAAATGTTTAAAACCAATGGCGTTGGCGCGATTTCTCGGTAGGATAAACCGCCAGTGCACACCAGTTGCTACAGGAGAATTTTCCTGCAGGAACTGGTCCAAGCCTTGAACGATGAATGAAACAACATATCCCGTTTTTATTTGAAATTGCCACCGAACACATCGGATATAACCAACCGAGCGTAAAGTTTTGCAATTATCCATTAGAACACGTCTTGTCTGATTTGATCAGTTACTTCAGTATATGTATGATAATGGCTTATAAAGATAATGATTAATTCATTGCAACATAGAGTAGAAACACGTTCTGATTTGGTCTAATGTCTTTTAGCTTCAACGCATTTCAAATATCACACTCATATCATCATACCACACACACAACGACACACAAACACACACACACACACCCTCACACGCACAACACACCCTCACACACACACACACACACACACACACACACACACACACACACACACACACACACACACACACACACACACACACACACAAATATATATATACCACATAAATATAACACGTATATATGATTTTGTTTTTCATGAAAACTATGGCAACCGTTGCCTATGGTAACCACTTATTTTTAAGAACAAATACGTACATATCAATAACATATTATCTGTATCATGTATATTTATAAATAACTCTTACATTTGCATGCGTATATGACAATTATCTACGATAAATAACATAAGTTTAGAATTATCCTATAGTTATAGCGACCTAAGACGTATTACATATTTATAAGTACCATTATCAACAAATTTAACATCACTGGCAACCTTTAAAAAATATTTCGTTATCCTTCCACCTCCATTAGCATCGAAGCTATTTTTATCAGAATAGAGGGAAATTTTGATAATCGTCCTGATGATAGGTTTTGCAATGTCGAACTAGTTCATAGATATAAAGTTATCTTTACTATTGCATGGCATTGGTACAGTGTTATTTTACCAGAGTCAGTTGTGTATTGTCCATGGCGGGTAAGATGAAGAGTGTAAAAAGTATAACAAGATAAAACATTGACCTGCTTTAGTCGACATTCTTTTGCCTTTATGAATGCAATGACGAATTCAACATGAAGCGCCTTTGCTTTGAAAGACAAATGTAGCACACGGTATAAACGATTCTTTTGATTATGTTTCAACGTATATCTTTAGATAGATAAAGAAAGTCGTCATTCATTTCGCGGGCAATCGTTCTGTACCCTGTCCTTGACACGATGTAAATAACATTATTTTTTACACATCGTCTTGTAGATTAGGATCTTGTAAACTAGTTGTCACTCTTTATTTCACTGTCCTTACTGTACGTTACACAGAGATTTTGACCTCACTTTCATCTCAGTCGCCTTAGTATAACTGACGAGTCCTAGAAGGGCGAAACTGCTATATGATGCAGTTTTAGTCATTGTTGGGTTTTTCTTTATCTTAAATCATAAATATCATAAATATTTGTGTTAAAAGTTGCTATTCACTTGTGTGTCTTTTTACAATCTTATATCACTTCCAACTACCAAGGATGCTCGGGATATAGCATTGTACAACATATTGATAATAAATACACGAATTTTACTAACATTGTTCCTAATGCGTGCAAATAAAAGGCGGGCCAGTTGTATTCTTTTCTTTTCTTTTTTTAATGCTACAAGACATGTTGTTGCTACTCAAATTACTGAATGACGTTTTTTAAGAATATCAAATCTGTGAAACTTAAACTGTATCTTTTACCCAATTGCATTTACAACAATGCAAGGTAATGAACACACAGTAGTGTAACACTTTTGGAAAAGGCAATGCTACTGCACCATTTTAACAACTACCACCAGTCTTTAACTACTATATATTTTTAAACATATTCTTTAAAGAAAATCCGTTTTTCTTTGGTAGATCCGGTAACATCATTTGGGATTATGAACCGTCTTGTTTCCCTCTGTATCTTGTGTTTGGCTGTCCACCGGACAGCTGCTGATACCAGCACTATATCATTTCATGATGCCGACACCACGGACAGTTATGAAGTGAATTCGGTAAGTGTAAAATAAACAATCATAACTTATGTATAAAATCATTATGGTATGAAGAAGCTGTGATCTATGCTTCGCCTGCTACTTCATATGTCCTAAGACGATAGTAAACAAAATGTTGTTCACGAATGCCATACCATTAATAACTTCAAATCAGTGAAGGTACTCCTCACTGTGTGGCAAACCCAAAATTATACTACGAATTGATTTGTAAGTACATCGAGGGAAATATATAGAAATGGTCAAGATTACTGATCAGAGGTGCATAGAGATCGGTCTCAGTAATCTATGTGGTAAATGAAGAGAAGTTTACTTCACATCAGTTAAAACGTTTGAAATGTATCATTTTAATGATGATCAGTCGATGCTGACGAATAAAATTACGAATAATAGTAAAATAACAAACCATTGATGTCACAATGAACATTTAGCAACCTGTAAATGCTATGAAGAAACACAATTATGTCTCGTTCCCTCTTTTTTCCTCAGTCTTCAGAGTTCTTTTTCTCATTTTTTATTATTTTTTTTTGACAATTTATCTTTCTAGCTCATAGTGCCTACTCCAGTACTTTGCATTTCTGAGGATCCCTTAATTTGTGGGGTTTTTTTTCGTAAACTGATAAAAGACTGAAGGATGTCAAAGTTAGATGTTTTTATAACGGACCACAAAATTAAAAAGAACAAATATGATGGTTTTTATTCCGTATCATCATATATAATTCAAGGTATAAACATTTAGAAATAAAACATTTATGATTTTAGTATTCGAAAATTCCACTGGATGCTGATTGTGAAACAACCGACAAGAATTGTTTCCAGAAATGCAATTCAAGGTCTTGTCGGTTTAGGGTGAAATGGAAAAGGACGGGGGACTCTGTGGAATTTGATGTTCTCCAGGACGTTAGCTATCTCGAGCCTTTTAGTATGTGGATCGCCATTGGGTTTTCAAAGAACAAAGAAATGGTAAAACTATATACCGTTGTTTTTCGTTGCCATCATGTAATTCGTTCAGGAAGTAAATATAGACAATGTTGTAGCGATGTGCTGATTGATTAACCGAAAAGGTGCGTGTCGAGTCATTTCATATCAGGATGTACCACAATGTGAATTTCGATTTATCAGAGACACGCATTTTCACCAAAAAATAATAGTGAAAAAAGAAATTATGATGTTACTACTGTCGAAATCTAAGAAAAGGGATTTTATCATTTCTTAGACATGGCCATTATCATATTTGTAGCCTTCCTTTAACTTAATTTGTGAAAATATCTCCCGACCCGAAAGTCTAATGTAAAGGCCTCATGTTTTCGGACGAGATGTCCATAGGATTCACATTTAGACATAATTATTTTCCTGAATATCTAACCTAAGCATTGTTATTTGAATATCACTTAAACTATATTTACTTTGGTCTTTATTATTACTGATGCCATCTAACTAAATGCCATTCATTTAGTCGGGGACAAGTGTTGTGATGTGCAAGTATTACGACTTCCCTATACTTGTTGAGATTGGACACAACCAAGGTCACCGCTACGAATCATTAAGAAACGTAAGTATAACATCGATAAAACCACACTTCTGAAGGTAACGCAAAGTTTCAATACGTGTGCCCAATATTTATCTTAAACTTATTTGAGTTTTTTCTTCTATATGAAGACACTTGAAATACATTTCTTCGGAAAAGGATTATATTCAAAATGAAATAGAATGAGCCTGATCGAGCGAAAAAGGTTGAGAACAAATCAAAGGTGTCATATACAATTTTTGTACACTCTTTCAATAGAATTATAAAATCCGAAATGGAAAGAACTGTTATAAAGGAGATTTATGCTTGTACAGGTTTGCTAATGCAGATCAGACACACGCATCATGCTGATATCATTTTGAAAATTTCCTTTTGGTTATTAAAAGGGGTTTGAATACATAACATTAATGGATAAATCTTCATCATTATTCAAATTTGTTAGATTAGCTTGTTTCATAATGTTATTTGGACATTGCTTATTGCTGCTTGAGAGTCTCTAGAATTAATAACCCAGCCTTTCTTTCCTTTCAGGCAGCACATGCACTAAATGATGTTAGTGCTAAAGTTGACAATGGCATTTTCAGTTGTCATTTTCAACGTCTCATCAATGTTGAAAATCGTTACGTTTCCTCATTCTCAGACCCGTATTACCTGTTGGTTGGGCAGGGTAACCTCAATTTAATATCAGGTAACACTCATTCAACATTCATGACGGTCAGTAGGGATTGTTCAAAATATTCGACGAAACTGTTGCAAAATAGAACAAAAGGAAAGGTTTACAAAAAGACCTCCGAAAAAATGCAAGGAAAATACTAGCAGGTATTCGGAAAGGGCAAGCGTCTTTTGCTTCATCGACGATACCCACTATGTATGTCTTGGTCCCTCGCGTTTCTCGCGGATTAGATGTCCAATATTTTCATATTGTCATAAATAGATAGCAATCTAAAATCTTAAATGGCAGCTCTGCCTCTTATAGCAAGGCCTTTCAAATTTAATGCATTTTGAAACAAATACCTTGTGAATGGATTTTAATTTTACATTTTGCCCAAACTTCATAGATTTGAACTAGAATTCCGAATACGTCGTTCACATCTCAGTATTTGTTTGTACTTACATTCCGCTCGAACCAAAAGTGTGTCTTATGGTATCGGTGTGTACTTTTATGTGTACAGAGTACGATTAAGACTAAATATTTCTGGCTCTTTAATTCGTATTATATTTGTATCTTTACAATCAACACGGAGCTAACGGAATAATATATTTTATGAACCATAAACTTCCTTTCCATTTCTTTCTCGTCTTGATCCCATATTTACGTGTTTATATAACGCTAATATGCTTTATTTCTAAAATTGTAAAATTTTATGTTGACTCACTAAGTATGACTTAACTTTATTACAGGAATTCCTCAACAGCACTTTAACGACCCTACATGTACTGACAGCAAAATAAACTTTACCCGCAGTCATGATTACCCAGTGACTACCTCTATTCCCGATCTCCCCATATTGGTAAGTATACTCACAAAATTACAACTACGTGTTTGTAGAGACAACAACTACTTTAAAAATCCAAAGGAAATTTCTGTTAAAGAGTCTGGAAGTTGAATATCAACGTGCTTGGTAGTACACTGTAAAACATGATATTATAAAGGCATTTAAATGACTGAACTTATTTTATATTGCCTCTCCATGTCACAATATTAACTAAATGGTCGATTTCAGATGTTGTTTTTATGCAAAATATTCAATTAAACGTCTATCTAATTTGTACTTATTCCTAAAATCGCCTTCTTAAAGCCTGCACGATTCAACCCTGATCCGGAGTGTGGAGTGACAAAGAATTGTTTCCGTGACTGTAACAGCACAGATACGTGTTCGTTTCAAGTCATATGGAAAGAAGATGGAGATTTCATAGACTTTACAATGTCACAGATAGTTAGTGCTGCAGACAATTACTGGGTAGCTCTTGGTATATCGGATGATACTAACATGGTAAGAACAGACATATATTCGAATGATATCTATTAAAAATAGAAAATAAGGTTTAAAATTATATTGTTCTGTCAAGATAGCACAATAAGAAAATCTTCAAAAATGACATGAAACCGGTTTCAGATGAACATTTAGTAATTTTTTTTTCAAAACATTTGGTAATCTAATAAAAATGAGTACTTAATAAGATTATTGACTACCTTGTATGTTTTCAAGTCACTATAACATGTATTACAGGAAAATACTAGTGTAATTATGTGTAAGGACACGAATGGGAACATCATTGTGGAGCTCGGCTACAACCCTGGACATACGTATCAAACTCTTGCTACGGTTGGTTTATTTCCACTGTATAAGTAACGATTACCTACCTTACCTCAAAATTTCCATATCTAAAGTCTATGGAATCAAAGAATAGTAATTAAAAATACAGCTATATGACGGAGTTTCATTACCACATTCCGCAAATGTTGTATGCAACATTAAATTTATATCTGAACGGTTTATTATTTTTTGTTTTGTTTGGTCGAACTATTTGTTATATAAGTTAAATATCAACGCTTGGTTTTTTTTAGAATACCAGCGACCTTGTAAATACCAGCGGTTCACTTGAAGATGGAGTCTTCACATGCAGGTTTCAACGAAGAAAGATTATCACAGACTTTAATAACACTTTTCCGCTGACATCAAAACATTTTATCATGGTTGCCTATGGTCAAATGCAGTCAGGTGAGGCACTATCATATTGTTTAAGCAGTCCTAATTTAAGAAAATTTTATTTACACATTGATTTGAACCATTATAAAACATTTAATTGTATTAAGAAAATGTCCCTTTAAACAGGAATCGTACTTAAGCATGCCAATGAACCTTCCGTCAGTCCAGAAAAACAGGAATTCATACACAACGTACCAGAAATCACAACAGTAAACCCAGGGGAGATAACAACTCAGGTACAGTTGAGTACATTTGTAATTCTGATTTGAAGACAAAAATACACCTATGATTAAACAGAGATTTAACTTTAACGATGTGATGAAAGAGGTATGTCTTTCTTGTATCACGAAATGGTTCTCTTTGTAAAAAACAAAAGCATTTTATAGGATTGTGATAAGGGCTAATATATCAATAGACTATGAAACATACCCACTTTATACATCCTGTTTTCAGCCAGTAACTATCATCCCCTCCTTGGACTGTGGAGTTACCAAAGGATGCTTCTTTAACTGTGTCAGTAATGACAGCTGTACGTTCCAAGTGACCTGGCATGAAACTGGAGATTTCATAGACTTTACAATGTCACAGAATATTAGTGATGTAGACAACACATGGATAGCTCTCGGTATATCGGATGATACCAAAATGGTAAGAACAATAATACTGATATTTAGTAAATGGATGAAAAGAGAGTTATCTGTGAAGGATTAATGCATATTATAATTTCAGTGTCGGTGCAACATTGCAAAAGGCTGGACTAAGAACTTCAGTTAATCAACACGTTGATCTTCGGAATTTATTGCAGTACATGCCTGCAAAAGGATGGATAACGAGAGGACCAGAAAGAAACAAGCTTAACCTTAAAAAAGAGGCGTTTATTAAGACAAATGGATAAGCTCATGAAATGTTTTAAACCAAACATGCGTAAATGCTGTGTTGCAAACCTCATTTCATGAAAACTGGAAAAATGTACATCCTTTAAATTACAGGCAGACACTAGTGTCATAATGTGTAAGATGACGAATGGCAGCATTTCAGTAGAGCTTGGCTACAACCCCGGATACTCATACAACAGTCTAGCAACAGTACGTTTATTATTTCTCTTTACTTTCTTTTTCTTTTGCTTTTTATTACAACTTGTATTAATTTGATTGGTTAACATGTCTTTGATTGAAATGAAAGTTTGAAGATAAGTGTTTCCGTAAATTCTAATAGAAAGCAGTGATATAACGGACTGTGACGGATGGAAGAGAAAGTTCAATGTTTCGTATCAAAATATCTAGTTATTTTGTTTCGTGTAGAACACCAGCGACCTGATACATACTTCGGGATCAGCAGTAGACGGAGTCTTCACGTGTAATTTCCAACGCAGAAAGGCAATCACTGACTTCAACAATACATTCTCATTAACCGAAAAGCGTTACCTTATTGTAGCTAATGGCATTTTATCATCCGGTAAGTCTTCGGTGATTTATATACATATTCATTGCTTTATACTCCTTCTATTGAATAACTATTCTACATACTTGATTTCATCCGCAATATATACAGCTTTTATTTGTATACAAATGGTCTTTGAAAAGGTGTCCCTGTGCAGCACACCAATATCCCTATAGTCAGTCCTGAGAAAGAAGACTTCATCCACTTCGGTCCAGAAATTACAACGGTAAATCCAGGGGAGATAACCACTCAGGTACATGTTCTTTGACTTTACTGGTAAAATATACTTGGTTTGATAAACTGCTGAAGACGTTTACCCTTTCGGAACACCTGACCGTTTTCTCCTTGTACTTTTTCAGGAGTCTCCGTGTTATTAACTGTTTCAATAAACATTTTCTTTGTTGTTATTGGAAAATATGACATGACTAAAGAATCTTTGTTTTTATGATCCTGTTAGACTGCAAATTCCAAAGTACTTTGTGTCATTCTTTGTGTTATCTTCTGTCTAAAGCTTTAATTTCATAATTGCTGTAATATTATGATCTGCGAAGTTGACATATCATTTCCTAAAAAAGATATGACGTTATGAAAAAAAAAATGAAATAAGTTCAATTTGTTGATGGAATTTTAATCCGATTCCCGAAAGTCGAATGCAGATAATGATAATTTCTTCGCGATTTAAATTAAATAAGATCGAAAAATACCTCACAGTGATACAGTTATGTTTCTATTCCTTCCGTTATTATCAGAAAATTACGGGTCGGATGTTCACGTTTGGTTTGGTGCTGCGCGTATTAGCTGGCAATCACCAAAACAATACTTTTTTCATCTCATGCAAAGCGTGTTCATGACCATTTATGAGTTTCGGTATTACGTAAGATTTGCGAAAAAAGTAATATATTGTACTGCGAGCTGAAAAGGAAAACTATGACAGTGTCATAAATATCAAATGGAAATGAAATGAATGTTTTATCGTTCGTAACAAATTGTCAGAATTGTTTACAAATAATGCAGTGAACACATATGTAATCTGTATCATTCTTACATAATTTTCTATCTATTTTACGATTATTGTGTCAAAACATACCGTGTACGTGTGCGATGTTTATACGCAATGTGATGTTAATATATATAACATACTTCCAGAATTAAAAATATTTTAGTACTCTTTCCGTTTTAGTGTAGTGAAACAGGGCAATCATGTGATTAAAGAACATATAAAAGCAAACATCATTTTTGTTTTAGCCAGTGACGGTCATCCCTTACTCAGACTGTGGAGTCACAAAAGGATGCTTCTTTGACTGTGTCAGTAATGACAGCTGTACGTTCCAAGTGACCTGGCAGGAAACTGGAGATTTCATAGACTTTACAATGTCACAGAATATTAGTGATGTAGACAACATTTGGATAGCTCTCGGTATATCGGATGATACCAAAATGGTAAGGACAAGTGTTTTCGTAACAGATCATCGAAACGGGTATGAATTTTCAATATATGGTGAGGAAGCACTGGTGCATTTCACTCTGTTTATTGGTCGAGTTTAGATTTTTGTGAAAACGTTATTATCATATTAATTTGCCCTCAATTGGTAGCTGAAAATAGGACAATTTTATACCTAAAAAAAAGCTACATTTACCAAAGTTTTCATTCGCAGAGATAAATTATGCATATCTTCATTTTGAAAAGAAATACGACTGGTCAACCAAGAGTTTAAATCAATGATAACAACCCCTCTTTTGAATCCAGTAACAACTATCTAACTGTATTAGTTGTAAAGTATCAGTAACAGATGCATGTGAACAGAAAAACAAGAGAATCGGTAAAACCACACGTTAGTTCCAAAATGACTAATTTTGACAAACTTTAAGTATAAAAAATAACGAAGGACAATGACTTGTTGGTTCTTGTATCTTGCCTTCTCCTTATCGAGATCTATCTATCAATGAAGTTCACTGTAGATACCTGATATAGTTTTTGTGACATGCACCACACAAAAGTATAACGGACAGACGGGCGAACGGACGGACGGGAAAAGTGGCAATTATATGCTCTTCCTTCGTGGACTATAAAAACAGGTGTTAGATCATATGACCAGAGATTCTGCGCACGCACCATCAATTAAAGAGATCCATCAAAGATCCACAAAACCCTGTTTCTAATTAAGTTCAGCAGACTGGAAACATTTCTGCACAAGAAATTGGTTGGTTTTGTTTTCATAATACTTATATGTTTTTTCGGTCTTACACAGAAAGACACCAGTGTCGTGATGTGTAAGATGACAAATGGCAGTATCTCAGTGGAACTTGGCTACAATCCTGGTTATTCGTACAACAAGATAACAACGGTATGTCTTTTTATTATATTATATTTCATACAGTTAATTGCCATATTTTCAGTATACATAAAAAAAGTAATATCTTGTTAATTAAAATCTAAAATGAACACACTCTGAAGAACACATAAAGAAAATACATAGTAGTTGAACAAATTTAGACCAATACATGAGGTAACAACTTTTTACCCTCAGAACACCAGCGACCTGATACATACTGGGGGATCAGCGGTAGACGGAGTCTTCACGTGTAATTTCCAACGCAGAAAGGCAATCACCGACTTCAACAATACATTCTCATTAACCGAAAAGCGTTACCTTATTGTAGCTAATGGCATTTTATCATCCGGTAAGTCTTCGGTGATTTATATACATATTCATTGTTTTTGTACTCCTTTTATTGAATAACTATTCTACATACTAGATTTAATTCTCAATATATACAGCTTTTATTTGTATACAAATGGTCTTTGAATAGGTGTCCCTGTGCAGCACACCAATACCCCTGTAGTCAGTCCTGAGAAAGAGGACTTCATTCACATCAGTCCGGAAATCACGACAGTAAATCCAGGGGAGATAACCACTCAGGTGCAGATTCTTTGACTTTATTGGTAAAATGTAGTTGGCTTGATTAAAACTTTCAAATACCGATGATGTTGTTAAAATCTTAATTTGAATTGGAAAAAACGAAGTCAAAATATAATAATTTAATAATAGCATGGAAACTAATAAAAATAAGAATTTGAGAATGAGCCAAGATGTTCCGGAAGGAATAGCGTTTTAGGCGTTATCGACGATGTATGTTATATTATTTTTTTGTGTATCCAAGTAAGTAATGTAACATTCTAAAATGAGAACTTGGTAAACACCACGAAATATCGATACATAGAAGCGTAGAAGGCATCTAATTTCACAGATGTGTTATTCCCCAATAAAATCATAATCCAAAGTCTGTTTCACAGTTAAATTCCAATGATCGCAGATATATTTTACTTATTGCTTCTAAATGAGTTTGTAAAGGATAGAGTGGACATATAAGTAACCATTACATAAGTTGCAACTAAATACCTTCAAATACTACAAAACAGAAAATTTATGGCTTTGATTTCCAAAGTCAATTTTCGTCTTCCCTATTTATATGCAAGACTTTGGATATAAAGCTAAGAAAGTTGATATACCTGGTTGCTCCTTTGTTATTTACCTAGTGTTCCTTAGGTAACTTAGTTGGATAGACAAAAATTACGTGGCGGGTGTCGTCGATGAAGCAGAAATTGCCTACCCTTTCGGAACACCTTGTCTAATACTCCTTGTACTCTTCAGATGTCTCTTGTAATTTCTTTTGATTAACATGCCGGTATTTTCTTTTGTTGTTATTGAGACAAAACTGAATAGGATTTAAGATTCTATGATTTTAATGATCCTGTTAGATTGCAAATACCTAAGTCCTTCGTGTCATTCTTGTGGTTATCTTCTGTCTAAAGCTATAATTTCATAAATGATGTAATATTATGATTTGCAATGTTGAAATATAACTCCCTGAAAAATTTATGACATTATATTTCGTATAATTTTATATATATCTATATGACTTCATATGTCATTTTCCCGATTAACATAGCAGTTGTATAATAAAAGGATAAATCATTGCAAATATTAAATTTCTTTTTCAGCCTAGTCCAATTATTCCATACTCAGACTGTGGAGTCACAAAAGGATGCTTCTTTGACTGTGTCAGCAATGAAAGCTGTACGTTCCAAGTAACCTGGCAGGAAACTGGAGATTTCATAGACTTTACAATGTCACAGAATATTAGTGATGTAGACAATATATGGATAGCTCTCGGTATATCGGATGATACCAAAATGGTAAGGACAAGTGTTTTCGTAACAGATCATCGAAACGGGTATGAATTTTCAATATATGGTGAGGAAGCACTGTTGCATTTCACTCTGTTTATTGTTCGAATTTAGATTTTTGTGAAAACGTTATTATCATATTAATTTGCCCTCAATTGGTAGCTGAAAACAGGACAATTTTATACCTAAAAAGCTGCTACATTTACCAAAGTTTTCATTCGTAGAGATAAATTATGCATATTTTCAATTTGAAAAGAAATACGACTGGTCAACCAAGAATTTAAATCAATGATAACAACCCCTCTGTTGAATCTAGTAACAACTATCTAACTGTATTAGTTGTAAAGTATCAGTAACAGATGCATGTGAACAGAAAGACAAGAGAATCGGTAAAACCGATGGATTTTCCTAAATACACGTTAGTTCCAAAATGACTAATTTTGACAAACTTTAAGTATGAAAAATAACGAAGGACAATGACTTGTTGGTTCTTGTATCTTGCCTTCTCCTTATCGAGATCTATCTATCAATGAAGTTCACTGTAGATACCTGATATAGTTTTTGTGACATGCACCACACAAAAGTATAACGGACAGACGGGCGAACGGACGGACGGGAAAAGTGGCGATTATATGCTCTTCCTTCGTGGACTATAAAAACATGTGTTAGATCATATGACCAGAGATTCTGCGCACGCACCATCAATTAAAGAGATCCATCAAAGATCCACAAAACCCTGTTTCTAATTAAGTTCAGCAGACTGGAAACATTTCTGCACAAGAAATTGGTTGGTTTTGTTTTCATAATACTTATATGTTTTTTCGGTCTTACACAGAAAGACACCAGTGTCGTTATGTGTAAGATGACAAATGGCAGTATCTCAGTGGAACTTGGCTACAATCCTGGCTATTCGTACAACAAGATAACAACGGTATGTCTTTTTATTATACTATATTTCATACAGTTAATTGCCATATTTTCAGTATACATAAAAAAAGTAATATCTTGTTAATTAAAATCTAAAATGAACACACTCTGAAGAACACATAAAGAAAATACATAGTATATGAACAAATTTAGACCAATACATGAGGTAACAACTTTTTACCCTCAGAACACCAGCGACCTGATACATACTGGGGGATCAGCGGTAGACGGAGTCTTCACGTGTAATTTCCAACGCAGAAAGGCAATCACCGACTTCAACAATACATTCTCATTAACCGAAAAGCGTTACCTTATTGTAGCTAATGGCATTTTATCATCCGGTAAGTCTTCGGTGATTTATATACATATTCATTGTTTTTGTACTCCTTTTATTGAATAACTATTCTACATACTAGATTTAATTCTCAATATATACAGCTTTTATTTGTATACAAATGGTCTTTGAATAGGTGTCCCTGTGCAGCACACCAATACCCCTGTAGTCAGTCCTGAGAAAGAGGACTTCATTCACATCAGTCCGGAAATCACGACAGTAAATCCAGGGGAGATAACCACTCAGGTGCAGATTCTTTGACTTTATCGGTAAAATGTAGTTGGCTTGATTAAAACCTTCAAATACCGATGATGTTGTTAAAATCTTAATTTGAATTGGAAAAAACGAAGTCAAAATATAATAATTTAATAATAGCATGGAAACTAATAAAAATAAGAATTTGAGAATGAGCCAAGATGTTCCGGAAGGAATAGCGTTTTAGGCGTTATCGACGATGTATGTTATATTATTTTTTTGTGTATCCAAGTAAGTAATGTAACATTCTAAAATGAGAACTTGGTAAACACCACGAAATATCGATACATAGAAGCGTAGAAGGCATCTAATTTCACAGATGTGTTATTCCCCAATAAAATCATAATCCAAAGTCTGTTTCACAGTTAAATTCCAATGATCGCAGATATATTTTACTTATTGCTTCTAAATGAGTTTGTAAAGGATAGAGTGGACATATAAGTAGCCATTACATAAGTTGCAACTAAATACCTTCAAATACTACAAAACAGAAAATTTATGGCTTTGATTTCCAAAGTCAATTTTCGTCTTCCCTACTTTATATGCAAGACTTTGGATATAAAGCTAAGAAAGTTGATATACCTGGTTGCTCCTTTGTTATTTACCTAGTTTTCATTAGGTAACTTACTTGGATAGACAAAAATTACGTGGTGGGTGTCGTCGATGAAGCAGAAATTGCCTACCCTTTCGGAACACCTTGTCTAATACTCCTTGTACTTTTCAGATGTCTCTTGTAATTTCTTTTGATTAACATAGCGGTATTTTCTTTTGTTGTTATTGAGACAAAACCGAATAGGATTTAAGATTCTTTGATTTTAATGATACTGTTAGATTGCAAATACCTAAGTCCTTCATGTCATTCTTGTGGTTATCTTCTGTCTAAAGCTATAATTTCATAAATGATGTAATATTATGATTTGCAATGTTGAAATATAACTCCCTGAAAAATTTATGACATTATATTTCGTATAATTTTATATATATCTATATGACTTCATATGTCATTTTCCCGATTAACATAGCAGTTGTATAATAAAAGGATAAATCATTGCAAATATTAAATTTCTTTTTCAGCCTAGTCCAATTATCCCCTCCTCAGACTGTGGAGTCACAAAAGGATGCTTCTTTGACTGTGTCAGCAATGACAGCTGTACGTTCCAAGTGACCTGGCAGGAAACTGGAGATTTCATAGACTTTACAATGTCACAGAATATTAGTGATGTAGACAATATATGGATAGCTCTCGGTATATCGGATGATACCAAAATGGTAAGGACAAGTGTTTTCGTAACAGATCATCGAAACGGGTATGAATTTTCAATATATGGTGAGGAAGCACTGTTGCATTTCACTCTGTTTATTGTTCGAATTTAGATTTTTGTGAAAACGTTATTATCATATTAATTTGCCCTCAATTGGTAGCTGAAAACAGGACAATTTTATACCTAAAAAAGCTGCTACATTTACCAAAGTTTTCATTCGTAGAGATAAATTATGCATATTTTCAATTTGAAAAGAAATACGACTGGTCAACCAAGAATTTAAATCAATGATAACAACCCCTCTGTTGAATCTAGTAACAACTATCTAACTGTATTAGTTGTAAAGTATCAGTAACAGATGCATGTGAACAGAAAAACAAGAGAATCGGTAAAACCGATGGATTTTCCTAAATACACGTTAGTTCCAAAATGACTAATTTTGACAAACTTTAAGTATGAAAAATAACGAAGGACAATGACTTGTTGGTTCTTGTATCTTGCCTTCTCCTTATCGAGATCTATCTATCAATGAAGTTCACTGTAGATACCTGATATAGTTTTTGTGACATGCACCACACAAAAGTATAACGGACAGACGGGCGAACGGACGGACGGGAAAAGTGGCGATTTATGCTCTTCCTTCGGGGAGTATAAAAAAACAGGTGTTAGATCATATGACCAGAGATTCTGCGAGCGCACCATCAATTAAAGAGATCCATCAAAGATCCACAAAACCCTGTTCTAATTAAGTTCAGCAGACTGGAAACATTTCTGCACAAGAAATTGGTTGGTTTTGTTTTCATAATACTTATATGTTTTTTCGGTCTTACACAGAAAGACACCAGTGTCGTTATGTGTAAGATGACAAATGGCAGTATCTCAGTGGAACTTGGCTACAATCCTGGTTATTCGTACAACAAGATAACAACGGTAAGTCTTTTTATTATATTATATTTCATAGTTAATTGCCATATTTTCAGTATACATAAAAAAGTAATATCTTGTTAATTAAAATCTAAAATGAACACACTCTGAAGAACACATAAAGAAAATACATAGTAGTTGAACAAATTTAGACCAATGTACCAGGTAACAACTTTTTACCCTCAGAACACCAGCGACCTGATACATACTGGGGGATCAGCGGTAGACGGAGTCTTCACGTGTAATTTCCAACGCAGAAAGGCAATCACCGACTTCAACAATACATTCTCATTAACCGAAAAGCGTTACCTTATTGTAGCTAATGGCATTTTATCATCCGGTAAGTCTTCGGTGATTTATATACATATTCATTGTTTTTGTACTTCTTTTATTGAATAACTATTCTACATACTAGATTTAATTCTCAATATATACAGCTTTTATTTGTATACAAATGGTCTTTGAATACATATGTAGGTGTCCCTGTGCAGCACACCAATACCCCTGTAGTCAGTCCTGAGAAAGAGGACTTCATTCACATCAGTCCGGAAATCACGACAGTAAATCCAGGAGAGATAACCACCCAGGTACAGAGTTTGGGCATGTTTCTCTGACTTGTTAATGGAAGGACATTGATTGATATATAGAATGACATATAGAATGTTATTTAGCTGAAATCAGTTTCAACACGAGGTAGAAAGCAGATGTATAGAACATTCTAAATATCAATAACAGTAGAATTCACCATAATGCAAATTTACTACATAAACCTTTTCTGTGTCTTCGAAAAGATGATACGCGGAGAGTCCTCATTTTTGAAGCATTTGTCAGTTTGATATCAGGAGAAGCAAAATCAGTTTAGTCAAGTATCTTCGTTTTATGATAAATTATAAACATATTAGAAAATTATTTTTGTCGTAGCCGGGCCCTCTCAACCCCGATTGCGGAGTTACCAAAGGATGCTTTTATAATTGTGTCAGTAAGGACAGCTGTGCGTTCCAAGTGACCTGGCAGGAGGATGGAGATTTCATAGACTTTACAATGTCACAGAATATTAGTGATGTAGACAACACATGGATAGCTCTCGGTATATCGGATGATACCCAAATGGTAAGGAAAAACCTTTTATTCGAAATTGTATTGTAGCTGGAAGATTGATTTCTGAAATAAATAAACTTTACAGAAGATTGATATACGGCAACTTGGGAGCAAATCAATTCTTTCAATTTCACAAATGATTGTTTGGTAAAAAATCTTGTTACACGTACACAATAGTGTTTAAGATCGACAAGCAATTCATAGTTAATCTATAACTCTGTCTAATATAAATATTTATATCATCAGGGTAGAAGCCACCAGACATCATGCTCGTTAATTTAGTTTTGAGAGCACGATTTCGTTTGCTTGTTCTCCTGCTGTAATTTATATCTGATTATCTCGATATATGTTTTATTTCGCATCTTAAAACCCCATATGCCTATTGAATTACTTGTTTTATATGTTACAGAAAGATACCAGTGTCATAATGTGTAAGATGGACAATGGTAACTTTTCAGTAGAGCTCGGCTACAATCCCGATAACTATTACAACACTGTAGCCACGGTACGCATATTATCTTGAAACATTATAAAGCGTTTAAACTGCAGATGTAGAAGTTTGGTAAACATAAAATAACCTTTTAGATACTAAACAAGTCACACAAAAATTACATTAAATTTATATATATCTTACAAATAACGCAATAGAGCCTATCTAGAGAAATGAAGATAACACAGTGAACCTGACATGATAATAGGATATTTAAATTGTTTGTTTTATAGAACACAAGCGACCTTATACATACTGGCGGATCATATGAAAATGGCATGTTCACATGTAATTTCCAACGCCGAATTACTATCACCGACTTTAATAATACGTTCTCATTGACCGAGAAACACTACCTGATTGTAGCTAATGGACTTTTAGCATCTGGTAAGATATATGAATAAGGAAAGTACAATGTTAGTTAAAAAATGCATATATGATAACTTTTTTGGTGCTTACTTCCATATTCGGTTAAGAAGAATAACAAAACAGTTTGTAAGTATTTCAAAGATCTTCGAAAGCAAAATAAATATTGCTCATGGATTTTAGATAGCTTAGTACGTTCTAAATTCCGAAATTTTGTTTTATCCGATTGTCATCATATGTTTGACCGATCCAGTATAGCATTTTTCAAGTTCCGTTGCCTTGGCTGCATTTCCATCTATGGAGAGAAAGCTATAGACAGTTTCAGTCATATACATGTAATATAATAGACAACGGGTAATTAGAGATAGACGGTAGATCTTCACAGATTTAGAGACTTGGAATGCAGGAATCGCGGTGGAAGACGACCGGTAGATATTAGCAAATAGGAGGGAAATAAATTTTCATGCATGTAAAATGAAAGATGTACATATTGTAATTATCAAGGAATCTAAGTTTCAAGACAGGATATTATATTGGCAGGCATTCCCCAGCAGCATACATCTATACCCGTAGTAAGCCGTACTAAAGAGGATTTTATAAATATCGTCCCTGATACTACTCCGGTAAACCCAGGGGAGTTAACCACCCAGGTAAACAGTTAAACAATTGAAAAGATTTTTAAAATGTACATAAGCATTGCACACCACTGTTGAAAAATCACTTTATCATTGTAGGCCGGGTTTGTGATTTGTCTAAATCTCAAAGTGCGATTATTTTTAGTATTACATTTTGTAAGAGCTTAAAAAGTGAACGGCATTTTCCATCAGAACTAATAACACTGAAATTATTTGAGATAGGTACGTTTTAACTCATCCAGTGTCAGTGATATAACTTTTTTTCACTTAGAGTGGGACGTCCATAGTGAAGGACCCACAGTGTGGTAAAACTAAAGGCTGCTTTTCGGACTGTAATAGTCAGGGACAGTCTTGTACGTGTTTGGTCACGTGGCAAAACGAGCCCAAAACCAAAACCATACGATTTGAAATCGAATCTGTTGTAACTCCTGGCGTGGATGACTGGGTGGCAATTGCGTTATCACCGAATGCAAAAATGGTAATACACTATTGTTTGTTTGGCAGGTCTTTTCATTATCGATGTACAATGTATGGTTTTATAAGAATTTGAATTAGCACATTAAGTTTGGTTCTTAAAGCGATATCTGCAAAGAAACAAAAGAAACCATGATTGTTGTACCAATGATTTTACGTCTGTAAATATTTGTTACACTTTTTGATATAACATTTAATGTCGTAGAATTTAAGTTTTATTTTATGATTGAGACTAATCGTAGTTACTCCAAAACATTTCATGTTTAATTACAGGCAAAGTCTAGTGTTATGATGTGTATAGAGAAGAATAACGTCGTTACTACAGAACTTGGATACAATACGAAAGATCCAAACTACGTACCGCTCACTAACGTAAAAACCTTCTTCTACCTCAATTGAAATGTGTTTGATCAGTAGAATCCAATTGAATTGTTTATTCACTGAGCTGCATCTACATCTAGAAAATATCTTGAATTGAATTTGGCCATTGAATAACCTAAAGAAAATAAGCATTGTCAATAAGATATATGTTTCTGTTTCATAAAAATTAAACGAATATTTTAATTTAGAATATGAATACAAGAAGATAAAAGTGAGAAGGAAACTTATACTTTTTGTATCTTATAAAACCGCTAATAAAAGAAATTATTTCATTTTCATTAAAAAGCAAAACAATTGGTCGTTATTTATCTTTGTACAGAAAACAGAGTACCTATCGGATATGAGTGGCTCTCTGGACGGTAACATAATGAGATGTACATTTCAAAGGGCAAATCGTCCCACAGACACCTTTAATGCTGACAGCAGTAAGATATTCGACCTCGATGAACAATGGTACCTTCTTTTTGCTCACGGGTTAGCGCCATCAGGTAAAACTATATCCGTGGTCATTTTCAATTTAAAGTAAAATAGTTTCAAAGCAGTATTAGCTTGTGTTAGAAATATGCCACTCAAAAATATTGGTTAATTACCATTCGTTAAGAACGTTTCAAGATTTATTACAAGTAGTTCAATTTATACACAAACATGTACATCAGAATCAATATCAATAACTTACAAACCTGCCGAATCAGACTTCCAAAGATTTGTCGAAGCCATTGAATTGTTCATTTTTCTGTTTTTTGTTTTTGTTTTTGTTTTACGGAAAGGTTCCTGCATCAACATCTAACCACGAAACTGGTGCAAATATGTCTCGATTATAATCTATAAAATAACCCATCACGTAATTTGTCTTTGCTACGATTGTGTGTTATCTTGTTCCGAATTATAATTATAATACAAACAATTACAAAAATATCGAAGTTTTTTCCTGATTTCATTTAACAAGCCACAAGATATAGCCAAAATAGTGTCCAAGTTCAGAATATACACATGTACTTGACGCTGTTCTAAGATTGTCTGATATATGATAATTGTGAACTTTATTTAATTATGAAGCAGCAGCACTTAGGACTTTTTCAGTCGCCTCAAAGTGTAGGCCCTTAACATTGCTGACGAGTCTTAGAAGGATGAAACAGCTCTATGATGCAGTTTAATTCATTGTTTGACTTTACTGTATCTCACTATAAATTTTGAAAAAAGGTGCTATTCACTTGTGTGTCTTTCGTTCAATATCATAAATATATTAATGATTCATATAAGATACTTTTATTTATCTGAACTGATTATATGTAAACTATACATCAAAATAGGAATTCCCGAAAGACACAAAAGCAAACCACTCACCAGTAACGGGAAGATAGATTTCCTTAAGACTGGAGATACTGGCATTGGAAAACAGAAATCTGGACTAGTTAAGTTACATGGTACGGTACAAGTTTTATTGTATTTACTTTGCTTTGAAATAGTGTTTTGTTAACAGAATATCATTACTGTTAACTTAAACTTATACAATGAAAAAACTAGTTGACATGCATGATATGAATTATACAAGTATGACAATGACTAATATGGTTTTGTAAGTGTATAAAAAATCGTACATTACAGAGACCTGAACGTGTAACTAACAAATACGACTTTAGATAGTTACAAAAAATGTCAAATTATAAATAACTATATCCTACAAAAGTGTTCTTCCATTACACTTTACAGGGTTCCTTATGATTCTGGCTTGGTTGATATTATCCACTTCCGGTATGTTAATTGCTAGGTATTTCAAGCCCATTCTTCACAAGAAAGTCATGGGAAAGCATCTATGGTTTCAGGTAAGTCATCACAATCCGGAAATACGTATACAGTGTATAAATAAATGAATGTTATTCTTAATAAAGAACAATTTTTCCAAGGTCAAATACATTTTCAAGGACGCTTTTTTTCTTTTTTTTCTCTTGCATAAGATGACCTTTCTCACTTTCTATTCTTTTCTTTTGGTCATTCATTCTATCTCTAATTCTGATACATTTAATATGAAAATGGATAATGTGATAAATAGTGAAGTCTCAATATAATATTATTATAGTATTTAGACACTGATATAGCATGACATTCTGAGGGAAGAAACCAATTTGCTCGCACGAACGTATGGCCATCACACGGAATATACTGTGACACCATTGTCCAGTCAAACAATATTAGTAACAGACTTTGATATGTAGCTGATCAACTTTGTTTTATGTCAAAACACAATATTTACCATTGCAAAGACTTAATTGCAGAACGTCAATCGCGTTTATCCTTAGACAATGTTCGATTAAAAAAAACACCCTAGCCAGTAAATAATATTTGCAACATTGTTATTTGAGAGGTACGTTTTATAGATGATGTAAAATTTAATATTCACGATTCATTCTTGACAATTTTTTTTTGCAGATTCACAGATCATTAATGTACACTGTGGTTATACTAACACTGATAGCTCTCATCGTTATTTTCGTCGAAGTAGGAGGATTTAGTAAGGTAAGTTCTTTTATCATAAAAAAATAAAACTTTTTCTTTGTTTTCAATATTTATCTTCTTTACTTCTATGTTCAAACCCTAGCTGTTCGCCAACTTCGTTTTTTGTATTTATGATCAAGCCCTAGCTTTGTATTTCCTTATGCATATCAAATCTTTACAAATAAAACCCTATGGAAAACAACTTTTATTCATAGAAATATCTTTACAACTCATGATATGTAAGATGTTAAGTTCGGATATCAACAATGATTCAATGCTGGTTTTATCACTGTTTTATCACTATTAATAAAACGCTATCACATTATTCCTGTAGAATTACAGTTTTAAATAGTATTGAAATTCATCAGATGATGCTGTAAATATAGTTGTGTATCATCATTATATTGTAAAAATTATCCGATGCCTAATTCAAAATGGTTCCCGGACTGGTTTTTAAACAAAAAAGAAAAAGACGGGAAACAATATAAGACAACAAATTACAGTCATAGATAACCGCATAATAAGTAATTCACAGTTAGACACTTGTAAGTGTTACATTTTTCAACACCAGAATGTGTTCCTTTGTATCACAGATTAGTGTTCCAGACGACATTGCATATGTCAAGCTCCATCCGGTACTCGGTCTTATTGTCGTGGGATTGATGCTTCTTAACGTAAGTTGTCCACGATTAAAATTCCAGTAAACATAATCTTTATCCGTCCTCTTCGATTCTCATTACCATAACAGGACGGTACATTATGACCAAGTGATATACGTTTACCTAAAGAAATTATTTTATTTCTAAACACGTTGATTTTTTTATTATCGCTTTCCTTTTTTCCAGCCAACATTGGCATTTTTCCGATGTGACCATGATCATCCTCGCCGTCCAGTGTTTAACTGGTTACATTGGGGCGTGGCATTTGTTGTGCAATTTATCGCAGGTAAATATCATTGCGTATAATTAATCGCACAGGCATTCTATTATTATGTGATATTTCAAAACAAAAGAAAAATATGCAATGAACGAATTTGAAACATGATTTTGAAACACAATATATTGCATATATTTTGTTGATATCATTATCCCAGCACATCGCCAATCGCCAGTCGTTTTAACATACCAAGAGAGTCGAATCACCAAACCATATCGCCATTACTTATTATTCTTTTGGTCTGAGCTGTCATGATAAAAACTTAAGGAATATCTCATGAGTCTACAATATACCTTTACAGATAACGGATGTGATATCCAATGAAATTTAGTAACCAATGTTCAGGTGAAATGTTTGTGGTGGTTGATTTGTTTTGGACTTTGTAAAACTGTGCAAGTTAATTTGAATATATTTCGTTCTTTTTTTCAACATTTACAAGGTTTTAATATTAGCTTCGGGTTTCACCTGGACAAAGTCAACATGCCAGTTAATCACTCTCTGATCGTAATGTATCTGTTCACGGGGACGTTTATTGGCATGTACATCGTTTTTGAGGTCACCAAATGCATTATGAAGCGAAACAAACGTAAGTGGAAGATTTTTTTTAAAAATGACATCTATTCTTATGTCTTTAACCGTGGATATCATCAGGATGATAAAAATAAAACTTTAACAAATTAAATTTTTAGGTTAATAAACCTTAAATTGTTTTAAGAGACAATTATGAATATGCTGAGTTATTCTAAACGAAGGATTTTTTTATTGAACCTCCTTGAACTGACCTTTCTATTCAGCAAACGTCCTTAAAGGGATAAAAGCTTAAAGTATATTGATGCATTTAATGAGTTCATTAGGAAAAGGGACGCAATTTTTTCGTGAAGAGAAAAACGTTACAACGGATAGATATGGAGGTGTTTATATTCTGTCATGAAGTTTTGCTGTACATGTTGAGGTTGTCACAATTTTACAATTTAAAATTGAAGAGAATTTATTTCAAGGTTTTACTTTATCAGTATATGAAGGTATTTAAATCAGGTGAATACTGTCTACATAGGATTTCATTATATCGAGTACAAATGTATACGTGGTTTTTCTGTTATTCAGCTACAGCAATGACCAGCAGTGAAATAGACGAATCTTCTGAGGATGTCAATTTAGTCAATGATGAGGAACCATTTCAGGTAAGTAATAAAAAACATAGATATGCGCGATTTGTCAATATTATCTTAACTATGTAATAAAGCTATATAATCATGTTCTTACTCTTGTTAATTCATTGAAGCGTAACATACTTTTTGATTTTTCATCTTTTTTTTTAATTATTGGACAATGTGAATCTTATTATATTTGTTATATTTTGGAACCAATGTCTTACTGGTGTATGATATCAATAAACTCGACTGACCGATGATAATTTCTTTACAGCAAAGGTGGACCAGTTTCAAGATTTTCCTCGGAGTTCACATTGTTGCTATGCTCTGCTACGGTATCACCCTAATGGCGTTTCTGTTGAATGGGTAATTCTGATGACCTCAGAGAGCTCTCGTGGGATAGTCTGCCCTGAGTGATAAAATAATTTTATATTTTTAGTTGTTGTAGACATGTGTGAGAATGACAATGTCTACTTCATCACACAGAAAAAAATACATAACCCGCGATTCAAATTTCTTTTTTACCAGGTAAAGATTTCGGCTTTTTTTTAAATGAAAACGATTTTTTAACTTATAAGTGAAACTAATTATGCAACGGTCATGCTCCGTTGGATGAGACATGGTTTGTATGAGGACAGGGTAATCGATATCAACTTTAAACACTTATTTTAATTGGTGTTCATTTAATTTTTCCTAGTTCCTTATCTTGTATTTTACTTTTTCTTTCACAAATGAAATAACGTTATTTTACATTGGAAGACGCCAATGAAGACACTGTAAGCATAATGATAGTTGGTCTTTGAGGCCTCTCCTAAAAACGTTAATATCTGTGCGCCGTTTAAATTGTTTGCAAAGCTAGGAACTACTGACCAATTCTGCCTCAGTCAATAGACAAGCACGTGTATAACTGCACAATGGTTATGTTGTTATTATAAATGATACATGAATCTGATTGGATATTATAAATGATACATGAATCTGATTGGATATTATGAATGATTCATGAGTTTGATTGGATATTATGAATGATACATGAATCTGATTGTAAGTTCGCATTTTGGGTTTGACATTGATTTGATTTTAAGCTGTGCGCTTTGTTATTTACCGTTTTTATAACAGTAATAAAAATACTTAATGCTTATACCATTTAACTCAAATAAACTGTAGCAATGTATTTTGTAAGTAATGCATGTCGAATTAGTGTAAAATGAATACTGAATTCTAGAGCACTTTGAACGCAGATTACAAACACGATTCGAGATCAAAACTTCAAACTTAGTTTCTAGTATATAATTATTTGCAAATCAGAGAAGTAAGCAAGTATGCTTACATTTTGAATGACAAAGAACTTGATGTAACACAAGGTCTATCATTCAACTATAGATACAATGGTATAAAACAGTATTATAAAAATATATTGCCATTTGGTTACATTAAAGAAACAAATAAACAATTTGATTGTTTTGATTGTTATTCAAATCTATTTAAGTCACTATAATTCCATTCAAATTGAGGTTTGAACTCGTATGTATACTCTCCGTCTTGAGTTCACATTTAGGAATAATTTACCAGGATTTTCATATATGCTTTAAATATATTTCCCTATATGTAAACATCATTTTCAAAACTTTATATTTCAAAATGAACTTAATATCGCCCTTTTAACTTATGTACGTCAGTTTTAGTAAGCCGACAGCGATTGAAATACACATATATATCAAGCAATATATAACTCCTTCACAATTGATAAATACAATTCTTCTTGTAATCTGATATAGTTTTGAAACGCAGAAGACGTTTACTCATCCGGAACCCCTGATCTTGTTATCCTTGTCTTTTCGGGAGTCTTCAACTAACCCTTTCTTTTATTTATATTTTCCCTAGTTTTATTGAATTTTGAGTTTGTATTATGATCATTTTGATATGTTGGTATTTTTTGTTTGTACCAATGGACGAGTGCTCCTGCTGGTGGTTGTCCTCAGCCACAATACTTATTTCATACAAAGCGAGGGTAGTGATTTGAACAATGAAAATTCGGACTCTGCGGCACAATTACAACCACGCAAAATCAAACTTACTTTTTTCATTTATTCTATCTGACACATTTCGAAATACGAAACAAAAAACTCCAGTTTATACTACTAGAAGCTGGAATGACCGCTTAGGACATTTGTCCAGTTCTGGATGAAGTAACACTAACGTCACGGCTTTATACATACCGGTTATTACAATGAATCTACTGGATCTACCGTCATGTTTGAAAATATAATGGATATTTTACAGAAACCGTTAGATGTCCATAATAATCGTACTACGTTATATTCGCTTTTCTCTCGGTGCTACGAAAAAAATCAAGTGGTCTCAACCTGTCCGTACAGCCTCTAACAACACACCAATTAATGAAAATTGTGTTTGCAAAAAAGGGTATGAGTCTTATTTACATCAACAATAGTTTACGCCAGAAGTCTGTTCAAGTTAACAATTCCACCATACTTTCAAACAGAAATACTCCTGTAATTTCCTAAAGTACTCCAAGCCCATTGCATCGAAACTTTTCAACTACAAACAAACGTTCCTGTAAGTGAATGTAGATGACCTAAGAGCTACTCCCCCATCAGCTTGTTCTTGTTCTACCTCTTCTTATAGCTATGGTCCATCTGGGCACATAGTAACTAGTGACATAAGCATTATCCAAAGAGTCCTAAATACCGTGGGACCCCGTCCGATGATTGCAATATGAGTTTCAAAATCCTAATGGATTCTGTTAATAACTGCCAGAAAATGGATTAAACGGAAAGACGCTACAATGAAAATAAAACACAGGTCAACGTTCCTCGATCTTTCTGTTCAATCCACACTTCAAGATTAAGATGACAGGTAGGTTATTGTGTCTGCAGATAGGGCGTCCAAAAATTAGTGTCTACAATTTTTGGTTTACATTTTCTGCACATGAAGATAACTAGGCTTGCTTGATAACGAAGAAAATTCAACATATACATTATGCATCCAAAGAAGAAGTACTGACTAATCATAATTCAGTATTACAACCACTAAGATTGTCCATTAATGATAAGTATACGGACTTCCTCCGTTTATGTCGGATTTCTAAACTTCACATGAATCCACATAAACAAAAACTACTAACCACCATTCTTAGCACTATCATATCTAGTTTACAGTCTTATTGTGATACTGTTTACTCCAGAACTCTTATTAATAGTATGTGGATTTTAAATAGTTCCTGAGAGCTTTTGACCAATATTCAACAGTCTCTTCTAAAAACACATTTGTTCTATGAACATTAATCCTTCCCACTTTGTATACCACCATACCCCATTCTTAACTGATTTCCTCAAAGCCGTATGACAAACGTAATGATTTCAACTATGGTGGTTATGTGTCTCACCTGATTCGATATTTAAAGTCATGTTCCCTCTCATTATAACGGTTTTCTAAACAGATATCGTCAAGTGAGGGACAAACTTATTAAACATTATTTCAAAAGATGCAAATTAATTAAAATTACGATGAAGTTTTATGATCATCATGGAGATCTCATTGTGAAATATTCTTTTTTTTTGTGCAAAATGAAGCTAGACGTGTTTGATGCTCGTAAGTTTGTTTGATGGTTCCGTTGTTGTATACTGTGTTCTCAGGAGTTTCCGTCTAAATCTATCTCTCGTTCATGTTTTGTCTTAGATGGTGTTGACATCTTGGTATTTTCTTTTGGTATACGAATTCTCAAAGACCCTTGATCTCTAAAATACAACGCATACGAAATAGAACTTGATTAAATCTTTTATTACTCCACGTGAGAATTTAAAGTCAGTTTGTAGGAGCAGTTTTTACACGTTACACATAAAATTATCCCGGTAAATTTAACAACAGTCATAATGCATACATTTGTAAAATAATTCGATACTATGTCATATAAAAAATGCTTCTAATATATACTCAACAAAAATAAAAGAGAAAGGCTAGCAAGTTTTCATCGCGAATACCTGTAAACGATTGAAAAAATAAAATCCATGGAGCTTATTAAAATCATTCAAGCATGAAATGTTTATACCAATGAAAGCATGCCGCGGCTTTCGCAAATACAGAAGGAAGGGGTTGTTGGCATGATTCAGGCTGGAGAGTCTCGGCGTCGAGTGGCACAACATTATAGTTGCAGTGTTCAGCCAAGTTAACAGTCGGTAAGTCGTTTGAATAAAATTGTGTCAACATCCGATCGAAGTATAGATGTATTATCGTAATAAGAGACAACTTTATGCTAATACCATCACATTTAATGTAGACCTAACCCTTACTCTGTACATATAAGGCCTTTCACATTATGTTCGTGGATAGAAAAGATACAGATGACGTGATAAATTGGAACTCAGAATGCCTGTATATTAAGTAGACGTCCCTTTAATATATGCCAATTTGCTTATAAAACACTTTTCATAACAAGTTTGTCCCCTTAAATGCAATACATGTGTAAGCACATGTCTGTTCTGCAGTAAGCACATATGAGAATGTTGGAGGTGATCGCAGAAGATGAAATGTCTACAATTGGCGTGGAAGTTTCAAAATACCTTACGATAGTATTCCGGAGAGTCAAATCGCGTGCCGAGAACAGTCGCGCGGAAGAAGAAGAATGCATAAGAATATTCTATACCCGTGGGTAGAGTATCAATACTTTTTATCCTTAACCTGAATGATAAATAAAATATAATGTTCGATACTCAGCGGCTTGTTCATAATATCATGATTTCCATAGTAAATATTGACAGCTGACAAAAGCTTCTGCAGAGGTAACTCGATGAAAAATATGTGTTTGGTGTGGCACATATATCGAAATCTTAGAGGCTCGTCAGTGGACTAGAAAATATTTCTTTATTCTCACTCTTCATCCTCCTTACTTTTCTTTATACTTGCCTTGTTTCATATGCGTTGCGTTTTGCGTATTGTGCACAGGAACACGGTCGTCCATGGTTTCTTTCGCTCTTACATATTTTTTTTCAATTTCACTTAATGTAAAATTCATTTTCATATAAATAAAACCAGGATTTATTTTAGTTTTGACATCAAACATTATTTCATTCTTCATTTTCGTTAATCAGATAACGGATGAAACTAGCGAAAGTGTTCCTGTCCTCTGAAAATAATGGCGACGTGTATAACAATATATGTAAGAAACCGCTCTGGTTTCCCCATTGCCATCACATAACGAGAAACCATTGGCATGTTAAGAAATTATCCGTATGATTCGAACACATGCAATGACACATGGCATCTCAGTGTAAGCTGATAAATATATCTATAAAAATACAGTGAAAAAATTAAAAGTGCTTGATTATACTGAGTAAATATAAATATCAATTCATGATATAAGGTAAGATTTAGTATGATCCGTGAGAGTTGTACATATGATTGTAAATAAATATATATATAAATCGTGCATATAAACAAGCAAATGATTCAACAAAAGGGGGTAAAAGCAGGAGTGCTACTTTCGGTAATTCTTTAATTAGGAGTGAATGTTTTTTGTGTTTTCTGCTACGTAACAGGTAATAAGATCTTTATTGAATAAAGTCAAAAACAGAGTTAGTTAATCACCATCACAGAATGTATGGTTGGTCAATAATTATCATAAGGAATCCATTCTTACTCAATTGTGACACTAGATGGCCCTGGTCATGGCACCAAGATATATAATTATAAAAAAGTTTATCACAAGTGACAAAAAGGAAGGCCTATCTATGAATGGCCAGAATTTATTCTCTAGTCGATAGATATATCTATGTCACTCGTATCGATTTCTGAACTTAAGAAGAGTTGTTTTACTTATATTCATATCTATGTATATGATAAAATTGATATTGAATACCCTAAAAACTAAACAAGAAAAACGGCCAAACAAAAACATTTCCTGAATCCTGAAAACAAGACTGATTTTATTACATGAATAAAGCTACAATTGCGTTCTCTCAAAAAAATAAGCTGTGTCTTTTTTTTAGTTTTCAGGGTGTAAACGTTATATAATAGTTATATGCTTCTATTCTGACCGTATAAAATGTGACCAGTAAATGTATCTATTATATTAGCGTACTTAAAGAACCATGCATCTTATGCTGATAAAATATCTGGGAACGAGTGAAATACCGTGCATTATGATATACATGGTGTTAGATGAATATAAGACAGCAATTTATATAGTAATATATAAATATTGGTCATGATATATATGAAGTTGTTGTGCGCACATATCGAATATCATATAAACCTGATAAAGTTGAATAAATGTTATATTATATAAATTAAGCACAGATATACATTAGAGGCATGCAATCATTCTATATTGATTGTGATCAACAAATAAATGCACATGTTATAGGTATGATTGATAAAATGATAAGCTGCTGTATCAGTATTGCTTATTTAAGGATGATTAAACAGGCGCGTGTATTACCTATAAATGGTGATTCTTTATGATAGAATTAACTTTGCTAATTGAATGCATAATACAGTTTGATTTCGTAATATATAATTATAAATTCGATATATGAATATTAAATAAGTAATGGTTGACCAAAATATTGTATGCACAAATATACCTTGCATATTATATATTATTGAAACTCATAATCCGCGTAAGTATGGGCAGAGGTTACGAATTTAGATAGTATAGCTTATATTGCATCTATATTTTTCATGATGATTGAATACAAGGTAACAATGTAATGAATGAACAATACACCACTTGATGATGAGTATATACATTATGAATATGACAATGACAATATAAATTGGAGTAATTCATCATATGATGAATATGAGAGGCATATATATATAATTGATGATAAGTAACTAAGTGGTTGAGGCTTATATATACAAATAAATGAATATACAATGTGTGCGATGAGTATATATTACGTGGAGTGTATAGAGGCGTATATATACAAATAAATGAGTATACAATGTGTGCGATGAATGAATATAGCGTGGTGTATAGAGGCGTATATATATACAAACGAATTAGTATACAATGTGTATGATTATTGAATATAGCGTGGTGTATCGAGGCGTGTATATATATAAATGAATTAGTATACAATGTGTATGATTATTGAATATAGCGTGGTGTATCGAGGCGTGTATATATATAAATGAATTAGTATACAATGTGTATGATTATTGAATATAGCATGGTGTATAGAGGCGTATATATACACAAATGAATGAATATACAATGTGCACGATTATTGAATATAACAATGAAGCTAACTGACGATGCAGATGTATTGAGTATTTTTGAACCTGTAAACGTTACCTTTGCATATTAAGACGAAACCGATGTATCACATGATTATATTGGCGAGATCTAGTACATATAGACGTACACACATTAGTATGGGATGATGTAAGATATGTTCTGTAAAACACGTTATTTTTGTGTTTTTTGCTAATAGTTAACATCATGAATGATGATGATACTGCCAAATAATAGTTAATATATACGGAATGTTTTTTATGGAAAAATTGAAATTAAGTCTCATCGCAAATTATTTATAAAAGAAATTATATAATGCTATGACTAATGTTTAATGTTTAATATCTTTATCTGAAATCAAAACTCAATCTATCATATTACAGCCAACAGAATGATATGAGATCGCGGCTCCAGCAGATAATGTGATATAAAACTGTGACTCATGTGTAAAATGCTGTCGTATTTATATTACAGTATAGAAAGTAAACACATGACAACGCATTTTCCCCCTAAAAATTATAAAGGTATGACTCAAGTGAAATGATCTTGCTCTTTGTATTTGAATTTAAGTATTCAAATTATGTCTTAAAATGCCACAGAATGAAAACCAAATGTACCATAGCTTTATCCCTATTCACGAATGACCTACAGTGAAGTGTCTAGCTCTGAGCATGCCCCTTCTTGATTTCTTTTCAGTCATGCCATCCTGCTAATCTTGGACACGTTAGAAATTAAGAAAAACAGTAATCTCGTTTAATCCAGAAATATTGCTGATGCAGCTACACTGCAGTCGTCCCCGTTTTCTCGTTAAGTGCACGAGGGGACGGACGGTGGTTGTCCTTTGTCTGAGTTATAACATGTTGCAGGTGTCTCACATCCTCGCCTTCATTTACAGCGATCTGTTTACCAACTGTCTTATTACTGAAAAGTATGTTCCGATTGTATAAAGACATCTGTTCATCTAATAATGCAGGTGATTCTCTGAGCTTAGAGTCATATCCTATTTGAATGTCTGGACTTGGTTCGTTTCGTTTCCGTTTCCGTTTGCTTGGTGGTGTGTAATCTTGCGTTTCTTCCTGCGCATTTTCTTTATTTTGATTATTATCAGATATGTCACTTTCCACGGTTAAAACAGTTTGGGGGACAGTTTCATTATCCTGGTTGTTGTTGGCCTCTCTGTCTGTCGTGACCGGATGAACTGACACAGAATGGCCATGTTGTGACATATGTTGTATGGATCCATCTGGGTCTTCACATCCATCTGGAGGTTGTCGTGTACACATCCCAACAAACATTGACAAAACACATTGTTTTTCACTTTGCCTACAACATAAGATGGGAATTTATTTTAAGGAAACCACTAGCTCTAAAGATCTGTTGTCTATCTTCTTGTACTATAAAGTCTCCGTTGTGAGATGTTATTAAAGGAGACAAATTAGTTGAAATTCATTGTAGCCATCAAAATAAAACGCACACAATGATACAGGGGGAAACAAACGTCCATTGATTTTTAGAGTCATTAAAACAGAAAATTTGTCTCGTTTTACAATGATCACATCTTTAATGACAGTACGGAAAGAGTTTTAGCAGCCAAATACGAGACCAATGTTTAAAATGTTCATTTCCCGAATATTTTCGTGCAATACTGATTTTTCTTTATGAACATCTATAGTCTCGTCATCGGAGGCCAGAAGGGTAACAGAAAATATTATTTTGTAATCATATGATGGGACAAAATACCACACACTTACCATTGGTACTTCCTCAGCATGAAGATAACACTTAGGATGGCTGCCAGAAGTAGCGCGACCAGAGCAGCTGATCCAAGGATGATGGTGAGATCTGTAGGACACATAAGAGTCAATGAAAGATAATTGAAAAAAAGTGACAAAATCATCACTGCCTACCTTTTATCTTAGCATTATCACACAGAAAATTTAGACACAATAACACACTTTGTTTTCTTTTGATTTATGAAATATCTGTTTTCTGTATCCTTAATATTTGAAAAGAAAAGGGACAGAGAACGTTAAAACACAACACAAATCAACTAAAGACATGGGACAATAGGAATTTTTTTGAGGTTATATACGAGGAAAAATTACCATATGAGTTCACAAATGCAAATGACTCTCATATTGTTTTGAGAAAAAATGTGAGAAGACATTGCTACATTATAAATAAAGAAATAACCTTCTCTGTCTTCATTTTCTGGGAGCGTCGATTCTTTCTTCGGACGTAAAGGATCGGTGATCGCTGTAACTGGTGGGAACATATCAATCTGTGTGGATGTAGTATTGGGTAACGTCGAAGTGTGTAAGGGATTTGTACTAAGGTCGTCGGGGTCGACGTAAACTGCACAATCCGATTTATAGGCTGCAAAGATAATATAACGTTAAAATTGTTCATAACATCGTAGAAAACATGTAATTAGTTTATTTATTACCAAGATCAAATTATCAAGTATACTCCGAAATAAAATCGAGGTCAATGTGATATGAATTATCAACTATCACCATTCGTTAAACACTAAATATTACTTCCATTAAACGTCATGATGCTTTTGGCTAAATTCACATAATTCCGTGAAACCAAGTGTCTTCTGCTTCATCGACAACACTCATATTGTAGATTTAGGACAAGTAATGCGACGTTCTCAAAATGAGAACCAGCAAGAAAATAGCCCAACATGGATACTAATACGCTTCAATTACAGATGAATTTGGACACGATACTGATTATGAAATAAAATACAACAAAGAATTAACAATGCATATAAGAAATGTTGTCTTCTGTTTCTAAATAGAGTTAGAACAATTAACATTGAATGGTATGGTTTCGATTTTTAATGCATAATATGGTATAATATAGGATTATTAATTTAAAACTTTAACCACAAACATGAATAATATGATCAAAGTTTACCCAATAGGTTTTATTCAACTATTTCTGCTGTGACATGTCACTGAGTCAGTATTTAAATTTGATCCTTAGCTAAACGAAAAAATGTCTTCGGTTTTAATATCCTAAACACTTTGGATTGCAAGATAATGTGATGTGAGTGAGATGGAATACAACCGTATTTTTCAAAATAAGTACGTGTCTCTTGAGTAAGGAACAATAATATAGTTACGAGTTCACGCACCTGGAATACAGTCGTATATGAGCCTAAAGAACGAGACGTAATGACCGCACTTGGCCGAGAATACCCTCCATATGGTGACGTCACACTGCCGTCGTCCACAGCACTCGTCGTCCAAATTGATGTTCTCTATACAATCGCCCACTGTGTACATACAGTACTTCAGCTGGTTTAAACCGTATATAGCTTCATTAATCCGGATCACCTTGTCGTCCGAGCACCGCACGTGTAATGTTTTCTTGCTGTCATTAACATTTTCGTCCGTGCACTCGAAAATGCGTCCGTCTGAAGAAAAAAATAAGATATTTAAATAAGTATTTTCGATACACTTTCGATAGAAATAATAAGAGAAAATACTTTCGACTATTAATTGTCGCGATGGAAAAATCATAAGAATATGTTATTGATAACTGTAATTCATTACTCAATAGTAACAATGTAAATTTTGATTATGAGAAAAACATTAATATATGAAACATGTTTCAGTTGATTATACATTATCATAAAAAGGCAATTTGTATCTACATCGTTTATCTATAATTGTTTGAAGGAATCCTGCCAATTATAAAACTGCATTATGATGATAACAACAACAAGTACTCGTATCTTAAAATAACTAGGTGAACTTTAAAAATCTGAAAATCTTCAATGTACAGTCATTGATTAGCAAAATACTAATTAGATTATAAAACTGTAAAGGTAAAAATGCTCTTTATATTCCAGAAAACCAAGCACTCTTTTTACTTACTACAATATTATTATGATTTTTTATATAAAAGCGTCAGTTATTTCATTTTCATAATTTCAAGGCAAAACGTCTGATTTACTCATCTTGAAAACCGTAAATATCATAGATAAAAAAAGGGGTTGTACGCCATGTAGATTCTAAAAATGTTGTTGGTTTGATGATGTTTCAATGTTTACATTCATCACGTACATTGCTAGCAGATTTGAAATGTATATTTGCATGTTGTTTTTGCTTTATTTTCAGACAGAGGGGTCAAAGGTGATGTTTTATTCCAACACCGTCGAACAATCTTAGTTGAAGATAATCATTTAATTTGCCTATAACGGCTCGGTCTTCGGTATACATATTCAAACTAGACTAAACTATCACTAGACACTCAAATCAATAGTTATGCATCCTTCTAAAACTTAATTTTAAATATTCATATCTAAAATGTTTTCATCTGTTATTTATTATCATATAATCACTCGCCTCGGATACGCTAGCTAGCGTGTCGAGGGACACCGTCATCTGCTTTGTCAGGTGTTCTCACCTGTCGTCTGCCGTTACTAATCACCTGTGTAAACAGGAATGGAGCTAGTAGCTACCAGGTATCACCTTGGTGTTATGTCTGGGCATTAGAAAGAAATAACTTTAGAAACATATAACTGATGTTATTTCCATTTCATTTATCTTAAGTGTTGTAAAAAATATACAAATAGGACCATGCTGTGTCACCCGTTTAATTGGCATTGTTTTCCTTTCCCTTCAAAACAAGGAGAAGAAGAAGGGAAAAACAAGAATACATTACTCCAAAGATATCTGACGGGTTATTTTCCAATCAACACATAAAAACATTCCCATGTTCATGAAGTGTTATCTCCTCAGGGCTCTCGTATCCGGCAATATAAAAAAGTAATAAAACACTTGAAATGTCACTGAAAAGTCACGACATCAGCACCTTTGTGTTTAGTATGTCAAGTACCTGGAGGGTAAAAAACTGTGTCAGATATTGAAAATCAAACAAGAATCTGTGTTCAGTATCCCATTGTTCAACAAATATAATGGCAGTTAAATATATCGAGGAGAACTATCTTGTTCTTTGGTGAGGTCAGAAGTTCGGATTGGTGGTGAAAATATGCAGCACCTGCCGGCTTTATTTGTGAAAACCTCACTAACTGGAAAATTTGTGCTGAGCGTTTTTTCATTTTACGTTGTACGTCCGACAGATAACAAGGGTCATTACTTTATCGAAACAATTAATGAATGCATTCCTATATGAGGTCAAAATTCCTTCCCTTTCTACAAAACATCAATAAAGTGTTTACCGATGTCAAGACTGGTCAAAAGAACAGGTCAGTGATAAATGATCAGAGTAGAAAGTGAGAATGAATGGCGACAATCTCAACAGTTGATGGCAAGTGACACTCAAAGTTTCCTTTATAAAACTCTGTCAAGTATTTTAGGTAATACAAAATACGCCATCGTTAAAATGGTAATATTTAGAAGGAAAACTTTATACATGTCATGAGACAATTTCTCTGTTGGTCGTGTATTTTTTACAGTTAGAAATTTATTTCTGACTACACTGTGTTAAGGTTTTTAACATCCAACTAACCAGCAATGTGAAGATTATGAACAAGTAAGAAATCCCAAAATAAACAACAACATCAACAACAGCAATAACAATCATCATCATCATCATCATCATCATCATCATCATCATCATCATCATCATCATCATCAAAACAACATCATCATCATCATCATCATCATCATCATCATCATCATCAAAAACATATCATCCATAAACATCAAAACATCATCATCATCATCATCATCATCATCATAATCATCATCAACAGCAATAACAATTATCATCATCATCATCATCATCATCATCATCATCATCAACAACAACAACCATCATCATCATCATCATCATCATCATCATCATCATCATCATCAAAAACAACAATCATCATCATCATCATCATCATCATCATAATCATCATCAACAGCAATAACAATTATCATCATCATCATCATCATCATCATCATCATCATCATCATCATCATCATCATCATCAACAGCAATAACAATTATCATCATCATCATCATCATCATCATCATCATCATCATCATCATCATCATCATCATTATCATCATCATCATCATCATCATCATCATTATCATCATCATCATCATCATCATCATCATCATCATCATCATCATCATCATCATCATCATCATGTCAATAAACAACCAACAAATAGACCTTTTACGGCGACTTCCCATTCAAACATTTTACCCGAGATATACATTGTATTAGGAATATATTTTAGCCTAAAGCTTTCAGTTATGCGAATTATTGTACAAATGAAAAATACCATATAATACAAATTTTAGGCAAGATACAGTAGAGCCAAACAATGGATTAAACTAAATATTAATATATCGATATCATCAATAGTGGGATACAAATACATATCGTATACAAATATAATGTTTATACCAAAGTGATTGTTACTATGCATCATCAGTTAATTTCATACTTTATCGTACCTTAAGTCGTTTCTTAGGTAGGGACATTTTCTCTTTAATCAATTAAACACAATGCTGTGAACAAGTTTATGAGACGGAGCCTTTTTCTTGGTATTGTTTTCGTTTTCTTTGCCTTAATCATCACACACGTATATGTGTAGGTATGTGGAAAGTGAAATATGGCAATACAATTATAAGTATGATAGCAAAAGATAATGATTTTGAATAACCACTTAGCATAAGTTGTTGAATTATCAATCATCTACTGATTTAAAAGTGTTGGATTATCACAACTATAATCATTTACATACACTTCTCCAAAGTTATTCATGGTTTCTTCAAGTGTGTGTCTATTAGACAATTTTTGAGATTGTAGGTGGTAGACACTGCTGGTGAATCTTTAATCCTCGACGTTTGGCGTAACGTGCATTCCATGTTTAAATTCAGTCGTATGGTTCAACATATATACATGTACTTATGGGGCTAGTGTAACTCCACATCTAGATTTTGAGACTTTCAATTTTCCTCAGTCGCCAACTAGATTTAATCCCCTAGCCGAGAAGGACAGAGCAGCAGTATGAAGAAATTTAATCCAGTGTTTGGCTTTATGTATCTTAAATTAGTTTTTACGTTTTCTGTTCCCTCGTGTGTCTGTTGTACTTTCTTAGTCATGAATGGCAATTCATCACAATGTTTTAGATACAAATCATCGAGTCTAAATGCAAAAGAACGGTATCAGATCACTGCCTTATGCAAAACAAGTTTCCAAATAATAACATCAGAACAAGATATTTTAAAAGAAATAAATATGTTTACTGATAACTAGGTATAAATTCTATAAACAAGGTCTGCATAATTTCTAAGCTTTAGTGTGTACGCCTACCTAGACTTGCTACCAAACAAAATAATCGTTCGACAACTTAAAAATAGCAATACTTTTGAATTATCACAACAATACCAGCAGGGTCCGACGTCAAGGACATGTAAGTTTTCACGATACTTTAACTTTGATCTTGCAAGTATTTCAATTTTTGGACATATCAATAACGTTCATGTAAATATTTAATTAGTTGCATTCCTCGGTAACATGTCTAAAACTAATTATTCACTCTGAATTGTTATGGAATCCTTTCTTAAATCAGCACGAAAATTGTGTGATAAAAATACGGCCAATTACACAAAATTGTTCCATAATATTGAAATATTGTGCAAAATGGTTACCTTTGAAATTAACCGCTTATTATTCTGAAATTGCTCGAAAATCGTTAAAAATATGTTGATAAAAGAGTGTATTTTAACATTATTTCAATGTAACTTACTGCTAAACGTTTAGAATTGTTGTTCAAATGTTACAGTTAACCAGTGCATAGCTAAAAAATCAAATTGTTGCCATTGAATAAAATGAGAGTTAAAGGCAATATCAACTCTCAAAATACATCAATCTGACCTGTCTTAACAAACTTATAGCTGTGAAATGATAAAGAATGTTCTTAATTTTGTTTACTTTATGTATGAAAATTTCCCTACCAACTGGTTATATCTTCTCAGCCTTCGAACCACCGAGTTCTAATGAATGATTCATGTAACATTATTGTACCAGACCTTTCAGTGTGAATAGTAAGGCAGATTATGTCAGTTTGCCTTATAGAAGCAAATTATAATGAGAACTTTTGTCAGCGAAGACATCATAAAAACAAAGACTTCTCTTATACCACAATATGAACATTACTGCAACGTAATGATAAAATTTCTTTACACTATATACACAGTTTGTCTGGACATATAACGTATGAAGATTACCTAGTAATCGGCAACATTTATAATACAGTACAGTGGGTTTCCTACATCAATACACATTTTACTTAAACAACAACAACACGAACCTGATCGAACAAAGTAACGTTGATGCATAAAGGTAAATTTCAAATAAGAATAAATGCATGTAGGAAATGATTATTCGTAATGGGAAAACATTGAGAGTGCTAGTCAATGGAGAATCAGATCCTGAATTGTAAGCCTAGATAAAGCGTAACCGTACATAGTATATTGTATATATGAAAAGCAGTATGTGTCCCATGTACACTTAGCACTGCTTTCTTATCCACTTCTTCAATATAAACTTAAATTCAGTCAACTTATGAGTTATGGGTCTTTATTACGGTTAATATCCAATAAAAATACATATGCTATTCACAAGTGTTTTCAATTTTATTTGTAATGCTTATATTTTCATCTTTCATGTCAAAAATAATTCATTATTCTGTATCTAGCACTGTTGATGTGTTTTTTAAAATGAAAATGAGATCCTGATAAGGAATAATATGAATTAAATTATATATTTAAATCGACACAATTTGTCAATTACAAATATCTATGATCACGCGAATATTGAACGTATCATTTCATCCCTAATTAATTTCTATTGAATATCGCATACCAAGAATTTAAAATCAATTCATTATGCAAGATTTTGCGATGACAGGTCTACAAAATACATTATCATATTTCATATCTGCTATATAGAGGATAAAAATCTGATACCATATTTATCTGTTTGAACGGAAAACTTACCTTGACAGTGACTGAGGGTTATAAAGAGTGATACTGCTAGTAGTCGACTGATAATGTAGAACATCATCCCAAATCCATAATTCCTGATTGACTACGATTTAGATCACTGAGCAATAAATATTCCGGACACTACTGACACCACCGCTGGACAATGGTCAAGACGGATACATTGTGGTCAAGTCACCGCGGACGTCTGTTAGATCAACCGAAACGTGGGTGAAGGGAGCAAAACTAAGTCGGGAAATATTTGGCTGGGTTACGGGAGTCTTTGTGTGGTTTAAACGTTCGGGTGAGGAAATTTTGTAACAGACCAGCTGTCTAACTTTATAATAGCCTGCGCCGGCGTAGGCCCGCCTTTGTGAGAACATCTGCCGGGCCAGGGAGCAATCACAGCACTAGCACTGTCGTCTGCTGTCGAATGACACCTTGTCTTGATTAAAGGCACACTCACCACGCGTGTTCAATGTATATGTATTTAGTTTCATAATGTGTGTAAATATCTTTCAATGCGTAATGCTATTGAAAGATTTACAAAAGACACAAAGAGTGAATATTAGATTTTATTTAAAAAAATATATTTTGGGGGGTATTATGAATTATTTATATATACTTTTAAAAAATCTTACAACAAAAATAGTTAATCGAAATTGATCAAATATTGATAATACACAGAATGTATTTGTAATACCCTGTATGATCATTATGAACGCGAACTGAGCGTTGTTGAAATCAATGCTTTCAATTCTAGTTGAATTAATGTTTTTATGTTCAATAAAATTCAAATGTAGATTTTGATTCATAAACTTAACAGATTATCCTCTTCATAAATCAATAATATTCTTTCAAGTGCATTCAAAATCGCTTTAAATGAAAATATCGACTTATTCTGACAAATCATACTTCCTCACCAGCCAGCTACACTCAAGGAACGAGTCGCTTTAACGGGGCTTTCAATGATGCCTACTCGTAACATATAGTACCTGTAGCTGTCGTAGCAAAACCTAAATTTATAAACAACACCTGTTCTACATTAAGTCATGTTTATGACATCTATTATATCTACATCATTTATATTTATAGTTTTTAGATTTTGCATTATGCTTTCACTGGATATTGACGAAATGTGCACTCGTTTTGTATAGAATTAAATTCAAATGTCGACAAATCAGTATATTATACTAGTCTTCATCTAACCACATTTGAAAATACATAGGCTTGGACTTCGTCATTGAATTCCGTCATATAAAACAAACATTTAATTGACTTAAAATCGTTAAGCGTCGCAGTCACCCGACACGTGTGAGTTCGCTAGTCACGCGTTTGTTTGACACATGAAGTGTGGTTAAATATTTTTATCATCACTGGACCGTGGCTTCCCCGTTCTTAGACACGTGTACCTGGCGAAGTGCGACCAGTCAGTCTTAATGGAAACAGACCATTTATCTTACCTCGTTACAGATACAAGAAATAGTAAAAGATTAGATAACAAAGAACCAGTTACCAGGTTAAATATTTGGCATAAACAGGATATATGCATATACTAAAAATGAGAAATGGACATCATCAATTTTCGCCCACCACATAAATTTAATTTTTCAAGAAATATCCATCATCAGCATATTTAAATATATTATATATATATATATATAGAAAATAAAAACAAAACAAATTTCATTATATTATCATCACTTTGCACGTTTTGTTAAAGTAATTTTAAAAGTGCTAGTACCAATACCCATTTTTGTATATGTATATGTGATATATGTAATCTAATGCCCGGATGTACCGGTAATTACAAGGAGGGTATACAGTAAACGTAAATATTTAAGCGATATATTGTCGTTTCGTTTTAAGCATTACATTACAGTAATGAGTTAACCCTTAACACAAGATTTAAAATTAGCTGATGACATCATTTAATAACGGATTCCATTAAAACAGTTAACATACAAAAAAAATCATATTTCGTTTGTTGAATTATGTTGTCATGTAAATTAAAAAAAATAAACGAAAAAAAGCACACACAAAAAACAAAAACAACAACAATAAAAAATCTAAACATTATGATAATCCAAACTGAAATCCAGTCAAACTAGGACAAAATATGAACAAAAGAAAGATTGACACGGAAGTTCCCGAAATAGTATAGGGAGAATAACGCCATGTGTTCAGAAAGAGTAAGCGTCTTCTGCATCAACGACGTCACCTGCTATGTAAATCTTGGCCAATCCAAGTAAGTGATGTCACGTTTTCAAATGAGAATAAGATGTACCACAAAGGCAAATCAGAGGCGAAGTACAATAAGGCATACAAACAGATTGATGACGAGAGGGGCAGCATAAAAATGGCTGATCACGAACACCATGTTGACCTGTTTTATAATACAATTGCTATACAATTAATACAAACGCACCCTCAGACTTTTTGATGTGTTAATTTTGAAGACAGAGATGAAAATTTCTCTTAATTACTAAGTTTTTCACTCGGTTACTTTATTAGTCTGAAAACACCAGGTTTCGTAAGTAGTACGGATTTCTAAATTTTTGTCTTACATCAAAACAACTAAATGAAGCTCATTTTCTATCTTTCTTTCATTAAAGAGTACAATTTGTTACCTCGATATATGTTTCTATATCTACCACATTAAATGTTTAATCTATGAGAAGGTGGCCTGGAGCGAGCAATTTGTTTTCAGACATTGTCGAACGCAAGGTTTACACAAATAATATATGTAGTAATTATCATTAATCACATTCCAAACTCATATTCAATGAAACTATGACAAAATATGAACAAAAGAAAGATTTACATGGAAAATCCTGAAAAAGAATGAAGATATTAAGGCTAGATATTCAGGAAGAGTAAATGGCCGACAATATGAGGATATCAGAATAGAATTGTTATATAAGCAATATTTCCTAACATTTCGTGTAAATGTTTATCATTAAATATATGTTTAATAACATAATCTATCATAACAGTCTGAGTAGTAGTGGAGACCTGTTTTTTGAGTAGATCTTCCAAGAAGTTTCAACAAAATATCCCCATACCTGTGGGACCAAAGCAATGTAAGACAAGAATTTAACAACTAAGACTCGCAACTTTTATTTTTAAATGTAAAAGGATTTAGGAAAACTATTTACAATTGCTTTGTTAGTGAGTGAATATTCAATGCCATATTTTTGCGTATTATACATATGTAACATAGCTTATTGTGACGTAAGATACCGAAATGACGTCACAATTCCATGGTGAAGTAACAACGGAGACCATCGTTATAGGCTACTTTAACTTCAAGTTTGACGTATAATTATCCGCCCGTTTTCTACAATATTTGCTTTAAAATCGATCATGTGACATAAAGGATGTTAAATTCGTTTCCATTTGATTTGTGATTTGTGAAACTCGTCACGAAGTTTCGCTTAAATGAAAATTTCTCGTTTCACAAATTTACATATGAAATGGAAACTCAAGTAAGATATATATTTCACTTAATATCATGTATATATACATAGCACATTCAGAATTATAATTTGTTACCGTACAAAAGTAACGCTGATATGTAAGAAATTAATGGTGGGTGACTTTAAGTGAAGTTGTCGTGATAAAGACGTTGTTTATTTTTAAGCGACAATGTTATGAGTTACCTATAGAGATGCAAAGAAACAGGTGTATTCAGCTTAATTAATATTTCAGCGAAAACGGCAGGTGCAGTGATTATATCCGCCTCGGGCTGCTGACTTATGTCGCGCCACGTGTATTAGAACGAATATATCAAACCTGTCGCGTGGCGCACTTCAAGGGGGATGTTTCTTAATGATTCGAATAAAGCACCTGAATGGGACAAGATGTTCTATCCTTTTTATGAATTGCCTAAACATCACATCACACACCAACAAGGAAATAATAGGACATCTTTTATTGGAGTGCGTTCACTCCGCACAGATATATCGTTAAGTCTTATGTGTTGGTTGGTCACTGTGACTCTCTTTCTTAAATATCATGTCGTGACATCTTATATCAAATATGTTTAAACAATAAGAAAACTCGCGGCTTAAACTTGATAGCCATAAATAAGGATGACATAGGATAACACACAGGACAAAGGGGGGATCTGACGGGAGACCCGTGTTTTCTGAGTATTGAGTGAATGATGCTCCAGTGGTGCGTTACTTTGCACCATCTTGACTGGAGCCAGTCGATACGGCATATCACAACTCATATATAATGCAGTTATCATCGCTACGCACGTTCCTTATAAGTGACTGAAAATAACGCTGAAAATAAATAGTAGTGGAAATCGAACCAAATATGTATAAGCATATGAGATATACACTGTGTGGTACCAAACAATGATGATGAGGAGGCGGTGGAGGAGGAGGAGGAGTTGGTGATGGTGGTGGTGGTGGTGGTGAAGGAGGAGAGGAGGAAGAGGGACGTATAATGGGCATTACATGCATGTCACAATTATCTAAACAAAATTCATGCAAACATCAACATTAAGTTTCTGTTTCCCTTTCTTTAATACTAGTTCGCACATAGGTAACATAATATTACCTTTCAATGTTTACATTTTTTTCACGCCATGGGAAGATGTGTCATTTAAATTTCTAAACGAAAGATACTATGATGATTTTGACAAAAAACACTTAGGCATATGATGAGATTGTTGTGCTGATTAAATTCTTGATTAATGTTAAAGGTATCTAAATTTGTTTTCAATACCTCTGAACAGATCAATAATGCATCTATTGGAACCACGTGAACAAAATGTGTCTCTCTTATCGAAAAGTTTATCAGAACAGGTAACCAAATCCCTCTCATGTCCTTTAATTTCAGTTTTGGTATATGGTATAGATCGGAATGCCATTTATGAATTTCATTAATTTAAAAACAAAGAATTTTTTTTCTTCGTTATAATCAACAATATGAAACTCGGTCTGTTTACTGAGGTGGTTCCATATCCAAATACAGTAGCATCATTTTCAAAAATGGTGCAGACTGCTGAAGTAGAAAATGGATTATATAGGTTCAGGTTGATAATTCTTGTTTGTTTCTGAAAGTGTTATGTCCTCTCAACAGTCAGAGTTGTAGTTGGTGAGATGTGTAGGAGGCATCAACACAACAAAGCACACTGAACTATAGAGAAGACTGGAAAGAAATTAAGAAAAATATATGATTCCAAGTGATGCAACAGGGGTAGCGGATCTGTTTTGATCCTCTCAGGGAAAAGACGATTCTGACCTCATAATTAGTCATATACGGCAGGAGCTGTCTTTCCCGATTGCATTGAAAACGGCTTATATTAGGTTTAAAGTTCACTATTGTGTTTTCATTTGATAATATTTGTTCCCCTTTCCGTTTTGAAGTTTTCCAGTATGTTTCTTATTTGAGAACATGAAAATATTTTACTTGGCCTAGATTTCGATAGAGAGTGACGTTTTCCCTTATTTTCATTTTTATTTTGCCAACTTTCCTCCAGTTTATTTTGCTTTTAAGTACAAGTCGTGTTCTTAGTCACTTATTTGTTTTAATTGGCTAAATACCTTGTTAATGTAATCTTATTTCTTATTTGAAAAAAAAACCTGTTTGTTTGCAGATTGTTTTCTTTCGAGCTCGTTGCATTTTTAGAATTTAATAACGTGCATGATTGCTTTCACTTCACTTCCAGTGGTTCATAAAATATCAAATTTTAATATGTATGCAGCTAAGATAACGTAATTTTGGCTTAGTTTAAAAGACCCACTTGCACAATATAATTTTGATACTAAATATTTAATATTTCACAAGAGTAGGTAACTTTAGCCATTGTGACTTTTTTCTGTTACATTTGTATTGTATTCCATATATGACTCATCATGCATGTTTGATAAAAAAAAATAACAAAGTTTGAGAAAATTAATAATTAAATTTACGATTTTTATCATACGTTAGAGGATCAAATAGGGGTGGTGTGTACATCTGTGAGAATCAAACGTCAAATACAGATTGAATGCTATACGATAAGACGACCATGGAATTTCCCCTCGAGTGTTATATTACCATTCTTTATTTTCTTAAATGCATGTCCGAGCGCACTCAATATTTTAAACATAGTGGTTTCATTGTAAAGGGAATTAAAATTCCGTTCACAATTTCCTGGGGTTTCAATGGCAAGAATTATGTAATCAAGCATATTATCTGACACTTTGGGTGTGTAGACTTGACTGACGTAATCGTAAAATACTACTATGTCATCAATGATATAATTTTCTTCTGTGCTTAGTCATCTGGTATATGACAATATGTCAGTTGATAGCGAGTCTTCTTATCAGAAAATGTTCATATTTCATTGGTTTTTTTAAGAGGACAAATCTAAACATTTCATATAGCCACAGATGTGTAAGCTGCGTTTGTGAAACGAGTACAATGGATAATTTTGAGTCTCATTCATCATTTTCATGTAGAATAGAATCATCGTCCTGCTCATGTGGTTTAAAAGACACCGCCTCTCACTTACAAAGTAACAAAAATAACACTCAAACTTGGTTTTTTTTCAGGACGTGGCGTCTGGTTCTATCCTTGCAGGTAGACACAATAGGCAAAAAGTTTACCCCAGTGCCAAAACACAACGTTACACTTCAAAAACAGCATTTATACAGAAAAGGAGTTGAATTGATATATAACTTCATTCTGAATACCAACTGACGGACAGGATTATATCCGTCTCATTTCTAATGGATTCCGACATTGCCGCTTTACTTGTTGAACAATCGTGTCATTATCAAAATATCCTGAATTATCAAACCATTGTCCAAGCTATGTCGATTGGATAGGATGCGGATTTGCAGGAAAGTTGAAGTTCTCTTGATCCACCATGAACACCATGGGCATTTGTTTCTCTAAAGAGATTTTTTGTGGCATTACATAACAAACAGAAAGAACATTTTATAACGATTTAGTTTTTTCGGAGACGGGACCGGCGATACAAATATTTTTAAGTACGTGTACATATAGTTTTGGGCATATGCCGTGGACGACGCGACGCTGAAATCAAATTGAAAATATGAAATGTTATACACCTTTCTTTCTTGACCAACTTGTAGTAAATGACACTAAAATTATCGATGAACTGACAGTAAACACTTTTAATGTGAAAACAACTGGGACTCTGTAAAATAATAAAACATTTTAAACAAGGTTCATCTTTCACATTTCCTGAAATAGATATAAACTACACTACATAATCTTTAATATCGTTGATCTCAGTTTTAATCGAAAACAACAAATACTGACATGTCAAAAGAGAAACTAGGGCAAAGTATATAAATAGGAAAGAAAAATATTTACACTGAGACTCCTGAAAAGTACAAGGAGAATAAGACCACGAAAATCATTGTTAATCAATGTGAGTAATGTCACGTTCCCAAATAAGAACAAGGTAAACAATAACTTAACCATCAGGCACACGTAAATCTTCACACAAGGTTAATCAATCATTATACCGACCGTAAAACTTTGCCATAATCTCCATCAACAGCATCTTTTGAAACCCCGTGTTGTGAGTTTGTCAGTTGTCAATATCTGGCACGAAAATTATTACATCGGGAACACGTCCTTGAATGTCGAATTAACTACGGAATGGATTTCGCTAGGGAAACTGAAATCCTCACATTTATTATACAGCTTGATGGAAGCTGCCACTGTTGTTTTCATCGAAGGAAAAGATGAAAAAAAAAGATCCGATGTAGAAGAGTCAGCCATGATCTTGATTTCCAGTTCTGGTGAGTATTTACAATAGATTTAGTTAATAATTCTCTCGGTTTTTTTTTAAAGAAAATACGTCATCAATATATCTGAAAGACGTACTGAAGAACTTTGCAATGACCTTTGACCGAATTTGATAAACAAAACAGAAACAAGACAGCAACATCAGGGGCACAGTTCCCATAGGTTTGCCGATTCAACAAAACGTATGTTGGAAGATCTTTAAACCCAACTCGACTATGACACATTGTAAACCAGAAATTTGGTCGTTTTTGTGACTTCATCCCTCGTATATTTTTCTACTTTGATTTGAACGTAATCTGAACGAAAGAAGCTTCAGTATAGTTCACCACCAAATATTTATATAACCGTCATACCCCCTTTCAAAAAAAATAAAATAAAACAAAACTGATAAAGCAGGAGACCAAAAGCTTTCCATCATTTTAGAATGGTGTATGGTATTATACAGTACAGAATGGAAAACTCCAACATTCTTGTTGAAGAAATGTTTTTAGAAGGTGGTATTGAAGATTCTCCAAAAACCTTTTGGCTGTCTGTAATATCCACATACTGTAAACGTATATAATGTAATGGTTATTTGAGTGTATCGATTTTCACGCAAAATTTGCCTAGAGTGACAATGCACTGAAATCAGATTGCGTCAAAATATGTACATTTACAGTACCATTAATTTCACTTCTTAAAAGAGGCCTTGTCCAGGTTGTTCACATGTTAATAAATCCTGCAAAAACAAACATTTTGAAAACTGAAAAGAAATTCTGTTTGTCCTGTATTTTTTAAATTCCTTATCATAAAAAATGCATCTCATTGACCTATGATTTGTTTTTGTTTTGTTCTGTTTTGTTTTTGTTTTTTTTTTAGTGAAAATAGCATGTTTCTGTTTGCTATTAAGCTGGAACATCTACTGAATACACAATAATATTTGTGGTCTTATTTTCACAATTCTGTTTGTTTGGGATTTCCTTGTCAGTAAAAATAACATCCTACTGTTTGCTATTAAGGAAAATGGTTTAATCCATTTCTAAAAACAGCTTGAACATGTACTGAATACTAATGAAAAATGCATGAAAAACAAATAATAAAGTAACAATGGCAAATATTTTGTTTTTATTTATTTTTATTTGTATAACTATCACAGAAAAATACTGCACAAGATCAATACATGTGTCCATTGTGTATGTTCATCATACATTATATCACGTAGCAAAATCTAGTCACTAAAATTGTAAATATATAGCAAGTTTTTCACTACACTTACCGAATAATTGAACTTGGTACATATTTTAATAATCATGCAAAAAATATCAAAATGAAGTCCTTCAAATATCTTACCTATACTTTGTATGTATGAATAATGACAATTATGATATCATTTTAAAATTGGTCCTTCAAAATATGAATACAAATTGCAAATTAACATTTTTTTTTTTGTTAACTGACTACAAGTTTACAGGTAAGATGAAATAACTTAAATCAAATTCTAGCTTTCATGATGAATTCAAATAAAATGAAATTGAAATAAGCCTTAATTATCTCACAGCTTTTGTTTTCACTTTGGGTTTCAGTTCAAAACGCACAGAGACTTTACATGAGACGGTAACTGTGCTGTCAGTTAGTCGCTGTTGGACTGTCTTTGTATTCTCAATATCTGTGGGTGTGTCCTGAGAACCTTGCCACTCCTTCGTCTCCTCTTCTGCTATACTGATTGGTTGGCCAACATTTTGATGTACAAACTTTGCCATTTCCTGGGCTTTCAATTTAGCATTGTGAATAGCTAATAGACTTGCTTGTTGTCTGTAAATACAAAAATACAGAAATGTCAGCATTTAGTGTCAAATCAGATTTACATGTACCTTCTAAAGAAGAACTGTTGCAGTACAGCATAGCTCATCTTCCAAATGTTTTTTCGATAGCAAATTAAAAAGATGCTGTTTGTCATTTATTTCTTGTCTGCTGGTTATCCCTTTTTTTAAACATACTTTATCAATGGACTTTGTTTGTCAAGGTACCTGTTCATTTTGAAATGCGGACCACATAAACATTAAAGGCGTGGATATTCCAGGAAATGGAAGTAAGATGTGATAAGGTCATTGTAGGACCAAGATGAACTATAATGGACCTTTTTTTTTATGTATAATTTCAACTGAAATCCATCAGTCATATTCTAAAAATGGACCATTAAACCCCATAGGAAACCTGATTCCAAATATTGTTATTGTAATATTAAACTGATGTGATGCACTTAGGTCTTCCACCAAAATCATAACATTTAAAACCAATGCTGACACCCTGGTGTTAACATAAGCTCTTCATCTTCTTCGAAGACGTGGGTTAAACATTATATGAAGAATTATAAAATATGATCTACAAGACATCCATGATACTCTCATTTATTACTTGTGAATTAAGCGAATATTACTGAAACAATAGGGGGAACTCATATCTACATACATAACTTATATATTAGCATGGTAATTTAACATGTTTGGGATACCCTTATAAAGTCAAGACAGTCAATCAGTTGAGTGCAAGCTAGATATTTTTTTTTATTGTTTCCCTGGTATGTTTTCATTTAACAAGCTTAATAACTGCTGAAACTGTCAAAATTGAAAGCCTTAAAAATACATCTAAAAATAATTATTTTTCTGCAAAAGTTATTCATAATTGAACCAATGGATAATTAATTTAATTTAGGTAAAAACAAATCCCTTTAGATTCAAAATTATGTTTAAATGTAGAGTGTGTTATGTAGTAAATCATGATAACATCTCCACAAGTTGACATCTAACATCAAGTTGTATACCTGAGATTTTGCATGGTCGTAGATGCATGATAGAATTCTGGAAGGCACACTGTAACTGTCTCGTCAAGCTTCTCTACCAAAAGGTTAGCCACTGTTTGACATTTATGTTGATCTGCAAAAATAGCTTGAATCTCTGCTTCCATAGAAAATAACCCTTCGACTCTTCTGATCGTTTTGTACATTTTTATATCTGACTCCTGAAAATACAAAAAATGTCTTATAACAATGCTTTCATGCATATGTGTATCTAAAAGATACATAAACTTATTGAATTAAATCTGTAGTTAGAAACAGATATTTGATGTGCTTTTAATGAAAATGAATTAAAAATCATACCAAATAAATACCTTCCATTTACATCAAATTATTTGACTCAAGAATCTCTGTGTGTTATACCTTTGAACAAGTTGGGAATGTCTTTAGATTTGCAAGGATACACTGAAGTATACAACATCACACTGCAGAGGAATTTTTATCTTCTGAACTCACGACACAGTTGTGTAAGGGTTGATCTTGAAAAGCTTCTTGAAAATAACCCAATACAATGGTATTTTCTCATTCATTCTAAAAATTGATTCACTCAACTGTGCACAATTTCACTCCGCAGTGTATGGTTTTAATGAATTGTTAACATATTTACCAACATGTATATTTCTACAACTGTGTGTTATGACATAAGTCGTGGCCGGTTTATTGTAAACATGCCATTTCGTGAGGTTAATACTTTAAACTTATTATACACCAATGTTTCAGGATTCAGAAAAATCCTCTGTGATGAGGACCTGCAGTGCATCCTCGCAAATCCAAGGATATCCCCAACCTGTTGAAAGTTACATTAACTAAGAAGAGATGTTTATATGATAAGTGTTGAATTGTTTTGGGGTATACCTTTATCGAATGGTTATACAGAGTTTGTAGTACGTAGTCCACGCGTCTTGTGACGCTGGTTTTCACTTCCTCGACATTTTCTTTCTGTGAATTTATCCGCAGTGTCAACTTGCATCTGTCAGGTGGCAAACTCACTTCTCCCATGGCATTCACTGTAATGTATCGATCTGATACCTTGACATTTGTTAATGGAGTGATATTCTCAAAATCTATATCTTCCATTTTCAATTGTTTCCGTGGAGGACTCGATACAGATGCAAACACCTGAGAAGGTTTGAATCCCGCCATCTGTGTGTTGTATTCAGTGAAGCCCCGTCAACGTCTTCTGCGTCCAGACATGTTTACATCGCTTAGGTAAAAGAAAATTAATTTCCAGTTCAGAGTTATTTAGGTCTTACTAGGAGCAACATTTATTGGAATGTCCAACTTTCAATAGATGATATATCAACAGCTATCTTTTTGACAAATTACTCCTCACTTTTAACAGTTTCAATTTCTATGATTTTTACTGATGATATAAGCGGTGATCGGAAGTGGGATTCCCCCAAGGTGTTTTTTATTCGCCTCGTCCTATCAGTCATATTTCGCCGATATGGCGTCCAAATATGGGTCCAGACCAACGGGTACTGATGGGAGTGACTTCTGGCACCGTGAGAGTGTAGCATGGCAGTACAAACACAGGTATATGATGTTATTTAATTGCTTCAACTGTTTCCTTACTGTAATTGCAATGTAAACTTAGGTGACTCGGGACACGTTGCTTTGGCAGGTAGAGCTATATATATCTATTATCTAGTGTTCTTACGAAGACCAATATCAAGCAATATTACTTCATTCCTTCAACACCAGTGCTTTTATCGAAGTCTTATTTATTAATGTTATTGACATGTTATGAAATTTGCAGCTGGTGAACTTTGTACATTTGTTTACATTTGTGAAAACGCTCTCCGTGCAGGCTATGTTTTGCCTGTTGTCAGTGTCAGTACAGGAGCAAACGGTCGATAGCGTGTGTACGGTTGTGTGTATATATATAATATATGCTAACTGAGAAAACCCAGCAGACGTGTATCGACGCTGCACCAAGAACAGAATAACCGGCGCATCAGAGAACAGTCACAGTAGAAGTGTGTAACGGGAGTTTACATGTGTGTATAGTTACAGCGCTTGACCTGGACTCTGTTGTATCTTAGGTCAGAGGTAATAATTTGTTTCATGTGGATCTGAAGCAAACCTATTCCGACATGGCTCTTTTACTGGACCATATGTAAGTTGATGTTACCAAAATTATTTGCACTCAATAAAAGGGTTGTTCAACGGACTAACATATCTACTTTAGCAAGGAATGGTGGGGAAGTTAGGTGGAAGGCATCAGACCACACAAAAAGTTAAATTATAAAATGTATTGTATTGTAGACATGTAGAAAGCAAGTGTTAAAGCGTGTTTAGGAATTTTATGGATTTTGATAAGAACTTTGTAAAAAGGTACAGCAAATAAATTTGAGTTAAATAGCTTTGCTGTGTACTGTTTGTATACCATTTTTCTCTTAATGAATGTAACAAAATAAGTTGAATGTGCCAACTTTTGTGACAAATTTTATCAAATTTGTGATATTTTCAAAACAAAACTTAAAAGATGTATGTTTGACTTATTTTAAAACTGATATATAAACCTATATTGTATACTAATTTCAACGAAAAAATATAAAGAAAATCACTTTGAAATCAATGGCATGAAAAAACTGCATAATTTTCCTTTTGACACATATAATTTTTATGATCAGTTATTGTGCTTCAATCCTCATTAGTCAACAAAATGGTACTGGTCACTCAAGCCAGTTGTTGCTAAGTATAGTGTCCACACCAAACTGTTCAAATCAGTTGTTTAGCCCATTTTAATGTATGGTGATGGTATGTGGGGCTTCTGAAAACATTGATTTACACAGAATCTAGCAATAAGTATTTATTTGGCTCTCAAGAAGAGGAAATTCGTGGAAGTCATTAGTAAAAAATCTAAACTAAACATGTCAAATATTCTACACTATAACGGTACTACATTAAGTGAAAAAATGTAGAGCATCAATATTGTAATCAATGTAGTTGATGCAGATATGCATGGTATAGTAACCTCTTAAGAGACCGACCAAGGAAATGAACTTTGTATTTGAATACTATTTAAGTCTGATAACTGAATTCTACGATACATCATGCATTTCACATCATTACAGAAGCCATTTATCCCAAATATGACTCGGGTGTCTACCTCTTATGATAGAGATTGGCAAATTTGTAAATTTACACAAGAACCAGAGATTGACCATTTTGTAAAAATATTATAGAAAACGAAATATATTTTCTCTGTGAATGCCCTCTATATATAATGAAATTCAATTTCAGTCATTTAAAAAACCTGATCATTATGCAACAAATTTGATCGTTTTTTTTTTAACTCCTACATCTTTTATTTTGATAACCATGAACTTTTAACTTGTAAGCCGAATCCAGCTGGACATCATTATGTTTGACAATATTTTTATCTTTTTATTGTAAATTATGATATGTGCCACTATGTTAAAATATTGTTGTTGCTAAGATGACGCTTACTATAGTTAGAAGATTAGATAACAACTATGAGGACAGGGGACTTTGATGACTCCACGGCTCGGAGAGCAAACACAAAGGCTTTTATTTGAAAGTCCCAGGGATATGAAAGTAGACTGCTGCCATGGAAGGAGCCATACAAAGTTAGCAAATAAAAATTAGTTTGACCTACTTTCAAGGTCATTGGTCAAATATGTCAAACCTTCAAATGACAACTTTTGAAATACCAAAAGAGCTAGACTCACATTTGGCTGGTAGCTTTCTTGAAAGGAGCAAAAACAAAGCTTAAAGCTTAAAAGGATGTTTACCTACTTTCAGTGTCACCGGGGGTTAAATATGTCAAAACCTTTATACAGCTTCATCTGTATTGAGATTCCTTTAATCTATCTTTAACTTCTTCTGAAGAACTGAAAAGCCTAGTGATATGATATTGAATTTTTTAGTTTCCTTGAAAACACCGAATGAGGTTTTCAACAAAATTTGATCATGCAATCATAGAACTGGCCACAAATAGTAAAACATGGGTATGACCAAATGACCTGGACTTTGAAAGTCATTGTAACAAATGTATACTATATTCTTAATAGTATTATGTAGTGACCTGTAAATGATAAGGGTATAATCAGTGACCTTGACTTATACCATGGGCCTTATTTCATTACTCACAATCTTGTCACCAATATTAGAATGTGCCCTGCAGGTTTTAACCTGACCGAGGGGGACATAGTACCTGTATCTTTGTGTTTGTACTCCATTGGCTCCAAGGGATTTAGTTATAGTGTCATAAAAGGGGACTCATCCCAGCATTGTTTTATTGTTACAGCCCAACCTTCTTTATCATATGACTCCAGTAATGTGATTATCAGTAATTTCAAATGAAACAAAAAAATATCTTGTTTAACGAAAAGCTTTTATGGCAGTCAGACCTAAATGTAGTAGATCTATACGTACATATATAGTTCTTGTCATTTTGCATGTTCTGATGTACTTTACATGGAAATGGAGTGCATGGTTCCATAAATAAAACTTAATTTTTGTTATGAGTTAGCAATGACAACAGTGAATATCTGACTGTATTTATGTATTAAAAGACATTTTCATCAGAAAGTCTGGAAAGTTCTATATTTTTGCCATTAAATGTAGATTTCTTTAAAAAGATTCCTGATCAAAGAATCACATATCCCAGTAAAGGAGTAGGAGTTGTCGTGACCATTACATGCATATATAGAAATTGCCAAAGATTTATTTTCTTGACAAATCAGGAATTCCACAGGGACTTTTATGTATTGGCTTGCCACAGAAACACATTTGCACTAGAAGATGACACTATGGGTAGTAGAGATCAATAGCTCTCCTTGGCACATGACTAAGGCAGTACAGTCTGGGAAAATTAGATTATACAAAGCATTGATATTGATGGCAAAAAGCCACATCAGAATTTTATCTTCATTGGCGAGAATCACAAAACACAGCCATACTCATCAAATTTTCTGTCTGAAGAACTTTATACTCATTACCTCAATGAATATGGTATCATTTATCGTTATGTCTGAGTTTAACTCTAAGTAACATCATTAAATATTAAATTGTTTATCTTTTTGTGTGAGTCACATTTAACGATTATCATTAAAAGTTGTATTGTGAATAGTGTTCAAGAGCATGAATATTAAATGAGTTCTCATTTCATATATGGTACACATTCGTTCGAAACAAGTCCAGGATTTTTAAGTCACCTAACACAGTCTCAAGTGACTTATTGCAATTGCCTTTTGTCTGTTGTTCAGCGTTGTCTGTTGTGCATTGTAAACAATATATATATTTGACTTCTCAATAACCAAAAAGCCCAGGGTGCTGATATTCAGCCGGTAGCATTTCGATGCAGGACTACAAAGTGTATTTATATAGATGACCTTGATCCAATTCCAAGGTCACAGAGGTCAAATATGTTAAAATCTTCAAGTGGTTTCAATTCTTCTGAATAACCAAAAGGCCCAGGGTGCTGATATTGGCCCTGACACATGCTGGGATTGAAGACTACCAATTTGCTCAAATGAATGACCTTCACCCACTTTCAAGTTCAAAAGGGTGAGATGTGTTAAAATCGTCAGTTATCTTCTTCTCAATGACCAAAAGATACAGGATGCTGATATTGGACTCTAGTGTGCTGGGATGAAGGTCCATCTAATTTGTTCAAATGAATGACTTTAACCTACTTTTAAGGTCACAAGGGTGAAATAGATGGATCTTCAGATGTTATCTTCTCATTTCAAACCATGGGTTTGGTTTGGTTTATTGTTGTTTTACATCCTATCGACAACTAAGGTCATTTAAGGACGTGCCAGGTTTAGATGGTGGAGGAAGCCGGAGTACCTGGGGAAAACCACCGACCTGCGGTCAGTCAAACCATGGGAAGGCAAATTGGTGGTGTAGACATACGAGGCAAGATTGACCCAAGGGTTGATAAGTGTGGCCAAAACTAGTCAAATTGACAAAAGAATTCAAAAATCTTCTTCTCACTACCCAGAAACAATAGAATCAAACACTCTTATGTCTCAAGGTGCTTTAGAAAAATTGTGAATTTCATGACCCTGGGGTCCTATATTTCCCCTTGGGAGGGGGTTTACATAATTATGGTTTTGTACATGTATGGGAAATCTCACTTTCAGGCATGATTTATTTAATTACCATTGCTTGGAAATAGTACAAACTTGTTCAGAATTATCAGTGCAGGATGATGGTATCCACATGTTGACCCTTACTGACCTTAGGGAGCTCACGGGTAAGGCTAAGAAGGATCAAACTGACTAGAATTTCAAAAGTCTTCTCTATACCCAGAAATGATAGAATCAAATGCTCTGCATTGATGGAAGGATATTAAGGTGGTTCCCCCAAACTCTGAACTTCATAACTTGGAATCCCACATTATTAACCCTGATGGAAGGGATTGGGTGGTAAATTTTAACAGTTTGTGTAGGAAAATCATGTTTTTTAGCATCATAGGTTAAATAGCACATGGACTTAATTCAAACTTTGTTAGAATTGTTAGTATGGGATGGGAAAAACGATAGTAATCATATATATTCAGGGGTTAATGGCTGGGACCAAAATAATTTATATTGACTGAAACAATTCCGTGTGACCGTTCAGGCAATTATTTCGTCTCACTTGTTTAAAAAAAAAAAAAATTGCATGTTTCTGTGGCAAATATATGCCATAATTGACTTGAATTTCATCATTTACAAAACCTAACACTAAAATAGTCTTACATATAACTTGGTTATGTTATTTTCTGTTTTGTAATTATCATAAGGGCATTGATGATTAAATCATTTGGTGCTTAATTAGAAAGAAACACTGATTTGGAGAACAACGTGTTCATGCAGGTTCAAAATTAGGTTGCTTGTGTGAATGCTTTCGAAATCATACCAGAATGAAATTAATCATAATGTTATTTATTTTTTAATTTTTTTTTGTTTTAGTTCACTGAACAAGTCACGCTTGAAGATTGTGCTAGTGATACAGATACTGGTATGTTTGATGTTGGTGGTGCGAGTCCTGCCAGGAATTACTGCCTTCTTAGGACTTGGGCTGTTTGAGCGACTAAAACACTGGGACTTCCCTGCACCACGTCCGTGGGAGTACCTCTGGATCATCAACTTTATGGCAGCCATATTAGGTCTCAAGTCACTCCCAAAGAACGACATACCCCTTTTGAGGCAGTATGTAATAGGAACAGTAGTTTTCGGAATTTGTCCCATTGCCTATGGAGTTTTTGATCAAATAGATGATTTGTACGCATACTTGAATGAGAAGAAATCCATTGGTACACTTCAGGGATACCCAGCAGTAATTGTATGGTTTATGTTTCTTACCATGGCTATTCAGCTACATGGATTTGGACTATATTTTGCAAGACAGTTATATAAAGCTTGGAAGCCAAGATCCCAAAAGAAGAGAAATTGAAAGTTATTTCATATTTTGTTCATTAATTTTGTATTAAGTGTGCTTGTTTAATTTGTCAGTTTGAAATTGTGTTTGTTAATATGTTCAAAAGTAAATCTGATTTTCTTCATAATACTGGCATATTTTTATAAACAGTAGAATCATGTTGATTACAACATAATATTTCTGGTAAATTTTTGTAATAAATCACTTGTTCAATATTTCATACTCTGTGACAAGGGTAGTTTAATCAGAACTGTGGATGAAACGTTGCAGAGAAAGATAACTTGATTAGGAAGACAAGAAAATCTCAATGACAGTAAATTAAAAATTGAAAAGAAATGCATATTTTCGTTATGTTTTAAAATTTGTTAGAATGAAAATATAAATGCAATAAAAAGGCTGCAGTTAATTGTATATTGACATGGTTTTACCGTAACTAGAAATACAGCATCACAATGATATGGTCGACCTATACCTGAAATGTGCCACTAGCATATCAATCAAGTCATTTTTTTCCATTGTGTATGATACCAGGTATATATGCTCACCAAACCATTCCGGCCTGGTACACTCTGAGAGAGTCAGCTGGAAATTTATCCCTCGTATTTCCATAAGCTTCCATATATAGTTATATTGTGTATCATGTGTTTGCACACAGTTATCCTTTTGTTGCATATTTTGATTTTCAAGATATCGTACTTTTTGTTCCAAGTATTGTCATTAAAAACATGATTTTTGGTGCATTTTGTATTTAATTGTTTATTGACCTATGTCATTCATTAGAGTATTTATTTCCATTACCTGTAGATCATAGAAAGCATTATGGTTGAAAAATTATTTAAAACAGTTCTCTTCAAACACTTTTGAATTTTTTTTTTTTTTAAACCGAAACAGTTTCTGCAGCAGTATGTACATATGATCAATATTTACTCAAAATAAAAATGATAAAATTTTTGCAGCACCAATATTCATGTGGATGTAGTACACAGGTATATTTATGACTAATTATACTGACCTGGCCTAACTTCATAATTACTTCAAAAATTTGTTGTGCAATATATGCCTGCAGTGGTAACAGACTTTAGTAAAATGTGAGCCATGATCACAATTTCATAATCAGGATTTTTTTTTCACTACATCAGCCAATTAGGTCAATCTCCTGACATTACCAAGTCTGAATTTAACTCTTTAAAATGATCCTGCAGGTCCTATGTAATGTCATTAACACACAAAAAAAAAATCCTCAAAATTTGTATTTGGGATGTTAAAGATGTATTCCAAAATCCGAAGAAGATTTTAGAAAAAAAGTGCTTGAATTCATATTGATCAAGGAGACATCGAGCTAGTATGTCAAAAATTACATTAAAATCAGACCGGAGAAAAATGGTATATCAATACAATTTGTATACATTGAAATAACACTAACATTACACGGAAGCAAAATAGAACTGAAATGTGAAATATTTTTTAAACATTCTATGTAAGGGTTTGGCTTTTTATACATCATAGAACATTGTGTAGTTACGGATTTGTTTGTTCCTGAAGTGGCACTGTATGATTTTGTTACCTGCTGTTCAACAATGTGTTCATATTGTGTATCCTTTTAGCCATTTACTGTTGATTATTACACTGTGTGGTATATAAGTTACTTTTGATTGTTGTAGTCTGAGTGGATATTGTGTTGTATGGGTTATTTTTTAATATTATGCTTTGTTATTGTTGTCTGTGCTTAGGTTTCTGGTGTACATATATGTGCTGTTGTTGTGTCTCTGCAGTGCTTTAACAGTATTTCGAAACTTTTTCAACTGTAGAAGAGAAGAATCAACAGTTATAAGAGATACCATTTAAACTATGGTAATGATGTCACTAATAATTTTAAAAATATTTTATTATTGAAGAAAGATGTGTCATTATAGAGACTGTGTACACTATCTAAAATAACATCTTGAAATTCAACTACAAAATTATATTTTAGACGACAAATGCAACATTGAACTAATATTATTCACTCTATGATGCAGACTAGTATAGTGCTATCACAGGGGCATGGGAATTATGACAAAGCAAGGCATTACGTTGTTATGAATTCTGTTGTGTATAGGTAACATACCAAACTCATCAGTTCAATAAAATGGATATTGTGATGAAACAAGGGAGGTAACTCCCCGAATTTTTACTACATGATTGTTGTTCGATGACTGTCTTTGCTTGTCTCTCTTGGTACACAAACTTCAATGTTTTAGTTCTTTTGTACAATCATTAGAATAATCATACAATGTCTCAACCTTACACTGTCACAATTCTCAAGTACCTGTGTTGGTTAATAAAATAGGAGCTATGAGAATATATTTAATAATGTTTTGCTCCAAAAAAGTATTATGAACTCAACATAAGTATGTCAGGACAGATCTCTTATTATTGTATAGATGGTTAGCAATGTACAGTAAAACTTTGTGATAAGCTTGAAATTTAAAATTACTGTGTTTCAGAATATTGCTCAAATTATATAATGTTCATGTGTACAGGATACCTGCACTTGGTAGGTTGGATGTTGTATTATTTATGAAATCAAAACTTCGTTGTAGTACACAGGGTAGTTCGATGTATTCACATTGAGTTTGACAAGTTACTATTCCTGTCGAAATGTATCTTTATCTGTTGTGTATGATGAAAAAAAATGGTAATTTATACTGAGTCAAGTATATTATATTAAAAATTTTGTTAAATGATAAAATGCTACCTGCAAATAAATTGATGACAAGAATTGAAGTCTACAGGTGCTCTAATATACTTTGTTAAGGAGATCTAGGTTTAATAATACCAGTGCAGACAAATTTCCCTATTAACATTACATTCTGAGTCTATGCAATCAGGGAATTGATATATGAAATCCTGTTTTATTAGAATGCAGATTATATTTTTTATGAAGAACCTTGAAATTCATTTATATATATGAAATTTTCTTATGCACTTAGCAGAATAAGTAACTTAGGCACTTTCTTGTTGTGTTGAATGTGACCGTTAATTTTGTTTTATAGTTGAGAATTTTAATTGGTGCAATAGCAGTTTTTTCTTTACAGGTTGAAGGGCTTCAGCAAATGTGTTTTAAATTTAAGCACTGTCACATGTACATAAATACCAACGGGCATTTTAGACAATATTTTTGTTCAAACCCAAACTGTCAGTGTGATGTTTTATTTGTTATGTAAGTTAAAGTTCAGTGACCTTCCCTATCATTAATGTGAAGTCATTCAAACTTGATTGCGTTATTCAGTTGATTTCTATATCACGAGTTATTTGAATGAACTGCTGATTACTGGGTTTAGTTTCGCCACTGTTCCTACTTTCGCTTTGTACAGCTATAGGCTCTGGACCTAAACTTGTGCATTACATAATGGAAGATAGAGTCTAGATATATGTACAATATATAGATCCACAAAGACTTGTAAATTTATATTGAACCTATGTAATTTCACTCAGGAAAAAAAAATAACGAAAAGAAAAATACACATACTGAAATATACTTCTTGAGGCATGTGATCTTAAAGATTTACTAAATTTCTTATCTAAAGAGATAAAATATCTCCATTTCTCATGTAGTGTCGCTTATATTTTCGACAGAAAAAAACCCAGTGTTTTAAAAAAGATGGTATACACAGGTTTTATATTATATAAAGCTTTTACATAGTGTGTACTTTGTAGGTATAGCCATTTAAACCAGCAGTTAAAAGAGATAGTGCTCTTTTTAAAAATATTATTTACCTATCAGAGTTTCCCTGTATCACAAAGAACTTTTGTGAAATGTGAGTTGATTTATTGAAACATATGACCATGCATTATTCTGTTTTCCAATAACAAACTGTCACGTAAACATTACAAACATATGTTCAAATTATGAACCCTATTTCCTGGAATAATGTGCCAACAAATATAAGGACTGTTTATGGAAACCTATACACCTTCCCAGTGAATGGCTCTAGATTAATAATTTCCTGCAAATTTAAGGATGAAAGAAACTTTTACTTGTACTTTAAATAAAAAAGAGAAGTGCTTTTGTTTAAGTAAATATCATGACAGCCCTGTATGCATTTTGTAAGAAATACATCTTAAGAGTTAACAGAAGCTGTGAAAACAGAACCAAATCGTCAAAAGTTAGCATGATTTGGTTTACTTACAGGGCACCTATCAACATTCATCGTGGCTACGTTTACCTTTTTGCATGAAAATAAATCACATATATTGTAGATTGTTTTTGTATGGCTCTAGATCTTAATCCTGATCATGAAACTTTGTTACTATCCTTAACTTTTGAATAAAATTTCTCCCAGTGACATCAATGTGTTGTGATTTTATACCCCTTCATTGATAAAAGTTGGGGTCATAGTGTCCATCCTGTTGATCATGACAGCTCCCAGAGTTCTCCACCAGCATGGTATGTTGTACATCACAAGGTGATTTTATACAAACCAAAATAAAATCATTATGACCTGTTTTGACCTTTGTATACCTCAGTCATATTTTAATATATGGCCTTCAAATTTTGTACACAGATACAGCATTTAAAGGTACTATTTTGTATACAAAAATTCAGTCAATTTCCTTTTGATCGTTGATCTTGGGTACATCTTATACACATGACTGTCCAGACTACTTCAGCCACTGCGTTATGAGAAATGATATGTAGATTTATCATGAATATAACTAATCTTCCATACCATCATTTTGTCATTTACCTCCTTTGTCCTTGGGTTGAAGAAATGTCTCAACCACTGTTTCATGTATAGACATGAATACTAAGCACTTTCAATTTTCAAAGGTCAGAGGTCAAGGACACTGTGATACAAAGTCAATTCTATAGTGGAAGTGTTGGAACGGTCCAGGGAACACTATCCCATGCAGGATAACCAGATATTGCGTACCTGTTCCAAATTCATACCAGGATTGACCAGTTGAATTCGATTGCAGCATCATTGAATGAAAATAAGCAATGGAAGATAGTAATACATAACACGACAAAGAGGACAGCAGAAAAGGTGAATCAATGACTTCAAACAGACATAGTGAGGATATATATAGATCTCGGGTCAGTGTGCTGCAAAAGGAAGTCCTGTGTTACATTGTTACTGTGTTACACAAAACATTACAATTATGTTGATGCCTAACCAGTAGGAGGTAACTTGTTTTCGTTAGATTCGCACTTCTGGGTTTCCTGGTTAATTTTGTGTATGTGCTTTTTATTTGTTAAAGATTCGCACTTCTGGGTTTCCTGGTTAATTTTGTGTGTGTGTTTTTGATCTATTTTTAAATGTCTATACAATAAAAAACAGGTAAAATAGAGATTATGCTTTAATTCAAATTAAAACATGGCACATAAATATCAAAGTCAATTTCCTAAACATAGCCACTAATCCTGCTTTGTCCTTAACTCTACAAGTTCAATTATGGGTGCAAGCGTTGAGCATCGCTGGTGACATTTCACATGTTTACGACTGCCCGTCCTATTCGTAATTGATCGAGATGCACCATTGCATCAACTGCTAGGTCCAGTGTGAATTCCTTAGCTATCTTACACCTGTTGAATGTAACAAGAAGCATCTATATTATGAGGTCATAGAGAGTGACTAAGGTAATTCAACCTTCACAAAATTAATGCTGTGACGATGGAAAACAATTTGAAACAAGTTTATTTTCATTCCGTAAATGAAGTTAAATAAAACTATGGAATGAAAATTTGATATATTGGAACTTGGTCGTATCAAAATTCTGATTAATCAATGATCTATTGATAAAATTTGGCCTGAGGACACTACTGGATAGAGTTATGTCCTTGTATAAGCAAGATAAAAAGTGAAAAGTAGGGACACTTACTTAATGACTCCTTTCTCTAATTTGTCTACAGCATCATGTAATATATCTGTTACATAGGTCAAGGACAGTACATCAGTAATGTGTTGTTCCTGTGAAGTGTGATTCGGTCAAGGTCAATGGGTTACCATAACAAAGTCAACAGGTCATTATGACAGGGTCAACAGGTCACCATGACTATATCTAATGGTAACAGTTTAGTAAAGGTTCCCATAAAACAAGGTCAACAGACAACTGTGTAATATCCATAGATCATGTGGTAACGTAATGTCAGTAGGTTGCAATGAAAAAAGTCAATAGGTCATCAGGACAAGGTCAATAGGTCAACTAGGTCATCAGGACAAGGTCAATAGGTCATCATGATAATATCGATATGTCAGTAATAATGTTAATAGGTTGCAATTACAACATAATTAGGGAACTATGACCTGGTCAGAAGATGAACATGATAACACCCGAAGATCAATGTGAAAATTTAAGTCAACAAGTTGCATTCAAATAAGTCAATAGTTCCCCATGACAAGGACAATAGATGGCTGTGACAATATCCTAAGGTTACTAGGTCAGAATGATACAATAAAAGACTTCCGCATATATTTATGTGACATCCATTTTCATTTGTTACATTTTATCATAGATCAACTGTATTTTTATTGACTTCTTGTGTACTCAGAACTTTTTAAAAATTTCCCCAACTTTCGTTTACAGGGCTCTCACATCCCATTTTGGGACTGGGGCCCGGGGCCCTTAGAATTGGGAAAAACAACCTTGTTTTCCTTAGAATTGGGAAAACTTTGGGTATAAATTGGGAAAAAAGATACTATTTTACATTGGGAATTCGGCCCCAAATCTGGCAGATCGAGAGCCCTGGTTTAAAATCAAATTTGATTAAATATGATTGATACTGAATCAGGTAAGAGTGTATGTTTAATAAGTTGGTCAAGGATACGTTGATATCGTCCATGTTGAGAACAGGACAAATTCCATACTTTGTCAAACAAAAAGCTAACACTGGCCCCTCGCAGAAACAACTGTTGGCTATCTGGTGGGTCCAGCTGTAAGGCAAACCAAATATAAATACAAAGGTTATGAGATTTTTTAATTAGGTACAATTTCATCATAATCTAAGGTATGTGGAAACAGCATGAAGGACAACATACAAAGTAGGTATTCATGAAGATAAAATACTAGGACCCTTTTATGTGCACCAAAAAATTTACAGTCTAACAAACACAGAACTGTGTTATATCCTTAATACCTACATAACAATATATTAATTTCTCTGAATTCTTCAGTCTCACTGACAATGGTTGGTCTGTTGTCATTTATGACATCGTAATGTCACATATGATGACCATGGACATCAGGAAGGTGGCAGTGAAAATATTATGATGGTCATTGATAGCTTGTGTTATTTGATAGGTAAATTCCTTTCAACCTCATTGTGATATCTGTAAGACTTGCACTCCTGCACTAATTATATTTTCTTGTATGCTTGATACAGCCAATAAAATAAATTCTGCACATATGTACACTTGTTTTTATTTACCTGAAGATTATGTTGAGATGTAATCCATTTTCCACAGGCCCCGAGACAGGAGATTAGCTCATGCTTGTGTGGTACAGAATATTTTCTTTTCTCTTCCATGATATTGATGTCTTCCTCACTAGTAAACATACACGCTAAAACAGAAAGTAGATACAAAAGACATTCATGAGACATTGACAAGAAAAAGCATACTTCGTCAGAGAGCAGAATTAAACATGGGTATCAGGGATGATAATCCACCAGCTTGGTAAATGTCCCATTGGCTCTTCAATCTGAGTGAAAGAAACTTCTTAATATTCCAATAAGTATAATATTTAAATAATAATTGTAGTTAAGGAAACAGACCGATGTCTTCATTAATGCTAATACATTAGGTTAGGTAGACATAATGTGATAATATAACTTGTTGTCTTACAATTTGAAATTTTATTAACTTCATTGTTTCATTTTTATATATTCTATACATCGAATCCTCTTACATTTATTATATACATTTCATATTATATATCATTGATAAATATCCAGAAATTTAATTTGGTAGAATCTATTTCAATATTTACTAATATTGTTAATAGAGTTACTAATGTAAACACACCTCCGTTGTCAATGACAACATCCACTCCCACACCCCCAGTCTCCTCCATCACACTGCTGGCTAAAATGTTGCTCCTTTTACTGATGTCTATCACCTGAGCTACAAAATACAAAATGATGTAAAAGAAAAAAGTGAAATCATTGACATCAGACATCAATTCTCTTTTTATCTCCTTCGCTCTTAATACGTTCAGTCTAAATTCTGATCTGAATTATATTACATTTTCATTACTTTATCTGCTTTATCATTTCCCTGTTATCAGCCCACAACAAATTGCAAGCTGAATATGGTAGATGCAATCTAAATTACTTCAAAATGAAATCAATTAAGGTTTTATACAACATACTTAGGCAACAAACAAAAGCAATAAAATATCAACAAACTTCATAAGTAGCCATGGTATAAAGATGAAATTCCACTTTCTGGATGGTAGCTAACTAGGATTCACTTACCTATTGATATTTGTAGACCATCAATAAAGTTCCTCTCATCCTGACTGCTGGAGGTTGTGATGACCTACAAACAAGTAAAGATGTACTACCATGTTTCTATCACTTTTGTAGATCAGCCAAATCAATATACAAAGTCTGTTTTAATTCTACTGTAAATAAATTGTCTTTCAGCAATAAAAATTTGTAAACCAGATTCAAATACACTATATCATGATCATTGCTCATCATCCATGTCTTTGTTCACAATGAATTATTCAACTTTCACATATCAATTTTGATAATAGAATTAATCCCACATGGAAAAAGTTGTTGTACATCACTTTAATCACAATAAGAAGGTACTTTATATAAAGGATGTCATTTTTACAAGCATTATTCATGGGTTCACCTAGGCAGTGCTAAGAAAATTAATTAAACACTGTAGACTTGAAAAAAATTTTACCTTGGCACCCCAATGACTGGCAAGGTGGAGAGCTGCACATCCAAAAGGTGTTGCCCCATCAATCACCAGTACTGTGTCCCCTCCACAAACACGTGCCTGATAATGTAAGGCTGTGTATGCCCTCACACAGTCCCCGATCCCTGCTGCAGCCTCAGTGAAGCTCAATCTGTCTGGCTTTCTGACTGTGAGAGGAATTCAACATATATAAAATTTTAGAGCAAATAACAGTCTGAATACAGAAAAAATAACCTTCCATTTTCTTTAGAGCTGATTGCAATTATTTCCAATTCTATCAGCTTTTCCAAAATTTTGTTATCTTTACATTTCAAATTTATGATTCAATTAAACATAAAATTTCCTTGTATAGCTAATTTTTCATACACTTTTAATAAACATTTAAGTTTTAGGTGAAAATAATCAGACCAAGTTTTACTCACCTACATCATACTCAGACAATAAACAAAATTCTCCACATCCTGAGTATCTGGCATTTAGTGGCACAATACCTTAAAAAAACATATTGTTAAGGTAAATTTATCTTAGTGAATATAAATGAAAACTGATTTATAAGAATTCCTCCCCAGATGTTTCTGAAACTATCTTTCAGTAAAAGTCATTAAAGATGGATAACGAAGTTTCATATCACATACATTTCATAACTTAATCAAAAACTGATTCAATGCAATTTTTTCCACAAAATTCTTCTTCTTCAAACTTTTCTGGAAATTAACAAATATGTTTGAGTTCTTTGTCCTAGAAAAAATGTTCTTTATATCTTACAAAAATAATTCATTTTTTCAAAATCACTTTCTTGGGTTTTTTTTGTTTGGTTTTGTTTTCCTTTAATAATTTACAAGATTTCTTCTGCATTCATTGGTTGTGAAAGTTATTAAACCTTTAGCCAAATTGGCCCAAAACATCAGGTTATTCATGGAAAAGAATTAATTTTACTGGTAATTACAGAAACTTCTTCAAATTTTATTTCAATTCAAACAGTGATAAGTACATGAAGGCCCAAACTTTCAAGAAATGTCTCTAAAACTGAGATCTCACATCTTTAAAATATCATGAGGTTCTTCACATGCACAGAATATCAATCTTCATAATCACTATTAATGATGATCATATCTCACCTACAACATTGTCTCCGAGAGCTACACTGGTCACAGACTGACCAACTTTGACGACAGTGCCAGCCACATCATGTCCAACACTGTATCTGTCTCTCTGGCTTTTCTTATGTACTTCTGTCAGTATCTGGAATATTAAAACAAGGTAATGATATATAACATCAAATTAACAATATCATTTAATAGAAGATGTTTGTTTCAGCATTGATGCTGATTGTATTTATAATCTGAAGCTAAAATGGTCAAAAGGCTTACATACCACTCTCTTATTCAAAAGGAGTTCTAGAAAATGTTCAAATTCAGTACCAGTAATGTCATTCAGTTCAACTTAGCCATTTTTGTAATAGCAAACTAAATCAAATATTGTTGAGCTTGGCCTCCTAGTTATTCAGGAGAAACTGTTGAGATTTTAGCTATTTCACCCTCGTGACTTTTAAAGTATACAGAAGTCATTCCTTTGAAAAAAGCAGTCCTTAATCTCTACATACTCCTAGTTATATTTAATTGCCCATGATTTTAATCTTTGAAATTATGAAGAGTTCAAAGGTTTTAAAATACATCAGCCTCTTTTATCTGAACATCTAATGATCCTTATATCCAGTTTGCTGCTTCCCAAATATCAAGAGACTGAGCCTCTTTGACTGTAACAGGTATTTAACAAAGGAATAGACGTCGGGAGTAGGCACAACAAGAAGCAGTTCCGGTCTGATTTATTCGTGCTAAGAGTTGTTTAAACGTTTCGGATCCAAGCGATCCGTCATCATGGTTCTGATGACGGATCGCTTGGATCCAAAACATGTAAACAACTCTTCGCACGAATAAATCGTGGATTGGACCGGAACTACTTCGTTTTGTGCCTACTCCCGACGTCTATTCTACTTATTTATAGCTGTTCCCAGAAGGAATTTCCTGATTTCACTGTTTGCGGGACATTGTGTCTCCAACCCCCGTTCTTGAAAAAGAAAAACAGAAAAAAAAGGATCGATTCCAAAATTGACAATTATGTATGATAAATGTGACTTTTCCTTTTTTCCTTTTATTTTGTTATCCAGTCAATACAGCATTAAATATAATATACATTAATTTGTATTACCTTTGTGTTATGTTTTGCTAAAGCACATGCTTTTACTTGTACAACAATGTCAAATTTCTCTGGCGAAGGTACCTCTATCTGAAGCATAAGAACATCACATTATAAATCACTATGTGCATACTTAATAAAACTGTATCATGAATAATGAAGTGGTATAACTAAGTCAGCCAGTTAAGTGTACCTCTAAACTGGAGACATACATAGCCAATTCAATATATATATCATTATAATAAGTGCATATTTAACAGGTTGTCTCAAAACAAACTCCTAATATAATTAAGTACCTCACAATATAATAGTAAAATGTAAAGATAATATCACTTAAAAATCACTCTCCCCCACTCCCCTGATGACTTCATTGCATTGATAAAAGGGTCATAATTAGAGTATCAATGTATTACTTGTCATTTCATGCAGTTCAATTACACAAATGCAACGAAATTACATAATATCTGTCATAATCGGTTAAAATAAAGCTGTTTCAGCTAATAAATCTTGATGCAAAATAAAACATGATACATATGAAAAACTTCTGGTTACAAATGAAAGCAAAATTTTCATGACAGCATCTTTTAAGTCCCTTGTGGGTTTATAAAATGTGTAATTATACAATTTGGTTACATATTTGAAGAACAGTTCCACATTCGTCATTTCATTAATTTGATCTATTCATCAAAGAAACCACTTACATCGGTTTCCAGGGTAAATTTCGGAATTCCGTCAGTTGGACTCAATGCATCCTGCACCACAGATCTCATTCTTGGTAAAAGTAACTTGCTACCGGCTAGTTAAAAATAGTTGTCAGCTAGTTTTCTTTCTAGGCCTATTGTGAATTGTGATTCGCTATTTTGAATATTTGTTATAAAATATCAATGTTGAAATAAATAATCCTTAATGAAATGTCCATTAAATAGAGCGAATAAATATACATAACTTTACCATTATCAGAGTAATCAGTTGAAACGAAAATAAAACCGGAAGTGGTCTGTGCTTCGACACGCCCCCATCCTTCCCACAATTCATGCAAATTCCGGTAAAGCTGGGGTGGTGACTGCTGAAGATAAATTTTCATAATTTTTGAGTTGCTGCAGACTATTTCTGACCTTGGAGATTAGAGACAGAAGACGAAATCCGAGAAATTGTTCATTATACAATTATGCATGGGATTTGACTCGAAGAAGGTACTTGATCTTTGCAATTTGTCCAATGTTGGCATACGGTTTTTGGCCGGTGCCATGAAATGATGTGAACTTATGTCTACTTCAAGAATTCAATTGATTGACTCGCCGGATAATATCAAAGTTTGTGTTTTTATACATTTCTTAGATATACTCACACGACGTAGTAATATATACAGTGCTATGTTTTGCTTAAAAGTGCCCTTCATTATTTAGGTCATATCTTTAATTTGAATTGAATTGTTAAATATTGTACTGTATATAATTAAGAATGAAGTACACTTAAGACTAAACGCAATTTATTTACTAGAGAAGTTTTTTCAATTAGATCATGCTGGAATATCACCTTGGACAGACGCTATTATGTGTTTTCTCGGATATATTTACCTGTAATTCCTTTTGGGTGATTTTCAACAACAAACCAATATTTTGATAGTCCAAATTTGACATTCTGTTGACTTTTTTATATTGGTCTGGAGTCAATAAATGTCAAAACTCCAGCCCAATATAGAGTGAGGGAAGTTAGCGATGCATGCCTATGTTAGCATTCAATTAAGAAGTTGTCATTTTCACATGAATATTACATATGGATCAGAAGGTATGTTCTTTATCTTTATCTATCATTGTCGCATTTCAAAGTTCAGTGTATATTTAAATGCTTTTTATGTATCTGTCCATATCTTGATGGAAATTGAAACAGAAACTCAAGTATGTGACTTGACAAGATTCTGCAACACCCAAGCCATTTCCCCCCAAAAATATGACAAAAATTACCATGACAAATATACACACATCCACTCATGATAAGCTTAATTTCACTTAAGAAACAGCCAAACACTCCATCCTTTGTCCCTGCAGTTTGCTACTAGATCTGCATAGTTGAGGCTGTTTCTGTTATGTGCCTCCTCACAACTCTCCCATGACATTGTCAGCTCCACTACAACAAGTGGTTTTTAGGACCATGTCTATTATGAGAGGGCACATAGTGTTGTGCATTTCCCTCTATGGTACACTGTTTCAGATCAATGTCCTATCGTAAGAAACTCTCAACAAATTTCATTCATTTTCCCTCAAGAGTTGTACACCTTATTTTAAGGTTAACACCAATCAAAAAAAGAATTAAAGGTCACACTATGCATGGAGACCTGGACATTCATGTCTTAGACATTTTCTAGTATATTGAAGTATATATGATAACAATTTTCCATGGTTCCTTCATCAACATGTAATCTTGTAAGTCACTTGTATGTTTGAGGCATATTAATGATGATTCATTGCTCACTTGGTTGAATGTTTGGTACTAGTGACAAATACTATGGTAATTTGACTTTATGTTTTTAAAGTTTCTGCAGGATCTTCGATAAATCTAGATACAAACAGTGACACCACCAAGGACATGCAGACTGATCACTATAATTCAATCATTTGTCCAACCAAATTACTTCCTCAACTGTAGTTATCATATTGATTACAGGCAAGTCTTTTGTTGTTTGGATTATGAACTTATTGAATTACAAAATGGCTGACAGATTTCCATTTTGGGTTTTGATGATAAAAGTTTGTTCTGATTTCTATTCCTCTGGCAATAATAGATGAATCTGTCTTTAAGGATGGTTCCCTGTGATCTGTAGTTGTACACCTTCAATACTGACCCAAGACCCAAAAGGGGAAGTTAGACAATATTTTGCCTCAAAACACTACTCCTTCTTAAAGCCTTAGTAGATTTCAACCACATTTGACATGAAACATTATCAGGGAGTGGCAATATTATCAAACATGCATGAAGTGATCCTGAGATTGTGGTTGACCAAATCCTGTTTTTATGCTTTAGTCCAAAATTCTTACTCATTGAGAACAAATAATCAGAACTTCTCATTTTTCATTCACACCAGTTGCAATGAGAAAAATATTTTGATTTTTTTAAAGAAAAGAAAGAGATGATTTGTTGTTACTTTACAGCCTGATTGAAACTTCAATATGGCAACTGCAGTACATAGTTATTTTATAACATGATGGTGCAACTGTTTTTCATGCACAGAACCTACCATTTATGAGTTTCTGAATTCATCAGATTTGTCAGACCACTATCACCGAATTCTGTGGGTTTTCCATCCATTCATCGATTGTCAGATGGCCGTTAAGTGCCATGGCCCTCTTGTACTTGAAAGAGATTTGAAAGTCATAAATAATACACAGCATCAATTGAAATGACACCATGAAGCTTGGCATTTTTTCATATGAACTCCAAAGCTACTCAAGTAAATTAAAATGCAGGGGAGAGTATCATAGTGTAAGTGTTATAAATGTCAAAGGATTGCAAACAAGGAAATAAATTTTTGTGTTTTAAAGTGTATACTGTTACATTCTGTATCATAATCTGTCTCTATTATCAAAATCGTTGCTGTACACTTAACGTATATAAAATCCACTTAGTGGAGCTAGAAATAACAGGAAACACTGATTACTGATACGTTTGTGTCTGGTCATGCATTGTCAGTGGTTAAAAATTAAATCTAAAGATACAGTGCAAAAAACTGAATGAGGAAAGTGAATACTATAATAATGAAAAAGTAATTCAGGTTCAAAATATCAGATTCATATTAGTTGATATCAATGATAAGTGTTTTTGGATACATGTTCTGCGAATGTAAGGATTTCATGTAGAAGTACCTGGTGCATAACTACACGTATACATGAAATATGAAGTGATATGTACCAGTGATGTAAGCTAAAGGTGAGCATTAGATGCATATACATTGTACTGCATAAATTTTTTGACAGAATTTCAACATTTTTATGTTATCTATAATGAATAACCCTTTTTAAATTTCAGTGTACATGTTCAATTATGTATTTATTCTAGTGTACAACTTCTGTAGTAACTGAATGAGTAAATAATTATAATATTATCTATACACTTCTGTATTTGTATGTGAAAAAAATTATATTTTCTTGAGTTTATGTAGAATTATACGGGCTATTGTAAAATTGTGTTTGAAATATAATACTGGTACTATGTTCAAATAAAACGGTATTTTATTTTTGAATACAATTTATACATCTACATAAATTTATGAAAATATCATTGTCTTCAAATTTTCATTTCATTCTGTTTTTGGTTGTAAAAATGTTTTATTTGTTACATGGTAGTCTTTATTACTGTTTCCTAGCTGATGTTGAAAATTGTATTGAAAATAGACTTTAGTTAAAAGGAGCATATCTCTTTCTGATATGTTTTGATTCGTCAGACCCTTCTGACAGGAATCAAACCCATGAACGCTGACTTGGAGTTCCACTGCTCTACCGATTGAACTAAAGGGAAATTGCCTATCAGGAAAAGCTACAAGTAGAAGGCATACTTATACTTAAGTACTTGTACATGTAATGCAGTGAGTTTGCATTATATAGTCTGGACAATTTGAAATTGTCAACTTACATTGTACACATGTACTTGTAGTAATTGATACTCAATGACTTGACAGTTTTCATATGATTTCAGAAATTTTATTTATAATTGTACTGTGCTCTGTATATGAAGTAACATAGAAGCTTTTACATGACATGAATGTTGTAGAGAAATCTACTTAAAACTGTAGACGAAGCTGAAATAAATGTTCTTTGAAACATTGCTTCACTCTTCAGTGTAGACTGAAAACATCAATCCTACAGAATCTGATGCTGTATTATTCTTCAGTATTCAAAATTGATGAAATGTAGTTTCTTTTGTTTTATAGAACTTGCTGATGGGTGCAACCAACGTGTAAAACAATGGCAGCTGCAGGAGGTTCGTTTTAAATTAGATCATTTGAAATTGTTAAAAGTACATTGAAACATTTAAGTGTCACACATTTTATAAACTCTAATGGTATTTTATATTTTTATGCTAAGAGCATTTTCAATGCTCTTCAGCATGTTGCTATCACCCCTGAGGCTGAGTATCAGTACCTCGTTTTCATTGGTTCATAAATCGAAAGTTTACTCCTACTCCATCTGCCGGACATTACCGTAATCATTGGATTATCGCCCCTACAAGTTGCTGATGCTAGTCATTAAATGAAACAACCTTATCGACATTTTCTTCATTACCTGTACATCAAGAAAATGTTTTGTGTTGTGTATTAATGATAATCAGACATCGAAATTTGTAAATACAATGACAAAGACTCACGTTTATGGTGGTAAATTTTGCGAGGCGATGCCAATATGGCGGCTTAACTTTCTTTTCCGCGCGATGCATTGTTGGAGTCATATACATTTGTATATCTTTCTATTTTTCTTTTTTCGAAAATTTACTTCCCGTTTAATACTGTTGATAACTATTAAAAATACTGATATATGTAGTTGAAAATAAAAATGAAACTAAAATAAGAATGATTTAGAGTAGCATAAAATTTTGACGGAAACAGCCAGGCTGCTCTGTGCTGCTGGACCCTGAAAGAAGATGGCGGGTAATTCATGTAGGTAAGTATCACTATATATATATATATATGTTAGCTGAATTTGAAGTCAATACTTATACTGAACTATCAATTGCATTTTTTGCAACAATTCATTTGGAATGAGCCTTCGCATCTATTGAATTTAGGCTTGACGGCGACGCGCAAGCTGGGCACTGCCGCCATAGCACTTTTTTTTTCAAAATATTTTCAAGACTTTTCCCTTGAAGCAGTATGCATTTGAAAAATGTTATGTAAGCATCTAGCACATTTTTGTTGCTTCCGTAAAGTATTTCAGTATTTTGAAACAGATTTATTTTGGAATGATCGTTTCATAATGGTCTCATCGCAGTCACTTCTGTCAGTGGCCCAACAGATCAGAAATTAACCAGAAAAAAAACTTATCCGTAATATTGTACTGTACTACTTACGCTACCGTGAATAGATCTAGGAATCTGTCTGGGTAATATATCGATTTTACTTTAAAATATCTGTCACTGTCCGCGCTATTGTAGGTCTAGCTCTTTCAAATTTCTGATCGGAGATAATTTATAAGTACCCCAACGGCCAAAGGCCAGAGTATGAAATCGTACGGGAACTCTACAGCTATGCTAATTTTAAGGTTTACATGTGAAGTTAATATATATAGTTTTAGCTTAATTTTAGTTTTTGTCTTTCTGACATGATGTCTCGTTGATTCTGTTGAAGAGTGATGCATGTGAACGATTACAATATGAAGATTAGGAATAATGAAGATGTCAATTAACATCTGATTCCCGGAAAGTATTTTAATAAAGATTAGGATAAACCTAGCAAAGTGTTAGGTCCCAGTGTGAATGTGTAAAGTTCCAGTGTGAATGTGTAAAGTTCCAGTGTGAATGTGTAAAGTCCCAGTGTGAATGTGTAAAGTATTATTGGTACAATTGAAATTTTTGATATATGTACAGTATTTGTTCATCTCAGAAATTTCAGTATTATGTCAACTGCGTCCACTTTCAGTTCAACACTTTTGATTCATCAATTTTACCCAGCCCTAGGCTCAATAATTGTCATTAATTGTCGACTGTTTTTTAGAGTTTTGTTTTCATGGTGAGTAGAATGAAATGAGATAAATAGTTTAACCAATACCCCTCGAGAGCTAATTAAGACATTGCAGTATTATCATTTTGGGCCTTATTAAAAGTCAAATTGCAACCTTTAAGAAACTCAAGTGACTGTAAGTACAACAATAAGATGTCAATAATCAATGGAATTGATTAATTGAGAAGACATTTTCTTAGTACAGTTAACCAGGCTTTGTAGTGGTTTGTTCAGAACTGTAGTTCTGGTTAAGTAACCATTAATTGTGTCCTTTCAGTTACAATGACATACATTTTTGAAATACCTCTACTGTAGCTAAATATGGCATTTGTAATAGACAGCCAACATTAATTTTGTGATAGACATAGCCAAATTTAATTTTAGGATCAGTTAGGACAGCTACTGTTTGTAACAGGCATGGGTTCAATTACATGATGATGTAATTGATGAAATTACAATTACATTATGAAAATGGCATTGCCATTGCATGACGGTCCAATGTAATTAATTAAATTACACATTACCTTTCAAGTCATAATGATTTTTGAAATACAAACGTCAAAATAAATTATCATACTGCACAGATTTATCTCATGAATTTAACTTTATGATTCAATCTCTGTATGACCATGGTCAAGATATTCTTATTTTCTAGCTGTCCATCACTTCATAATTTGACAGTCCTGAATGTCAAAACAATTAATTATATTTAATATAGACTCCTATTGGGTAGTTCAAGACTATAAGCTTATACAGAAGTGTATATTTCTTGCACATAATCATAGCAATAAAGAAATATAGTTATTTATTTGCTTTACTCTCTTTCAGCAGGTGGATGTCCCTGAAGAAATGAAATCTGGAATGGTAGAAGGTATCTCTTGATTATTCTAACTTGGAATTGGCCATTGTGACCAACAATGGATTTGAGGACCTTATGGTGGAGAAAAACGTCCTTCTAACCGACCTCCAATTAGATGTTGAAGATGGTTAATCACTTGAGGATATGCTAACAACCATGTTGCCTTTTAAGGTCACAGTACTCTCTAAAGGCGGCAATATAATTACCATCACAAAAGAAGAATCAACAAATGGCAGAAACTAAAAAAATGTGGAAAAGATCATTGTATGCTGCATTTGTAGTAAATTTCTTTACAATCTTCAATTTACTTAAGTAGAAAGATTCACTAGTTATACCAAGTTTATGTAGAAAGGCTCACTGTATACTGAGTTTGTAGTGTACATAGAAAGGTTTACTTATTTTTTTTTTCTGAGTTATGTATATACAATATATAAAAAAACTTTTTGTAGAAAAGATCACCGCATACTGAGTTTGTTGTTTACAAATGTGTAGAAAAGATCGCTGTATACCGAGTTTATAGTTTACAATTGTCTAGAAAAATCACTGTATACTGAACATAATACAACTTCTGTTTAAAACCTTCATTTAAACTTAGACATGTATTTTTTTATTTGTCTTAAAAGTCTACCTACAACAATTTTGTGTATGCAATCTTGTACTAGGATATTGACATGACACGATTACATTGCTGATCAAAGCATGGAAAGTATACTGAATAAAGAAAACAAGATATAAGCATCTTTATCATGTTTTTATTTTTATTATTATCATTATTATTTTTCCATGATGTCTGTCCACATGGAATTTGTAAGCACTCTTGTGCATTCTTATACCACCAAAAGGGTGGGTAAATCGAATCAAGTTGTCTATCTGTCCATCCATCTGTTTGTCTGTCTGTAGACACATCTTGTCTAGACAACTCCAATGAAACTACAGTAATATTCGGGACAATGTGTAGATGTGCATGCACCATTTTCCCCTGGAAATATTGATTGCCATGGCATCTGGTCAATATAGACAGGTTTTGCATGTCGGTCAACTTCTAAACCTGTGGACCAATTTCAACAAAACTTCGCAGGAATATTAGGGAACATGTGCACATGCCGCTGTGTTTCAGAGGATGTTTTTTTGCAAAAGGTCACCATGGGGAGATAACTAAGGCTGTGGGTGATGGGGGTATTAGTTATCATTTGGATTACAGTTTCAGTTATCCCTGGGCAATGTGGAGAGGATATAGTAATGATTTTGAGGATTGAATGTAGAGGTCACAGTACTTGCATAAGTACTATATGATTACCTTGTAAACGCATTGAGACCAAGACAGTTAGTATACCTTAATCAAATTTGGAACATGTATCCCTTGTGAGAAGTCGGTTTCTTTAGAAATTAAGGGTCAGATATCAAAGATCAAGGTCACAGTCAAAAAACGGATAGTTGCATGGGGGTGTTTTTCCATTGTATTACCCTTGTTTTTCTATCAAATTTCACAACCTAAAAGATATTCACATCTTGTAAATTTCAAGGTTCAAGGTCACTGTAAGGATGTTAAAAAAAATGATAATACAAGAGGAATGAAATATCTTGTGACAAGTTTTAGAGAACAAAGAATATATAAACATGAAAAATTGGAACAAAGTCAATATCTACTTGAAGATTCCCAGAAAAAGTACAAGGAGAATAAGACCAGGTTTTCTGGAAGAATAGGCATCTTCTATTTTAAGTTATGGTGACAAGTCATGTTTGTTTTAGAAAATTGGCACTCTTATGCAGTCGTTTACAAACAATCTGGAAAATGAAGCTGTCCAATATTTGTATGTAGCATGTTATTTGCATGATGGTCTAACTAATGGTCTCAAACCAATAGGATACACAGTCTTTAAAGTGATAATATGGTGTCCATGATCAGCATTCCCTACAATGTATCCAAAGAAATGGACAACTTCCCTATCATTGCATCTTGGAGCCTACTTGGGACATGTATTACATAAGTAATACTACTATGCTTGTTATTTCTGATATCTGCTGGTCATTTTTTATGGGCTGCAATGATTTACTGATTACATATAGTTGGTTTCATTATATAGCAAGCTAATAACAAAGAATTTATTTTTTAATGGTCTTAGCATACCAGTACTTTCAGTACTTTGATTTAGTATAATGTACTACTGAATTTAATTTAGTGAATTGACATACATTTGAATATGAAAAGTTATTCATATTTCCTCTTTTGCAAAATCAAGGATATATGTTCTCACTCCAAAATACATGTAAGACAACATGGCATTTAGCCTCTGGGACAGCACTAAAAGCAGAAAGGAAATATGCTGTTTATCATTCAGTTGTGGAGTGGGATATCATTTTTTCCTCAATTTCATACAAGTTCAGGAAGTTAATGTGTAGCACTACTTGAAATACTTCAAGAACATATGGTAGATAATAGGTATGTGTATTGAGTATCTCCGAAAGTGTGTAAATATCTATTACGTCTTTCTGGTCTTTAAACTCTTAGCATTATGTAAATTACATATATAGATAAATGTATATATCTACATTTTAAAACATTATTTGTGGCAGGTGGTGCTGCTTGGATGATCACGGGAGAGGATCGGACCAAGCATGATTCCCAGTTCTTTCAGCTAAGGCCAGTTAATGGATTTGTTACAGGTAGGCTCTGGGAGATATGGATTGGATAACAATGCTGTTGTTTTCTTGTGTAATGGTAATCACACTTGTTTTGCATGATATTGTATTTTGAATCCTGTTCCCCACTTTGTCATAAACATATAGAACCTTGGAAAGAAAGTACAGAATTGATATGTTTTATCCATTCTGATAATCGTCCTTGATAAAGGTGACCAAGGTATCACTATTGTCACAAGAGTGAAGTATTTATCCAATAATATTACCAGGGTACTTGTTTTTTGGTACATTCTGTGTAATGAATATTTTGCTTTAGGTGACCAGGCCAAGGGCTTCTTCATGCAGTCTGGTTTGCCCACTGCCATCCTGGGACAGATTTGGTAAGTACGATATGTAGCAAATAATATGCCTTTATATTAAGTCTTTGAATGAGTTGTTCCTTTCCATAGTTGTCTTGTTGTCTACAGATTACTTTTTCCAATATTGGATTTGCTGTTTTAAACTGTTTGATGTGTTAAAGAATATAATTCACATACTGTATATATTTGCTGTAATGTCGAATTTATGTATTCTTATTCAAAGAAGAAAAAATTACGTTTGAAAAATAAACCTGATGTATAGTTGCACATGTTCATTAGAACTGATTCCCAGCTTTGGTAAATGGTAACAAACTTGGATTGTTATAGGACTCTGGCTGACATGAACAATGATGGCAAGATGGACAAGAAGGAGTTCTCTATTGCCATGCATTTGATCAAGAAGAAGCTGCAAGGTTATGAGTTACCAAAATCCCTGCCTGCCTCCCTGAAGGCAGACCCAGTTCCCCCTATGATGGGATCTTTCGGTGGCATGTCTGTTGCCGGTCCAGGCACAATGATGGGGTCTAAGCCAGGCGGTGTTATGGGCCAAGGTAATCATTTGGAGCCAAACTAATTATCCTCAAGTTCTCACTGTTTAAGGTCTGTCACAGGTACAAAATTTCAGACTCAAGTACTTGAACTTTGAAACCTGTCTCATATCTAGGTACTCGAAACATTTGCAAAATGCATCTCTGCTGTTACAGTAAAATGTGACATTTTCTGGGTTACAAGCTGCACAAGTATATAAGCCATAGAGTAGAGTTTTACTGACTTTTTCGATTTGATTTATATATAAGCTGCACCAGAATATAATTAACACCCTGTCGTACAAAATGGTAACATGAAATGGAAACCATTATGTTGACCAAAGTTCATTGATAAAACAGACGGCCAAGAGCAATTTATAAAAATTGTCAGTTAATAAAGTTTGCAAATGAATAAACACAGGTTGTTTGGCTTGGGTGCCTGCAGAGATTGTCGCAAAGATATAGGTCTTGACATTACATATGGTTTATAAGCAATCTCTCAATCAGTGTCTGTACTGTTCAATATCAAAGAAGGCTTTTTCATGCTGACCTAATTCTTATAGTCCCATAAATTATTTCTTCTTGTATGTTAAACGCAACCATTCATATCATAAACAAGTATGTTGTTCATTCTATAATTTGACCTTTAACCTGGTGACCTATCAATCCCAGGATGCAAAAGGCTATTGTAAAATCTGCTATGACTTCGAAGTAACTGTGAAAGTCCAAAAGATATCATTGTGATTTATATTAAAAGGTATGATTTATCAAATCCACGAGAATGTGATTTCAATCTTCAAATCATCCTGTATACAATTTGCTTCAGTCACAAACACATCATGGACAGGTACTCATTTTTTTAGAAAAACTCGGTACCGTCTTGTACTGGTGCGGTTTCATTTTTTTTTTTTTTATCCTGCTGATTTTTTTCCATCCACGCCAGAATCACATGGAAAATAATGCTGCTTATCATAATACAGTTAATTATCATCTGTGTTACTATGATTGGCATTGGCATTCTTGATACAAGCCTTAGAAAAGTATCATAATATTTTTTGCAATTTTTCTTTAGTTTGTTCATTTTTAATCACCCTGAGGAGAAAACTTATTTTTATGCTAAATATTCTTTTCATATTACAGCAGCCATGCCAGCGATTGGCAGTATGGCCCCAACAGCAATGGTAGCCAGTCCTATGACTATGCCGGTCATGTCTAATGGAGTGGCCCCACCCATGTCCCAAGCTGGATTTGGAAGTAAGACATACTGTTTAATTAGACACAGATAATAGCTTTTTGATATACCAGACTTGTCCTATTTAATTCCGTTCTCTTTATTCTGAAAATCTAAAACATGCAAAAAAAAGCCAAAGACACATCAACAACAGCAGTAGTAAAGTAAGAGGAAATTGAGTTGAAAGGTTTGTGAATTAACCTCCTGCAGAAAATAACTACTTAACTTTTTCCCCCTCTCAGTGATGGGATTGCAAGCTGGAAAACCACGGACTGGGTCCTTCACAGGAAGTCCACAACAGCCAATGGGTGTTGGGTATGTATATTAGAGATAACTGTAAATGAAATTCTTGTATCAGAATAAATGTCTGTTTCCAAATTAAAGCAAAATGTGTGACCTTAGCACTACTTACTGGTAGATGATACATGATATGATCTAGAAATCATTTCATAATTTTCTGTAGGCTGGTACATTAGTGCATGATGTGTGTTACTTTCTGAGTGCATGTGACATTAAGATTTTCGATTACAGACAGATGAGTTCCTTTGCAATGCCCCATCCAAGTAAACTGAAGTACACTCAACTATTCAATACCAATGATAGGAACAAGCGAGGTAGTTTAACAGGTAAGATTTGACAAAATAATCACTTTCGATTGAAGTGGAAATGCTTGATATCTTATAATATTTCTTCAACAATAATACATTACAGCTAACACATTTTTAGGTCTTATAACAGAACACTGATAATGGATTCAAGATTTATGAATTTGAAGAATTGTAATTGGAGGTTAAAATATGTTATTAGTATACAGATGAAAATGAAATGAGGAAACAAAATCTTGGTAAACTATCATGAACTGGACTAGCATTGTGATGTGTCCTGTGAATAAAACTGACACAAAAAGTTTTAGGCAGGTATTTAAATGCAATAATCAAAAGGCATTGTTTATGATCAGGAATTCATACTATACACACATTCAACATTGGTTGTTTGTTGTTTATCATGGAGATTGATATATGATATACATTTCATACTTTTCACATCAACATTGATTGTGGTAATGATAAATACTGGTTTTCCTTTATCTGACATTGGTTGTTTGTTGTTTATCATGAAGATATACATTTCATATCGGTTGTTTGTTTATCATTATATTCAGTACAAGTTTGATACATGTATTTGCTGTTTGACTTGTTAGGTGTTGAAGCCAGAGCAATCTTCCTACAGACAGGTATACCACAACCGATTCTGGCACAAGTTTGGTAAGTATACAAAAGGACTGTATTACCTTACATGGAACATACATCATTATCAGTTTTTATACGCCCGTCAAAAGATGGACGTATTATGGTATGGTGCTGTCCGTCCGTCCAGCGTCTGTCGTAAACTTTTATTTGTCCGGAGATCTCCTACATTTTTCAGCCGATCTTTATGAAACTTGGTAGGCTTAACCACCATGATATGAAATTGTGTTTTCCTGAACGGGCTTTTGATTAGACGATTTGAATAAGAGTTTTGCCCCTTTGCTGTTTTGGATTTTCACAGGCGTATTTTGTTCCGCTTTGCGGTACTCTTGTTGTATATCGGGAACATTCTATTATTGAAAATAATTCTCATAACAGTCCTATTATATACAGCTTCAAACAAACAGATTAAAAATACAATCCCATAGCTTTATATGGAAAAGAGTTTTGAGATGGATGAAATAAGCCATGTTTAATGGGTATCACTGATTGTAGGTGTGAGGTGTTCGCAAGTTGTTTTGATATAGAGTTTATTACTTGTTAACAGGGGTCTGTCAGATGTAGATAAGGACGGGAAACTCACCTGTGATGAGTTCTGTATAGCCATGCACCTGATAGATTTGGTTAAGATGGGAGTAACACTGCCTCCAACCTTGCCTCCGGAGCTCCTCCCAGTCAAAGGTCGCTCGGGCAGCTTTGGTCCCCCACAGGTCAACCCGGTACAACAACCTGGCCAACCTGTTCCAGGTAAGTAGTCGCAGATGTCTATTTTAGATATTCCTCAGAAAATTGTGATTAACAATTCTGTTCCATATTGTTTACTATATTGCATTCCTACTGCTAAATGTTTTGTTTCGTGATTCTGTCATTTTGATAAATTAGCTGAATCTGGAACTTTAAAGGAAGCTATGAATGTAATTCATAAATTGAAAGTAATAAAATATTACATTGGCTGACTTGGATAACTTTTGCTGCAGTTTGAAACTGATTGTCAGTTTGTACAATGTTCCATTAATATTACTACAATTTGTCATCTCTAAACAGTAAATTTTATGGATAATGCAAATTTATTTGATTTTAGATGTATTCTTATTGAATAGTACTGCCTTGTTGTATTCAGTAATTCTGATTCTTGCCATTTATCACTATCAGGTAAGCCCAAGGATGCATTTGAAGACCTGCTGGGGAACATGGGTATGCCACCTCCACAGCCTTTACAGCCCCAGGCCAATAGCAACACAAACCAGGAACCAGAGGAGGATATGTCACAAGGTGAACTACCTTAGTATTTACTGGGACAATTCTGATCATCACTATAAATTTAGACACGATACATCAGATTGTAGACATAGTTGTCTGTCTCAATTCTCTTTATTTAGATACTTTGATATGTGTTTGCATTTCGTGACAAAATTCATCAACTATCTAAAGGATTAAAACTATAGTTGGTGATATTCACTGGAATTTTAGTTTCACATTCGAAATCTCCAAAAGTGTTTGTTATATTACCATGTACCAATGTAAAGACATTCTTTCTTTTTTCCTGCTAGAGACAGATCAAACAACTATTGTGTGCTTTAACAGACGAAGGCCTTGACACTAGAGAGTTTTGATGAACTGTTTCATGTAACAACCCATTATGAGGTTCTTTACATTACCAGCCTGCCTGACATGAATAATATATTATTCACTACTTTCATTATTTCTAGTGACATTTGAAGACAGACGGAAGGAAAACTTTGCAAAAGGTCAGGCAGAGCTTGACCGGCGGCGACAGGCCCTTCAGGACCAGATGAGGAGGGAACAAGAGGCTCGTATGCAGAAAGAGAGACAAGAGCAGGAGAAAAAGGAACGAATAAGGTAAACATATTATGTTAGTTGATTGAACAAATAATTACCTTAAGCTCACCTGTATGTATAAACTTAATTATGTTAACTGTAAGAACAAATGTAAACTTAAAAGGTTTGATTCAAACATACAGGAAAAATTTTACCTTTTTAATGGAATGTAAATTATTTAAAAACACACATTTATTTCATTAATGGATCAGTATATATGTGAACTTAAAGCACACTTTTTTTTAATGAAATTTTTGTTTTTTAAAAATGTGAAACACATTATTGACAGAAACAAGGCATTTTCATGGAAGTTCTTGCATAGACTCAGGCCCATATATAGGTCACTGTCTTCCCACATCAAAGACAATTTGTGTAAGATGCTGTCAAAGCGATAAAAAAGAGTTATAACATCTTTCCATGTTTAATATGTTAACTTTTATTTCAATGAATTATGGAATGTGGTAAATTAGTCACTGCGAGTAACCCCAAACTATATGATAGTATCACAGATTTATGCTTGATGTGTTTGTTTAATTTTAGACAAGAACAAGAAATGAAACGCCAGATGGAACTAGAGAAACAAATGGAAAAACAGAGACAGAATGAACGAGAAAGAGAAGAACAGCGACAGAAAATTATGGAACAAAGAGAGGTACTGAAGAAAGATTGGCTGCAGACATATTGACCAAAGAAACACCTGACTACAAACATTAATTCTAAATCTAGGCTTGAAATACAACTTCTGTTTTAGCTTGAAATACAACTTCTGTTTTATCTTTTCATATGACCAGGAGTTAGCACTGAATATATAACAAATATTGAATATTGTAAATAAGATGTTTATTTCATAGACATTATAATATATCAGAAATTCTTTATAACATGGTAGTATAAATATAATAAGAAAATAAGATATTGTACCAATCATTGATTCATTATTAAGTCAGCTACCTTTCTGGTAACCATAATATTTTGTGGTCTCCATTGTTTTTTACAACAATGGTAAACATTTCCACTTCCACATCGAACCTGTTCAAAATTATAGAAATTATCATACTGAATGTGACTGTATGATATTCATTTAAATAGGCTGCCAGGCGTGAGTTAGAACGCCAGAGGCAGATGGAGTGGGAACGACAGAGAAAAGAACAGCTACTGGCAGAGAAACGTAGAGAATATGAGCAGTTAGGAAACCTAAAATCTCGTTCCAGTAACCTTAAGTGTGAGCTGGAATCACAGGTAAATACTTGTTCCTAAAAGGTTTCATTTCTTTTTTGTTTTTCTGTAATTTGTGACATTTTTCTATTTTTTTTTTTTTTTTCCATTTTCCAAATACCACTTTACTCCACACAAAAAAGGATTAATAAAATCAAAACTTCACTGAAAATATGTTTTTAATTTTAGGAGGGGAAAAAGACGGAAATAACACAAAAGATCTCTCAAGTTCGCAATGGTGTGACTGACTTCACAGGCAGTATAGAGTCTATGAGAGGCAAAAGGGATACAAAAATGTCCGAGATAGACCGGCTACAAAACGAACTACAGGTAAAGCGTTCAACCCCAGTCAGCTTCCAAGAGTAGAATGTATAAAAGCATTTGTACCTCATTGTTAATAATTTCAAACTCAAACCTTGCCATTTTTTTTAGAAGATTGTTGTTAATTTTTAAGAGATGTCAACACTGTTCATTACAAGAAAATAGTTTGCTAAGAATGAAATATCATTATTGCCATTGATTACAGAACATTTCAGTCAGACATTCTGTGATTGATATATGACAGAAAGCTTGAATATATTCGGGTTGGTTTAATCATCGGTTAAAATGAAATGGATTGTCAGTTTCAGATAGGTACTACAAATGCCAGATTTTGGAATCTCATATTTGTTTTGCTTATACACCTGATGATTTTGTTACAGTTACTTAACCAAAACTACCAGCGTGTTCAACAGGAGAGGGAACAGCTACATATTCAAATGCAGACAACTGTACAAAGTAACCCTCTGTGTAAGTCTTTATCTAACTTATTTATCTATTTACTGTTGTGTTATATACCACCTTTTGATACCCAAAAAAGTTCCATTGAATGGTACTATCTATCCAACCTTTGTCCTTGTACAGCGGTTTTAAAGAATAAACTTGCCAAACAATACCTTAAAGTGATGTATCTTTTCTATATTGTATGATTTATGACCAATTTTCTTTTGTTGTTGATAGCGGAAACTCACAGAACAGTATTACACAGCGTAGAGCTGAAGAAGACAACAATACAGAAGCTGAAGAAAGACCTGGAGCAGATAGAGAGAGATACAGAGTGTCAGCTTCAGGAGATAGATAACAACAACTCTGATCTCAGTGTTAGTATTCGCATCAGTATATCCCCCACACCACCCATCACCCCCCACCTCACCCTTCACAGCTTCAGGAGATAGATAACAACTCTGATCTCAGTGTTAGTATTCACATCAGTATATCCCCCACACCACCCCTCACCCCCCACCTCACCCTTCACAGCTTCAGGAGATAGATAACAACAACTCTGATCTCACTGTAAGTATTCACATCAGTATATCCCCTACCCTACCCCACCCAACCTCACCCCACCCCACCAAACCTCATGACACCTCACCCCACCCTATATAGCTCCAGGAGATAGATATCAACAACTCTGATCTCAGTGTAAGTATTCACATTAGTTTATCTCCTACCCCACCCCACCCCAATCTACATAGCTCCAAGAAATAGATATATACCTCCCACCCCACCCTACATTTTCAAGAGTTTGATAACAACTCAGTGTAAATATTCACATCAGTATACTTCCAACCTCACCCCACCCTACCTTACACAGCTCCAGGAGATAAATAACAACTCCAATCTCAGTGTTAGTATTCACATCAGTATACTCCTCCCTTTGTTTTTCAGGAACTCAATGCCAAACTAAAGGATCTGCAGAATGAACTGATTACACTACAGTCACAGCAGACTTCCAATCAACAGAAAAATAAACAGGAGGCAGAGAATGCCAGTAAATTAAAGCAGGAAAAGCTACGCAAGGAACTGGAGGCCCAGAGATTAAAGTAAGACGTGATAACTTTTCTCACTGTCTGTGTAGTTTTTATACACAGATTTCCTAAGTTTTACTGTTATTTACGTAGTATTGGTTGTCAAATTAACAATGCAACAAAATTAATAAAACGACAAGGTGTCAAATATTTAGACGTGGAAGAATGAAGTGTGCATCACTAGAGATTCTCTGGCATTGTATCTATTTAAAACTGTAACATAAGTTTTTCTGACACCTACCACTTATTTTTTTATGTATATTACTAGATATTATAGTCTTTGAGGTCTACAATAATTTTGTTCATTATTTTTTTTGGACTAAGCTTTTAGCTTTTAACATCCTCTCTCTCATGCATTATCCTTTATTCAAAAATACATGAACATTTAATTTGTTGATAAACACAAGAATGTTGCCTGAAGAGTATTGACCAGTATTAAATAAGATGCTTGACAATAAATTTTGATTGAAGATCTGTTCCATTCTGTTAACATTGAGCGTTACAAAGACAACTCCAAGATAACAGTATTGAACAATTCTCCTTTTCCATTTTTCAGGGAGGAAAGTGAAAAGAAAGAAAGTAAGTATGATTTACCAGAGATTTTTTTTACATAATGGCGGTGGTTTTTGTTGCCTGACTATTTCTATAATTTGATGAAAATGTTTCAGTTGATGATTTTTTTTCTGGAAATAAACACTTATGGTCTATATTTAACATTGTAAAAGGTTTCCTAATTATTAGGATTTAAAGTAATTCTTGAATGACGTCTCACTTGTGTGTATGCAGAACCTGCAACAACAAATGATGGTAGTTCATGGTTTGCCTTTGGTAATGACAACAAGACATCAACAGAAAGTGCTCAAGATGATATATGGAGTAGTGCGTTTAGCTCGGAGAACTTGAAGGCTGCTGAAAACAAACAAGATATTTGGGCATCTGCCTTCTCTAGTCAGACCACAGGTAACAAGTCTATTAATTTTCTAAAAAAAATTGGATTAACATCATATTCTTTATTTGATTTGTCTAATACAGGCCAAATAGATCTTTATCAAATTCATAAAGGCAGTGATAGGTTGACTTGTTTTTGTGATTTTTATTTCATAATCAGTAAAACATTAGTCTGGTTGAATAAATACTAACAGGATAATTAGATTTATGAAGGAGAATTCTGACAAATTCAGTTAATGAAAATATATCTCACTTTACAATGTTTACAGTTAATGTCCTACATATTGACCTGTTGCAGGAGTTTTTTTTGTGAAGATTGTTTTTCATTGTGTTAGCTTTAAGAATCACTTTCAATGGATGCATTTGATTTAATCAGATAAAACATCAGTAACCAGTGATTCGAAGAAAACTAAATACAAAGTCATGTACCAGTTTGATGCCAGGAACCAAGATGAGTTAGGATTGATGCCCGGCGAAATTGTTATGGTATAACATTTTTAATTTCTTCAATTTAACTGTATCAACTTCATCTACCATATTATTAATTTACATGTCCATGAGTAAATTAATGTTGCCTTCCTTTACTGTCAGAAATAAATTTTAAATGATGTATTTAAAAACAATGGTAGATATGATTACATATTGAATCTTTTTAACAAGCATTAGAAGACTTCTTTGGCAAGTGTCAGGAACTTTGTATAATAATATCTTTTCTTCTTTTTAGGTCCCTGAGGATCAGACTGGTGCCGAGCCAGGGTGGATGGGAGGAGAAAAGGATGGCAAAACTGGCTGGTTCCCTAAAGATTATGTTGAAATAGTTCAAGAGAGTGTACCATCTAGTCAGACTTCTGTGATGAATGCCTTCAGGTAGGATATGTTCCCTAGTCACTTCATAATAAACTTAACACAGGAGGTACCAGGAAAAAAAATACAGATGTAAATTTTGAAAGTTTAACTGCATCAACAGCTGTTTGTTATAATGTTCAGTTAGATTTTGTTATGTACTAAATTTGGCATGGCGTCAAGTTCATGAATAAGTATATCAAAATGTTCTAGATGAATCCTACAATATCCTACAATAAATCCAAGGGATCTACTGATATGAAGAGATACAGAAACTTTGTGTTTTGTGTTGCAAGTGGTGCTACCATGTCAATGACGAGTTCTCAGCCAATGGAGAGTAAAGCTGCCACCTCCACAGCTCCGGCCAAATTTGTTGATGATTCCTCCTTCTCTGTGGTACAATCTAAACCTATTGCACCGTCTCCTACTCCTGGCCAGGTGAGTTGCAGAGCAGCTAAGTGTGCACAAGTTGGGGTTTGATTTGCTGTAACAGGGTGTAGTTCAATCATAGTTATATCCTCACCATAGAGCTATTCACAACTTATCTGATTGAAACTAAAGAAAAAATTCATTAGTAACCAAATTTTAGGGAGACAAATTCTTCTTGGTTAACATCAGAAAATTATCCATGCAGATATTTTCAGATTGAAAAAAATATATGATATGTTGAAATAATGTTAGGTACTTTTAACTTAAGCAACTGTTCTTCCCATGGACTCTAGACCAGGGAGACAAGAATTTTACAATTTATATACAATACTGTATTTTGTAGTTCTAAGTCTGCATCACTCTAGTTGGAGTAAATTTTAGCCCAGGAGACTGGTATTAATTCATTTCCAGGGCACTACTGCTGCTGTCAAGTTTCAGGCCCAGGAAAGTAGAGTATGTGTGTTGTATGAATTAAATACTGTGGACATTCTACTGTAAAAGGGCGTAGGTTGATGTGGATATATTTCTGAGTATACTGCCACTTAAACCGTCTTCAGGCCCCCAGAAACTAGAGTTTGATATTCTGTCTGTTACAGGGCACTGCAGCTCCCGATGGACTCCAGGCCCAAGCACTCTATCCATGGAAGGCAAAGAAGGACAACCACCTCTCCTTTAATAAAGGTGACATCATTGTTGTGAAGGAGCAGCAAGAAATGTGGTGGTCTGGAGAGCTCAACGGACAGGTATGTGGCGTTAGGCAGAACAAAGAGCTTCAGTCTTTCACCACCAAGGTGACTGAATTATCAAAACTTCAGTTTTTCTCACGATTGTCAGAGCTTCAATCTTTCACCACCAAGGTTGCTGAATTACCAAAACCTCAGGTTTTTTTTCACGATTGTCAGAGCTTCAATCTTTCTCTACCAAGGTTGCTGAATTACCAAAACCTCTGTTTTTTTTAGCGATCGTCAGAGCTTCAATCTTTCTCTACCAAGGTAGCTGGATTACCAAAACCTCAGTTTTTTTTCGCGATGGTCAGAGCTTCAATCTTTCACCACCAAGGTTGCTGAATTATCAAAACTCCAGTTTTTCTTGCAATTGTCTGAGCTTCAATCTTTCACCACCAAGGTTGCTGAATTACCAAAACCTCACTGTTTTGTTTTGTCTGATATATTAACTTTTTTCTTTGTTGTTTCTCAGGTTGGTTGGTTCCCAAAGTCCTATGTTAAATTAAAAGGTTCTGCACTGGCTGGATCTAACAGAAGGTAAGATGTGTATGTGTGCTGACAAATACCATTATAATTCATTTACCACAAGGGCAGGACGTGTGATTTTCGCTTTGTTTTGTTTTTTCTCTTGGTAAGCAACAGTGAATGATCAACTTGTAATAAAAAAAAATAGAAAGTAAAAAAGATAAGTTGTCCAACATTAGATGTTTTCATCAGCTTATACAGGATGTAATATTTTCCATATGATCAGTTCCAGGTCCCAGACACCTACCTTGGCTGCTGAACAGATTGATGGAGGAGGCAGTGCTAGATCCACACCCCAGTTATCTGCCCTTGCCTCAGAAGGAGGTAATGTTATTTAAAAATAAAGTCTGTGTGAATATAAAATGTCTTATAAGGTCAGATCTTTAGGAAATACATATTGCATGATGCAGTATACTTATCTCTATTGATGGTTTTTTTTTTATTAATGTTGAACTACAAATACCAACACATGAAAATTTTTGGTTGATTTTATATATAAAGAGTAAGCAAACTGACATAGAAAAATACCATCATGTTTTATGTTGTCCAGTTATGACAGTAATTACATTTTAATGATTTCTGAGGAAATATTGGAGTGACACTTGTCAGTGAGAAGCTTATGTTCAATTTCTCACTCAAACTATTATGTATTATATTCCATGGAATGATTTACTCATATATCTCTCCTTATCAATTTGGACTCAATTTGGACTCCTTATCAATTTGGACTCCTTATCAATTTGGACTCCGTATCAATTTGGACTCCTTATCAATTTGGACTCCTTATCAATTTGGACGTTATGAAAATTGTATCTTGTTTCCTTCTCCTAGTATGACAATGATTCAAGCTGTGACAAAACAAGAAGTTTTCTGAGTCTGACAAAAATTTGCCTTCCATTGATTTTAAAGCCTTAAAGTAGTTTGAATTATCAAAATTATCAAAAGTGAGTTTAATTGCTGAATCTATTTCAGAGAGCTATGTCGCTATGTACAACTACAGTTCTGCAGAACCCGGGGATTTGAATTTTAATCAAGGTGACATCATCATGATAACCAAGATGGAAGGAGATTGGTGGACAGGTTCGATCGGAGATAAATCTGGAGTGTTTCCAGCGAACTATGTTAAAAAGTCTGAGGTCCAGGTTGGTAGAAAACTACAGGTTTTGTTACTTTGTGTATGTTTTATACTAAATACAGATGTAGTACTTTCTTTACTAATATTTATAATAAGTTTGTTATTTTACTTCTTTTCTTCTTTGCATAACACTCATTTTATCATTAAATTCATTTGCATGATTATTCGATATTGAGACATTCAAAACAGTTTAATATTCAGAATTAATTTTCTGGGCAGTACAGTATCTTTAAAGTTGTATGTAAACTCATAATTTAGAAACTTTTCGATGCATTATATATCAGTCAGTATTTTATTTCTGAGAAAAATTAGTTTTGCTTATATTTTTTTTAATTCTTTTGTATTGTTGGTAGACTTACTTATTTTCTGTGTCACATCCATAGATAATATTTATTTTTACTTTAATTTTTGCATGATTTGCTGGAACACTGGAACCTCGCGAATCTAATATTCTGGTTCTATTACAAAATCTTGGGAAAACTAGATATTCAGAAATGGATTAAATTCACAGAAGTCAAAGTTGCTGAACCAGGATATCTGGACTGACGAGGTTCCACTGTCTGTTTAGTGAACTCCGATTAAGTGCCGAGTGCTTGTGGTATTGATTGGTCTGCTGTCTTTATCCTAGATTGCTTCTGACGATTCTGGTTTGCCCAGTAACCTATTTAACTCTGAGAGTATTCCCCCAGTATCATCAGTACTAGAGAGTGCTGCAGCTGTATTTGACCAAAGTCTTGGTAACAACACTACGACTCCGCTTTCTAAACAGTTAAATACATTTGATAGTTTAGATTCTAAGACAGATTTATCCGCCAATGGTTTGTCTGAAACTGCAAAAGGATTAGATTTTAACTTTGACCCTTTTGGAGGTGAATCAAAAACAACACAAGGGGACATATTTTTTTCTGATCCCTTTGGAAATGAATCCAACAAAACACCAGGAGAGATGGCTTTTTCTGATCCGTTTGGAGGTGAATCCGGCAAAACGCCTGGAGAGATGGCTATTTCTGATCCGTTTGGAGGTGAATCCAGCAAAACACCAGGAGAGATGGCTTTTTCTGATCCGTTTGGAGGGGATTCTAGCAAAGTAGGAGACCCACCATTCACAGATCCTTTTGGGGGTGAGAACAAAAAACCACCAGGACAGCCGGCATTTTCTGGTTTTGATGACTTTAGCTTCGGTGGGCAGTCATCAGCGGCAGGTTTGTCCATCAGTCAGGATGAGCCAACAACACAACCTGATAAGGACGATGTACCACCACCATTGCCTCCAGTCCGAAGAAAACGATCAGGAGCAAAACTTACTAATCAGATGCAGTCTTCACCACTTATTAATCAGACAATACAGGGAACTCCTGTCAGCATGGCAGCAAATATTGCTTCAACCCTTGGAGCATCTAGCAATGCTGATCCATTTGCCAACAATGCTAGCTTTCCTACGACACACCAGGTGGAGCCAAAGTCGGATGCTGAGGATAAAGTTTGTGGTCCCAAAAATGATGAATCTTCAAAAGATGATCCATTCTCTGGCTTCGGAACTTCAGATCCTTTTGCAGAAAATCAGATTCAGAAAGATTTTGGAGCAGTATCAGATCCATTTGCAGGAGCAGATCCTTTTGCAAGTGTAGGAAATACTCCAAGTGCTGATAATATGTCAGATCCATTCGTAGAAATGCAGAATGACACTGCTAGTGGTTTCAGCGCAGGAGATGACCCTTTCACAGGAATAGATCCATTTGGAAATAACGGAAGTACTAATATGTTCGGAGATTCCGGGAGAGAGATGCTGGATGATGTTGATAGTCTAAACAAATCTGCTTCTATTGTTCCTTTTGGAGGTGGTGACCTGTTTGCAGGTACAGAAGATAAACACATTACTGATGTCTTAGCATTAGGAAGAAATCTAATGTCACCAAGCACTGACCAAGAAGTTTCAAATGCATTTGCCAACATTCAGTCAGAAGGTACCACAAGCTTCAATATGAATGTAAGTACATCATCAACTGACCTACAAAACAATTTCCAGACCAACTTCACCCCAACAGCACAACCCACTATCATAGGTACTGATAGTGACATCACAGAAACAATAGCCTTTCCTGTTAATGGCAACCATTCGCATGTCCTAGAAAATCCTGAGTCTACCTATGAGGAAGTTTGCCCCCCTCCTCTTCCTTCTGTTAAAAAAATCCCTCCCAGACCCCCAAAGCCACCACGACAGATTCAACAAAAGACTGTGCATTTTGAACCAGAAGTATTATATGAGGATTTGCCTGATGATTTTTGGAAGCAAGGACTTGGAACCACAGAAGAAAAAGCTGACATAACAAACATCGGAAGTGCTGTAGGCGATGGGAAATCTATAGGGGGAAATTTGGGTCAAATTGCAGAAGGTGAACCACCATTGTCTAGTTCCACTCCTCTACAACTTTTAGAGGACCCATTCGGCCCGGATTTCTTATCATCACCGCATAACAAAAATCAGACTTGGGTTCAAACAGGACAGGAAGAAGCATATGATGATGCTTCTGTTGGTGGGTTTGTGGCAGATTTTGGATCAATGGCTACCTCTAGTTCTAATACTGAAAGTATCCCAGGGCAATATGGAAATGTGAATACAGTGTCAACATCTACATCCAAATTAGAACTACCTGGCAATTCTAAAACAGAATCAAACTATGAAAATACAGGTCAGAGTGCTGCTGATGCTGGATCAGCACCCAAACAGAACTCTTCCGGTAAAAGCAAGAAAAAAGGCAAAAGCTGGGTTAACAAATACATGAAGAAAATAACATCATCATCTGCCTCGAAGGAACCGATAGAGGTACCTGATCAAGGCCTCTATGAAGAACCTGTGAGTAGTTCAGACAAGAAAGCTAATCCTGTCAGTGCATTGGCAAGCAATCCTCAGCCCTCAAAAACAGAACAAGATGAAATGGAGTTATATGAAGAAATCAACGTGTCACAGTCCACTACACAGACTCGACTTTCATCAGGAACTGTGGTGTTAGAGAACATATCCTCTACTAGTAATGTTTCTGGATTAATGCCCAGTGTTATTCCGGAGGTAGGAGAAACTTGGAATGACCCAGCACATTCTCAAAACCACACCCACACCCATACCATTAGTCCCTTCCATGCAATCAGTGGTCTATCCACAATTGATATATCTTAATGATAAGGTCTACAGTGCACCAAAAAAATATTTAACACAAATCTAATTCATTTCATGATCAACATTGTTGTTTGCCATATAAAGAAACATTCTTCTGATCATTGTAGCTTTTATTTTCAAAGAAAGGCTTGAAAAACAGTCGTTGAATGAAAAATGCTAAGCATACACACCATCTTCTGACATATGTTTGATGTAATACTGTTTAAGTTATTCTGGATTTTGAATTTTAACTGCATGACATAATTTGTTTGGATGTGGTCATAAAAGTATTTAGTACATATTAATACAAAAAGAGGATTTTAACAGATCACACAAGTTGCTAGGTCAGGTCTTGCCTAACAGAAAACAAATACAGCTCCACAGCCTGCTCAGCATCAGACCTTGCCTCACTGCCTGTAGCTTCTCACTAAACCTGTTTCTATGTTTTGCATTATTACAGGTCTGCCTTTGTGTGTTTCTCCTGTTGTCTATCAGTAATCACTACAACCTTTCTTACAGAGCAAAAGTAAAACCTATGGATGCTAGGTTTTCACGCTGCATATTTCAGTTTTAAGTGTATAATTGTTTATTATTTGGAATAGAATTACCTTAATTATGAATAATTGTAATAGATGTAAAAAATTCTTTGTTGTTGCTCACTGTTTAAGAAATCATCAGAATGAAAAGTTCAGTATAGAAAATGAGAATTTCCTGATATCGTATCCACTTACTAAAAAAGGCAGTTCTCATAACCACTTAAGAAAAAGACCATCCTATGTATGTCTTGATTGAGAAACTCTGATATCAGTGTTAATTAACCAGTTTCCTGTAACTGCTTATAACCGTGGCACTTTGTTTCATTCATTTAGCCAGCTCCAGCTTCCACGTCACAAAGTAAATCTGGTTCACTACCTTTGAAAAAGCCAGGTGAGTACATGAACGCTTTGCTCTGAAACTGAATCATCACCATCAGTCTCTAGCAACTAGACAGTCTAGACCTTCTTGAAAATTCCTGGAAAAAAGTTGCAATAATGGACTTTTTGTATTGTGCTGTTTAGGAATTGTGAAATTGAAGTAGTTTGAATTTTTGGTTTTTTGCTGAAAGATCCAGGTTATGAAATTCATGGAATGATTGTTATATTGATAAATTCAGTGGATATTGTTGATTGCTAGTACCATATAGCTGGTAAATTTCCTGTTATTTTGTTTTCATGATCAGCTCTCTTGATTTGTTTAGCTATGAATATATTTTGTATGGCAGTAGAAAAAGGAAGTTACACCAAACATTGACTATATTATTACAGAGATAGCGTCAGTGATAGCCTCATACACAGCCACAGGTCCAGAACAACTCTCCTTGCAACCAGGACAACTTATACAGGTCCGCAAGAAAAGCCCCAGTGGCTGGTGGGAAGGCGAACTGCAGGTAACCATGGCAACAATAGTTGGCATCGATATCTTTCAAAACCATGTTTATTTTACATTTCAATTAACAATTGACAATTTTAATTAACCCATGTGTATGTTATAAGGGTATTGTATGTGTTTTCATTATTGTTAAAATATTTTCTTTTGAAATTAAAGTTGGTGATTATTTTTATTTTTTTTATCATATCACAACAGTTTATGTCATGTGACATTGGAGAAACCATTCAAGTGATGTTTTGAAATTTTTCCCTCTGTGACATAATTAAGTAGACATTGATGTGTAGATATAGCTTTTAAGAGGTTCTTTAATAAATAAAGTGTTCATCCTCCAATTCTGCTAATTCTGCCAATCTGATTTATCTTATAGGCAAGGGGACAGAAGCGTAAAATCGGTTGGTTTCCTGCCAATTACGTAAAATTGTTAGGAGCATCCAGTAAACCCTCAACCCCTGACACAACCCTACAGGCTCAAAGTGGCACCTCTTCCCCAGCAACCACGGTAAGTTTAACACATCAAAATTTAGTACATAGTTTACGTAGATAGTAAAATTTCAAGTCTCTGACATTTGAAACTATTAAGCTGGCATTTATGAGTATTTTAATCCCAAATTGATAAAAACACTTATTGACTTAATTGTCAGTAATTTTGACAATCTTTAATAATATTATATACATTTTGTATATATTAATTTCTGTTTGTTTCTAAATGTTGTTGAGATATGACTTAATATTGTAAAATTTAAATGAAATGCAATTTTCACTAGTGATTGGTTGAACTGAATAATTTGTCTGCTGTTGACTAAGCTGTAATTACATACAGTTATAATATTACATTAAAGTCTAGTGCTTTGCTGCTGAATTAGTTCTGGATTATCAGAATTATCAAACCTGGATTGATGACTCATTCACTGGGAAAGAGTGTTTCTACTGGTTCTGAACTTCTCAACAAATTGGAGAATTGATTTATCAGTCGAAAACAAATGCAACAAATGTTTTCAATCTTTATTTTGCATGTTTAGATAAACAGAACAAACACTCCTACCATACCTCCACCCCAACTAGGAAGTCAACCAACACAGCCAGAGATCAAGTACAGTAAGTCTCCTTCCTGTTACAGGCTTCAGTGTCAATCATGCATGACATCTAAAGACTCCGAAACTACTGGGTCAGGTCTTCATGTGTACAATAATTAGCTGAAGTGACCTTCTTCCATTAAAGCAATTTCTAATCTTTTCAACTTCAGAGAAGTTCTGTTTGTAATTAATCATTTGGCACAAATTAACTCAAATAGGAATTATCCATGATTATGTAAAATTGAGAGACTGCAAGAAAACTAACAAAAAACCACTACCTTAATTGCGAATACCCCCCTATTCCTGGCAAATTGGAAAAAGTGGTGAGGGGGCTTATTTACGGGAGGGTGCTTATTTGCAGAGAAATACAGTATTATGTACAAAATTTTGTCTCCAACCATGCTTATTTTCCCATAAGTCGCATCACCGGAAATCATTATATGTATATTGAATGTTGATAACAAGTTTGTAAATTGTACAGTTGACCAGGTGGTGGCCCTGTACCCTTACACAGCACAGAACGACGATGAGCTGACATTCCATAATGGATCTGTGATAAACGTCATCAGTAAGGATGACGCCAACTGGTGGTCGGGCGAATGTAATGGGCAGAGCGGCATGTTTCCCTCTAACTATGTGGACGCCCTCACCACCTCGCCCCCACAGGAACCAACATGTAAGTATCATATCTAGTTAACCTTATACACCATAGGATTTCCTTACACTCCATTACACACAATCATACACACTGGAGTACGTCATATTTTAAAATTTTACATGAATTTTTTGCCGGTTGTTAAGTCTGCTCTCTTGACTGAAGGCAAAATTTACTAAAAAAAAATTTGTTCCTTATAGCATTTGAGTGACAAAATTCAGTTTTATTAACCTTAAAAGAAAATAGTTGGTCTAAGGTGGATTGATGAGAATAGCAAAACAAATGACAAATTGTACTATTATGTAAGAAAAGAATTATGAGGTTAAAACAAATAACAAATTGTACCATTATGTAAAAAAAAAAGAATTATCAAGTATGATCTACAGCCATGAGTAGCTTTTGGGTTTTTCACCATCCACTCTCACCAGAACTGGTTTCACTTCATTAGTATTAGTCGAAAGTTCTACCTAACAATGACTGAACAAATTGAACAAGTTGAATATATTTACATTTCCGTTCGCCATGTTACAACACTGTTTGAAGTAGATTCCCAATATAATGTCAGTCTTGGCATCAAAGTGAAGATTTCTTATCAAAGAAAATGGGAGTTTAGCATTAATTACTTCAGTGACAAATAAATAAAAAGATATTGATCATTCTGAATTAAGACTGCACAAGATTTGCAACACTAGTTGACACAATTCGGTTACATATTTTAGAATACCTGATGCACGTAGCAAATAGGTGTTTTGATACCAAGATGAAACAAAATTTGTAACATAAGTCTTATTTTTGTATTTTAGGATCATTCTTACAAAACAGGCTGAATGATTTTAACTCACTAGCTAGTAGTAACCTAAATATTCTTCCTCTACACAATGTTTCTGGGTAAAAGTTATTTGCATGTGATTTTTGGCTTGGCATGATTTGTAGATTAGGTGTGGTTAACAAGTAATTAGATTTGATTGCTGAACCTTCTGTAAAGACCAAGGAAGACACGACAAAGACAAGATCTAAGTTTGTGTATATACTGTGATCAGAAACGGGAATTATCAGATGAAATCTTAGTTTGCTTAGTTTGATGGAAAACAAAACTTAAATTATTTATTTTCAAAAATTTTTAAATCTAAATTTTTTCAAATGATCAGCTGAAAACAAGGGACACAACAAAATCAATTTTGAGACTTCTTTTTTTCCTTTTTTTTTTTTTGTGGAAAGTTTTAGATGTTTAAATGATAAATCTAACACAAATGGATAGTGAAGTGATATCTTTTGAGATGACCCCTTTTTTGTGGAAAGTTTTAGATGTTTAACTGATAAATCTAACATCAGTGGATAGTGTAGTAAATCTTTTGAGATGACCTCTTTTTGTGGAAAGTTTTAGATGTTTAACTGATAAATCTAACATCAGTGGATAGTGTAGTTAATCTTTTGAGACGACCTCTTTAATTAGTCTTTTGAGATGACCCCTGAATGAGGTGGTAGTCACTGTACTTTTCACTGTAATTTGATGTACCGTCACCATTGTTTGTGATGCAACACCTTAACGTAATCTCACTCTTTGCTTCAGGAGATACAATAGACCTGATATCAGTTGGTTGTTGTTGACACTCGGGACAGGTCAAGGGGTCAAAGGTCGAGGGCGGTTGTCATGGAATCTGGAAATGGCTGCAGATATTTTGTCTGACTTCTGACTCACTACATTTTATATAACAGCTCCTACATCTCCTATGATCAGACGCTAGAACATTGTGATATTTTGCTCACTTAAATAGCTGCAGAATGAATGGAATGCAATATCAAGAGCTGATAGCATTGTATATATCAGCTTTTCAACTACTGCTTTTATTATCTTGACAATTTCTGTAAATATCAACCATCGGTATGTTTAATGATACAATATGTTCTTATGCCTGCTGCCACATTTTCATAAAACAGCCACCACTATCCTGCCCAGATATCCCCGGATTGTATCACCACCTCCCTACACTGCCCTCAATACCAAGTCTGACAATCCCCATACTTTATTATTGTACATCTGAGAGACAGTATGCATGGTATATTTCATGTATGTGGTGTAAGTGCTTTATGATGTTTAAGAGTATGTCCGTCATATACTCAGCATATGTATTAATGAGCATGAAGAAAGATCTCATCTCAGTTATCACTACAAAACAATCATCACACGAGTTTTACTCCCCATTTTTCTTCCACCCCGTATGAAAGATATGATATCCAAAAATTGTAGTGCTGAATACTGATGTTGCTTTCACGTGAAGATTTTCCATGGATCATGACATGCCTGTGGTTAGATCCATTTTCCTCAATACATTATAAACAATATTAATTGCTGAATACTATGCTTGTTTTCCCTTGACGATATCTTATCACCATGACAACATGCCTGTGGTTAGGTATACTTACACCATTTCCCGTTAATATGACATTAGTTTGACATTGGTATCAAATGAAAGACCTTTAATTTACTGATAAGTACTGTTTGAAAGATAAGACAAGTTTCACACTTAAATTTCTTTGGCTATCATCTCATTATACAGGTAATTCAGTGACATTTCTGCAGTTTCCATAGCAACAATAACACTATTAATTTACACTGTCCTAGTTCCTTGTTCTTTTGAACCAATATTCCAGTTGCTATCCATTCCATTATCATAATTTTAAGATTCTGTGAAAGAATCGTAATAAAACCAGTGAGTGGTGTTAGAAAGTGTTTAATGAAAATGTGGTCAGTAGTTTAAAAAAGAACCCCCGATTCTGTGGCAGTTGATTGTGTAGACATTTCGTGTTGTATTTTGTAAATGGTAATATGCGAGTGATGGTATCCATCTATGTAGAAGAGACATTTTTCATTGATTTTCCGTTTATTCATATATTTTTATTCATTTATATAACATTACTAAGTTTGTAAGTTTACAAACTCCTTCAATAGTTATAGTAATAAAACTGTCTAGTTGGGAGAGGATGTTCTACTATAGTACCATATATGGACTTTAGTTGTAAACAAAGTAGTGGGTCAGACAGCCATCTGGTGACCTGTCCTCGACCTTTGTGTGTTTTGTCATGATTTTGCTGCATAGCAACCTGTTTTGTTGATTTTGTTACTATCTTCTACTTGTCTCCTTTCCTTTATATCCACTTTGAATATATTATTATGTTCACTTCTCTTTTCTACCTCTCGATACCCTCACTAGCATATTACCATGGCGATGACTTTAAGTAGCATATTACCATGGAGATGACTTTAAGTAGCATATTACCATGGCGATGACTTTAAGTAGCATATTACCATGGAGATAACTTTAAGTAGCATATTACCATGGCGATGACTTTAAGTAGCATATTACCATGGAGATAACTTTAAGTAGCATATTACCATGGAGATAACTTTAAGTAGCATATTACCATGGAGATAACTTTAAGTAGCATATTACCATGGAGATAACTTTAAGTAGCATATTACCATGGCGATGACTTTAAGTAGCATATTACCATGGCGATGACTTTAAGTAGCATATTACCATGGAGATAACTTTAAGTAGCATATTACCATGGAGATGACTTTAAGTAGCATATTACCATGGAGATGACTTTAAGTAGCATATTACCATGGAGATAACTTTAAGTAGCATATTACCATGGAGATAACTTTAAGTAGCATATTACCATGGAGATGACTTTAAGTAGCATATTACCATGGAGATAACTTTAAGTAGCATATTACCATGGAGTGGAGATAACTTTAAGTAGCATATTACCATGGAGATGACTTTAAGTAGCATATTACCATGGAGATGACTTTAAGTAGCATATTACCATGGAGATGATTAAGTGTTCAAAGTGTCAAAAGTAGAGACATATAAATGATATACATTCAAGTAACAGAAATGTCCGCACTTTTAACAGAGTGAATTTTGAGTGGAGACCTAGTATAATGATCTACATACATAGGTAACCAGATGTATTGCTACCCAAAGTTTTATCATTTGAAGAAAGGAATCCAGTTCAATGAATTGAATACATATTTTTTAATTTGTAAGGCAGATATACAAACATTTAAAAAGCAGATCCAGAATAATGAATTTTTGAATTCATACTTCTTATTATAACGTTTTACCACCAAGAGGATATTAAGCTCATACAAATCCAGGTTAGGCATGAATGAAGATCTGTGCTGCTGCACCTTCTTAAGGAAAGATCAGTAGACTATAGAACTGATGTGAGGACTTTTATACAGGGAAATCGGGTATCAGTAGACTATAACACTGATGTGAGGACTTTTATACAGGGAAATCTGGTATCGGTAGACTGTAACACTGATGTGAGGACTTTTATACAGGGAAATCTGGTATCAGTAGACTATAACACTGATGTGAGGACTTTTATACAGGGAAATCTGGTATCAGTAGACTATAACACTGATGTGAGGACTTTTATACAGGGAAATCAGGTATCAGTAGACTATAGCACTGATGTGAGGACTTTTATACAGGGAAATCGGGTATCAGTAGACTATAGCACTGATGTGAGGACTTTTATACAGGGAAATCTGGTATCAGTAGACTATAACACTGATGTGAGGACTTTTATACAGGGAAATCTATCAGGTATCAGATGTGAGAATACAGGGAAATATAACACTGATGTGAGGACTTTTATACAGGGAAATCGGGTATCAGTAGACTATAGCACTGATGTGAGGACTTTTATACAGGGAAATCAGGTATCAGTAGACTATAGCACTGATGTGAGGACTTTTATACAGGGAAATCGGGTATCAGTAGACTATAGCACTGATGTGAGGACTTCTATACAGGGAAATCTGGTATCAGTAGACTATAGCACTGATGTGAGGACTTCTATACAGGGAAATCTGGTATCAGTAGACTATAATACTGATGTGAGGATTTTTATACAGGGAAATCAGGTATCAGTAGACTATAACACTGATGTGAGGACTTTATATACAGAAATCGGGTAGACTATAACTGATGTGAGGACTTCTATACAGGGATCAGTAGACTATAGCACTGATGTGAGGACTTTTATACAGGGAAATCAGGTATCAGTATATAGCACATAGCACTGATGTGAAATCGGGAAATCTGGTATCAGTAGACTATAACACTGATGTGAGGATTTTTATACAGGGAAATCAGGTATCAGTAGACTATAACACTGATGTGAGGACTTTTATACAGGGAAATCTGGTATCAGTAGACTATAACACTGATGTGAGGACTTTTATACAGGGAAATCACGTATGATACTACAAATACCAGGATTTTACATTGCTTCTAACTAGCTTCAACTTACTTCTTTTAGCTATATGTTTTTTTAAGCCTGGGGTAATATCATGTGGTTCATAACTAATCGTGCACGGACAAATATGATCTGGTTCATGTGTTTAAACCTATGGTTGGTTAAATAGTTAAAACACAAATCTGATTACAAAATTAATTTTCGGGGCTTATATATAATGCTTTTTTTACAAAATCACTTTGAAATAAGGATGATGATATTGGCCTCAAACTTTTAAGTGTATTTATCCACCGAGGTTTACAGAAGTTTGGAATCTCGTTTTATTAGTGATAAATAATTCTGTTCTAAATGCCTAGTGACGGTAAAAGGGTTGATATGAAAGCTTAAGTGTTGCAAAGTTGATATTATTCAGAAGTATATAGATTATATGCAATAAATAAAATGGTATAAGGACCATATGATAAATTATAGACTAGCATACCACAATGGTAGTTCATAGTAGGGATGGGAATTTTCCCATTAGCCTAATCCATATTACCAGGAAGTGATGATCAACTGTGTTCAATTTTTCTGATGGCCCACCTTGGACTTATTCAAACATTTGTGATGATAGATATATGTAAGAACAGAAGAGTTCTAGATCATAAGGTGAATGAACGGATAGTATTATAGTGTAATCACTTGTCATTTAGACCTGCTTTTTAACAGTTACCCCATAAATATTCAACACAGCATAACTAGTCATACGTTAAATTACTTCTTTCAAAAGACTCTAGCAAAATTTGAACACTCAAATTGCCTTATAAGATTGAGAGCCGAAAATGAAATTATCAAAGTATATAAAATTAGATATGGCTTGTGAAAAATTGTTGAATAGTCATGGAGTAATCAAAATTGGGTCTGAAGGGCAAGTGATTAGAGAACCTGTAGTCAATTGTCTGGATAACATAGTTAAAGATGTGTTTGATAGTCTTGTGTAGATGAGATCTCTGATGAGGTATTTTCATACTGTGTAGTTGTGGTGGTAGTCTAACTGTAGCATAGCTAAGGGGAATGTGTTATACATATGTTTGATCTATTTGGGTATAAGTGATCTAGTATGGGCAGTGATATTTCCAGGTGTAGTTTCTTGAAGACGGGTAAATGGTTTTCTCATCGTCACAAGAGACAAAGCGGGGATGGACATTAGGTTATCTAGCGATAAATTTGTACATTATTTCTCAAAGATAGGTAAGAAAATTATTAAAGGTAGGGAACGCTGAAAACATGGGGATGCTTGCAAATAAGCTCCCTCATATTTTTTTTTTTTTTTCTTCTTCTTTTCTTTTATTGGTGGTGGAAGGTTTTATTACTTAGTAGCGTACAGATAACTTTCAAAATGAAGATGTTGTTGTCAAATTTTCAGAAACCATCTAGAAATTATGAATAATCTCATGATAGATTTTAGGTTAACAAGAAAATCCAGTGCTGATTGCTTAGTAAGGGGAAAGTTTATTACAGAAATGCACATCTCCACCATTACAGGTTGTATCGACTTGTTGACAGAAGAAATCTGTGTAAGCTAGGACCCTAGATATCGGTAAACCTGTGTTTTACTGCACAGAATTGAATGTCACCAATGGCGGCATATTTAAAAAAATCTACAAGCGGCCCGACAGCCTTGATTTTGTTATTCTAAGCTTAGATGAGATTTTCTATCCTTTTGTAATGACTTTACATACATAGTAATAGTTAGGAACGAGAGAAAATCTTTAACAGGTCTTCAGAAAAAAGATATTTAAGCTAGATAATTGAAAATCATTCCTGATTATATTTGAGTCATATGGTAAGCGCTTCAGCTAGGGTAACAAGGTTGATATTGTATAAGGTGGTGTAGATTTTGTCTATTTGTTCCTAGACCACCAGTATTATATGCAAGCTCTATCAGATGGATGCAATATGTAATTTGGCTACTGTAGAAAATCTGTTACTGTAGGTAGCCATAAAACCATGTGTTATATGGAGAATATTAGTCACTGATTATTGAGATAATTTCTGTAGAGAGTGATTGTCATAGGGAGTCCCTGTTAAATGTATCAGTATGGGAAATGCCTAGTTAGATACTCCCAAATTATTCCTGGAGAAAATGTCCAAGGGTTAGTCGCATGTATTCAAATAAGATAATTTCAGTCACTTTGTATTAAGTCATGTTTGACTGGGAAAATTCTAAACTGAAAGAGCCGATTATTAAAATTTTGATATCTGTTACCATCAGTTTTGTCAAACAGCTCCTAGCACGGTGGTCTGTCCCTGATCTTATAGACTTTAGCTATCAATGGAAAAATATACTTCATAGGAAATAATAACAAATGATTGATGATTTTGATCTTCAGATTGTGTTTTAAGTTATAAGTGAAATAATGTATGGATGTTTATATACAAAATGTAGAATGTGACAGGGTACCTGTATTTTGAGAAACATCAGATATCCATAGACTATTCCCTCGTACAAACCAAGCATTAACATACTTCAGCACCATGTTAGTCAGATATGAGCTGTAGATGTATGACATTTTACACCAATAATGTGTATGACTTAGTTTCACTTTAGCTATAGTTTGTATGAGATTGTGTTGGAACACTATGATAAGAAACAGTGTTAGAAGATTTTTTAATAATCATGTATACATGTTATGATTCAGAATGAAATTTGAGATTTTCTTACAGATTTGTAAGATAAAGTTGTGTAGATTGATATGTCGTATAACTCTTTTACTAGCTGTGCAGATTTATTTTATATTTTTTGTCCTTTATGTATGTGTTAAATTAGAAGTTGTAAACTTCTGTTATATTTATATTAATCTTTCATTTCACAGGTATGTTGTGAAATTGTCGTATTTTAAGCACATCGTTAAGTTTGAATCTTTTATACAAGAGTGTGACTTTGATTCTATCAGACAGGACAACAGACTAGTACGGTAATTTGTTATGTGTGTTAAAACATATTTTATCCTCCTATATAATATCATATTTCATCAGAAGTATACAAATTGGATTATCTATATTTACTAATTATCATAAACAGATTAAATATTTATTCATTAGACTTTAGTATAGTACTGAATGGAACGCTGATTAAGTTTGGTAATTGTTTTCCAGAAGATGAAATTTATATATTCTGTGTACAGAAATATTTGCCAGATAGCTTTACATGACAATAACTTTCCAAAAAAAATTCTTTTGGTCCATATTTCAATTAAGCATGAAAAAATATCTAACTAGTGGGGAGAAATAGCAGAAATGTCTCCAATAACACCTATGTTAAATAAGGCAGTGGTTATTGATTAAAACATACTTTAAATTTATACTTGTTCTGAATGACTGATTTCCAGTCATTTTTATCTTTTGACTGCAAAATTACGTTGCTTTTTTACCTTCAATTGAAGTAAAAAATAGAGGTAAATATTGAAGTTATGCAATTTTTTTATTATTAATTTCAAAACACACCTTTATATGTTCATAATTTTTCTTTCTATTTTTTTTTATAAAAACAACCAATTCTGAATTCAAATATATTATAAATGTCACAAATTCCATATAGGTAAAATCTATACTACACAATAAATATTTGACACAATGTGAAAATGAATATCGTGTAAATACCCTTAGGTAAAGTAACCAATAACCTGTGTAAATGTAATACATCTTCTGTAAGGTACAACCTATAGCAACCAGTTGTAGATGATACAACCTATAGCAACCAGCAACCAGTTGTTGGTGATACAACCTACAGCAACCAGAAACCTATTACAACCAGTTGTAGGTGATACAACCTATATCAACCAGTTGTAGGTGATACAACCTATAGCAACCAGTTGTAGGTGATACAACCTATATCAACCAGTTGTAGGTGATACAACCTATAGCAACCAGTTGTAGGTGATACAACCTATAGCAACCAGTTGTAGGTAATACAACCTATAGCAACCAGTTGTAGGTGATACAACCTATAGCAACCAGTTGTAGGTGATACAACCTACAGCAACCTATTACAACCAGTTGTAGGTGATACAACCTACAGCAAGCTATTACAACCAGTTGTAGGTGATACAACCTATAGCAACCAGTTGTAGGTAATACAACCTATAGCAACTAGTTGTAGGTGATACAACCTATTACAACCAGTTGTAGGTGATACAACCTACAGCAAGCTATTACAACCAGTTGTAGGTGATACAACCTATAGCAACTAGTTGTATGTGATACAACCTATATCAACCAGTTGTAGGTGATACAACCTATAGCAACTAGTTGTAGGTGATACAACCTATAGCAACCAGCAACCTATAGCAACCAGTTGTAGGTGATACAACCTATAGCAACCAGCAACCTATAGCAACCAGTTGTAGGTGGTACAACCTATAGCAACCAGTTGTAGGTGATACAACCTATAGCAACCACTTACCTATAGCAACCAGTTGTAGGTGATACAACCTATAGCAACCAGTTGTAGGTGATACAACCTATAGCAACCAGTTGTAGGTGGTACAACCTATAGCAACCAGTTGTAGGTGATACAACCTATAGCAACCACTTACCTATAGCAACCAGTTGTAGGTGGTACAACCTATAGCAACCAGTTGTAGGTGATACAACCTATAGCAACCAGCAACCTATAGCAACCAGTTGTAGGTGGTACAACCTATAGCAACCAGTTGTAGGTGATACAACCTATAGCAACCACTTACCTATAGCAACCAGTTGTAGGTGATACAACCTATAGCAACCAGTTGTAGGTGATACAACCTATAGCAACCAGTTGTAGGTGATACAGTTTTTTATCGAGGGATTGTATCACCTTGATATAGATAAATAAATATCTTTAAGTAAACATTATCCATTAAACTGATTGTTTGAAATTGTTGTATCACCTTTATATAAAGTAAAACTTTTGTTAGTATTGTAGTGGCCAGTTTATTGAGTACTTTGGAACAAAAGTAACTATCACCACAGGGACTTTGCCCAAAGTCCCAACCCACAGATCATATATAAGTATTAACGTCGCTATGTAATACGTACAAATGGTCCGTGGGTTGGGAATCCACACCAAGTTCCTGTGACTATCACTATCGGTAACATTTGATGTATATTTTGTCATATCATAGTCAGGATTCAAGGATCCTTCAGATTTACAGGCACTATGGGATTTAGCTTATCACTGTGACCAGTTCATGAAAAATGTCCTCTGTCAAAGGATTTCCAAAATCATCCCTTAAGCCTTGCAATTGTCTGTGCAATATATGAATCTGTCTTACGTTTTCATTTTATGATATTAGCAAAGTTGTACTTAAAAAAGACATTTCTGAATATCACATAACATATTGTTCAATTCATGAAAACGGAATGTTCAACTTATATCTGATATTATGTCTTTTCTCATTGGTTTGTTATGAAAATTGTACATCTATCACTAAATCGTCATTTTAACATTTGAAGCTTTAGATACCCTACATTTACATAAAGAAACCTGCCGATAGCTTCCTGGTGTTGTGACAAGTATTATATACTTGAAATTGATCAGATTTAGATTATGATGAAGTTGATCATTGATCTGTACACTATGAGAGATATTTTGGTGTTTTGCTAGCAGCTATTTCACCTGACACCATGTTTTCTCTGTGAAAACATACTGTCAAATAGTATTTTTAAAACATTTCTCTCCGTTTTGTGCCAATTTTGTTGTAGAAATTGTATAAGTTTATCTGCCTTCACCCTGGACCTGTTGCAAACTTAACAGTGAAGTAGAAAGGATCACTCCACCTAGAGACTAGAACCCGTTGTCATGTGAAAAATAGAATTTGATATTGGTACATGTGTATAATAATACTCAGTTGCTTAGAGACAGAATGATCATTTATGTTAAGTACAATATAGCAGTCTGTTGTAGACATGAACATTGCTAGCAAAATCTGGCTTGAGAGACACTTGGATAAGATAATTTTCAACATAACTGATAGACAGGATAGACGTTCAAAGTCTGATTTTTCAAATTTATTTCATTTATTGATGTTTTCATTAAAAGATTTGTGAATTGAATAAATGTATCAAAATTCAATATTTTAAATCATATCAAAATGATCTTTGATTTTGTGTGAAATTAGCAGATTTTGTTAGAATCAAGGCTTGCACTCCCTAACCTCCACCATCGCTGGTCAGTACTGCATCCCGCTGTACTGGTCATTGTGTTACTGACCATTAGGTGGTTGTATCGTCAGTGGTTACTTAAAAACATTTGTGTTAGCTGTAAACCATCTAATAAACAAAGAAATTCTGTGTTGTGTTGTTTGTGTCTTTATATACACTAGATAGATTGAATAAGTCTACTGTTTAGTCAAAAATCTATCATCATATCCTTAATACCATTTAACAGAGAGGCTTACTATATCATTATGTACATCTGGGGTATCAGGGATGGATCAGGAATTTTAAATCTAGGTAGTGTACACATACTTGCCAGAAAATAAAAAAAAACCAAAAAAAAAACATGAAAAACAAATTTGATTGAGCGGTTATCATACCCATTGGAAAGGGAAAAATCTTGAAGAAGGAGTTAAGGGTGGGTCACATGCTACTATTATAGACCATGAGGTAAGTCTACATCATACCTTGATTAGGAGAATAAATTGACGCTTATATCTCGTTTTTACTGTCAATTGTAAAAAAATTGAATACATGCATGAAAAAAGTTCATCTGAATTGTCTGCTTGGGTATCACCTTGTTGAACACCAGGGTCCTAGAGTTTTCCCTGAATAACTGGAGGCTTCCTCTTGGAGCATCCCACAGAAAGCCTTCCCAGAGAGGAAAATTTCGATAAGGTGTCTTGCTCTAGGACACAACAGCACTGGACAGTCTGTGATCTTAGTTTTCTGTAAAACAATAAATGCCAGGATGGGGTTGAAACAAAACAGCTTGGATCTTCACCTTAGGTTGCAAAGTCAGGTCTATTATTGGATCTTAGTGTAGGGTAATTTATGAAATATATATATAAGAAATATTGAATCGTTGCAGAAGTAGATAGTTTAAATGAATTCACTAAGGTTAAAACTGTTCCGGAGTTCAAAGTTTTAAAGAACAGTACAATTTTTCACTACAGGAAGTCGGTATTGTAACATCAGTTCTATGATAAAAGAGAAACTTTCAAAGTGTAAGTTGATATTAAGTTGTTTAGTGCAGTATACATTGTTTGTATATCAGTAGGTATACTGTTAGTACTGGCAGGATATATACATGTATATAGTATATATGGATATATGTATTACAGGAACAGTATATATTTTTGAAAAATGAATAAAAAAAAGAAAGATGAGGAATATGGTGGAAGTAAAAAGAATAATCTTTCACATTACTTAAGGGTTTATATATATAGTTATCTATTCTGGGTGCCTGTAGTGACCATACTGGTCCTATTAGAGGTCCTATCTAAATGATGTACATATTATACAACATAATTACCTACTTTCATTATCAATAAGTTGATGATTTCTCTACATGAGGTAAAATATGATAGAGTAATTATGGAGACCAAGTCTTTGTGACAATGAAACGCTGAAAATGACTGGTCTTGTTTTTTAACCAACAATTTTTTCCCCTCCCTCACTCTCTCTCAATGGATTTATGCTAGATGTCAAAAATGATCAAAATTCCAAAGCATGCTATTAAAAATAGCAGGCAATCTAGTGAGAAATGACAAATCTTAAATCATTCATAAAACTAAGGATCTGTTTTATCACAACAACTGGATGTGAAGATGCAGCCAGGATGCTGAGAACAATAATGAAGCACACCAGTCAAGAAGACAAGAATTTGATGTGGTCAGGTTTACCTGTTGTCCTTATACCAGAATGTTTTACTGCCAATATTTGTTGTTTGGAGGGAGAAGAAAGATGTATTATATATGGAACAATGTTGGATAAAGTTTATAGTATATGATAACTGTACCATTAATTAATATGGAAAAAATTTAACCCCGCCCACCACCCCAACCCCCTCTCAAAAAAAGGGGCGGGGGGCGTGTGGGCGGGTGGGTTGATGATCTAAACAACTAATGAGTATTTTTTTAATTTCAATTATGTGTCTTGCAATGAGCCCAGGGCACCAACAGATAATCTCAAATATGGGAGACATATGCTTGCAACATGACATAAATGTTTTGTCGGTATTTCTGTAGAACTGAAGCAGGACAGGCATATAACCAGGTAGGGGCTCATTGCAGGATGCAAAAAGCATATTTTTTTCTCTGAATTAAGTTAAGGTATTGCCACCTTTTGTATGTTATCAAAAAAATTTGCTTAGATGAAATCATATATATTTTGCCGTATAACAAAATACATCTTGTGTTTAAAACAAATTGATCTGGTTATTAGTAAACATGATGATTACAAACAATTCATAGTTTACTGTAGGAAATAAATTCTTGTATCAGTTTCTGTAAGGCTGTTATACATTTCAGGGTCCAGTGATCCGGCAGTGCTAGCCGAGACATCAGCTCAGGAGAGTAAACGACAGAATTACATCCACGAGTTGATAAACACTGAAATTACGTACATGGATGACATGTCCGTCGTCCTGGATGTAAGTTATAACCATTTACTTGAAGACACTCAGCTGTTCTTTCCTTATATACATTGCCTTATCTGTTTAACATAAGTTTCTATAAGGTTATATTCATATCATATATTAGTAAGAAGAATCTCGCAATTTTCTGACATCTGAAGATACATTTAGCACTGATAAGCTTATGCGAAGTTTTATGTAGTCTGGTGCATAGCCAAGCCAGCTTGATGTGTATGCAGACAGGAATGAATTGTTGTGCAAGGACACAAGGAACAGCTGAGCAAGTCTTCACGCTAGAATTTTAGTGTATAACTGATGATGTTGTAGTTGTTTAGTGCACTATACATTGTATGTATATCAGTAGGTATACTTTTGTGTACTGACAGGATATATACCTGTATATAGTATATATGGATATTTGTAGTACGTGAACAGTAAACATAAAACACGTCTACAAAATGATCATATTTTAAATTAGTTTACATGTATTTAAACCAAATCTAGGTCTTTCTTATAACTGCTTTCAGAAATTGAATTAATTGAAATTTTATTTGCCATTTTTTTTTTGGAAGAAATAAATCCTCTTGGCTTTGGTACATCATTATTTTTTACCATCCTGATTACATATTTATTTGATGACTTTATTGTCTTCACTGCTGTCTCTCCACAGGTGTTCCATAAACCATTACTAGAAGGCAATGGAATGACAAAAGAGGAGTTAGCAGCCATATTTGTCAACTGGAATGAGTTAATTGTGTGCAATACAAAGTTGTCAAAGTAAGTCACCTGAAAATTCTTTAGAATTGTATAATTTAAACTATTCGAAAACAAACATTAGGTTGATGAAAAAAAAATGTTTCCATTTTCTTTTTGTAAAATATAGAAGCACATTAGCAGCTTTTGTTGAAAACCCTTTAAACATTGGTGGTTCTGACGCAAACCCTCCCCTCCACAAAAAAACAAAAATTAAGACTTGCCATGTGGATTTTCAAAATTTGAAAGTATTGATGGTGACATTGGATCTATGGATGTAAAACATGTTTGGATAAACTTGGAAAAGGCTAGGATGAAAATTTTATTCATATTAGTGGCAGTACATGTGTTGTAGTGTATGTATAAGAGCTCTTCACTTCCAGGTCCATGAAAGTGAGAAGGAAGATGTGTGGAAAAGGTCAGGTGATCCGTGTCATAGGTGACATTTTATGTGAAAACGTAAGTAATACACTGACGATATATCAACAATCCTTATGTTAGTTGTAGAACTCAATTCTGTGAGTAAACACCTTTCCATCTTTTTTGCGGCTGTAAAATTACTGAACTGGTATGTTTGTTTGGATCCACATCAGTTGTGCTGATCAACTGGGAAGGTGGCTACGATTTGTTCTCAGTAATTTCAAGTTATTGAATTTTAAATTGTACTTATTATCTACGAAATTTGTAAGTAAATTGATAGTATTGAACGGATATCAATCAAATTACAGTACTGCAATAACATTGAGAACTCTCTGTTTAAAATTTCTGTGGTCATTTTATGTAACGTGAGTCTATTTAACTTGACAGTTGCCACATTTGACTCCCTATATCCGGTTCTGTAGCTGTCAGCTCAATGCTGCAGCACTGCTCCAACACAAGACAGAAAATTCTCCAGAGTTTAAAGAGCTCCACAAGGTAATGGCGTCCTGTATGTCTGGGAATTTTTACAGGTCAAATTTTTTCAAAATTTTTCTTTTAACACGATCAAATTATATCTTAATGAATTAAAATTTAGTGATTTTTGACATGAAAGGACATCTCACACACACACACACGGCTCATTATTTCATGGACTTAATTTTTGTGATAAATTTTAAAATAGTGAAAATACAATCCACACAGAAAAAAGTTTCTATGTGGCAATATCCAGCAGAATGCTCGATAGTCATAACATCTTCATACATATCAATCATTCAAGTTATCATTAATAGTTTGTTTAATAGACAAAAGGCATGCATTATGAGATACTTGTGATTGAAAAGCAAATATCCTTTACATTTTTTTATCACGTCCCTTGAAATTTTGGTTTACATTTCTAATTCAGAAGAGAAAGTCGGAGGAAAGATATGTGTAAAATTATTCAATAATTAAAACAGAATAATGACAGCACTTGTCCTTGTGTTAATGAATTGTATGTGTGATTAGGTTTCAAGCTAATATATTTTTTAATTATATATATTACAGAAGTGTGTAACTGATGTACGGACTAAGGGCATGCCCCTCAGTAGCTTTCTACTTAAACCAATGCAGAGGATCACAAAGTACCCATTAATGATAGGAAAGGTAAGTACACAGATGATACAGGCCAGTCAGAGTTCAATATTTGTAACGTATTATCAATGGAAAATTGTTCATTAACAGATTAAGTAGTGATTAACCAAATATTACTAAGAACCGGCTTTCATTCCCAGATTCTGCAGTACACTCCAGTGGGTCACCCTGATCATCAGAATCTCACAGACGCTCTGTCCAAAGCTGAGGAATTGTGCAGCCTGGTCAACGAGGGTGTAAGGGAACGAGAGAATTCTGATCGCCTTGAGTGGATTTTCAGTCATGTCCAGTGTGATGGCCTGCCAGAGGTAAGTTGATGAAGTTAAATCGGTATAGATATGAGGAAAGATATGTTGATTACTGGGTACCTGATGATGTATTCTATCATATGTTGATATGTCTGTTCAGCTACTTTTCAGCAAATATAAATAATTTGATTGCAATGTATTTACCAGTATATTTATTTACGATTCATTTGGGGAGGCAATCATGATAAATTAAATTGATAAAGTTTGCTAGTCATCATTTCTGTGTTAATTGTGATTAGAAGTCTTCATGACAGTCTGAACAGTATATCAAAGTATAGTAATCTACTGAAAATAAATTGTTGACATGGGTCAAGAAATTTTTTTATCAGTTTTTAAAGACCAATTTTGAATTTAATTTTATCAAACTTACTTTGAATTAAATTTTTTTCGTAATGTTTTATGTCAAAGATTGTCTGTTACCTCTCTTAACTGAAATGCACTTTTTCTTTTTCTTCAGAAAATTACATTTAACTCAGTAACAAATTGCTTGGGACCAAGGAAATTGTTGTATTCTGGGACATTGTACAAGGTAGGTATAAAATAGTCTTCTGACGTTAGCATTGACTTATTCAAATACAACTAGTACTGTAATATCTAATAAGGTGATTTTATTTTGTCTGACTTGGTGTATAAAACTTTTTGTGTATATAATATTGTTATAATTCCAGAACAAGAGTAATAAGGAGCTTGTTGGTTTCCTGTTTAACGACTTCCTGTTGCTGACCGTTCCTCTGACCAGTTCCACATCCGTGTTCGTGTTTGACCCTAAGGCGAAGGCTCAGTACAAGATGTATAAGTCTGTGAGTACTCCTTAACAAACAGGCTTTTATCCAACCACGCAATATACACAGGCCATATACACTGATGACTGAAGTAATTACACTTCAGAAATTTTCCTTTCAATTCAGAAAGTTTTCTTTCATTATAATTGTTTATCACATAAATGAATGTCATATGTTTCCAGCCAATTTTCCTGAATGAAGTAATGGTGAAAAAAAATACAGATGAAGATTCTGAAACCTGTCAGTTTCAGCTGTCTCATGTAGACAGAGTGTTCAACTTGCGAGCTACAAGCCAGACAGAACGGTATGCTTTCTCAGGATCTCAAACACCACATTGTATTAGATGTGAAATAATCTTAGAAAGTGTAACTTTTTGAATTCAATCTACCAGAAAAATACAAAGAGAATGTATGGTCTTTTGCAGTTGTATACAAAGCATGTATTTTCAAATCCTCTTTGAAATAAATGTGAAAACGGTCATTTTTGAAGAACACTCTGTTGTGATTGTGTTTTCTCTTAAATACTCTCAGTTCTGCCAGTTACAACTCGTAATCAATAATTCTAAATTATCTGCTGTGTCCTGTTGTAGAGATGCTTGGTGTAAGAATATAGAGTCAGCATCTCGTCACTACCTGGAGACAGAGAAACGGAAACGAGAGAAGACACACCAATGTAAGCCCATTTCCTACACTTGTTCAACGTATTATCACTGGACCTCTATAATCGCTGAATTTACCAATTGACTTGGAATATATTTAACACTTTTCTTAAATCACCAATTTACAAAATATTATGGTCTTGAGGGAGATGATATGTACCTTTCACTTTGATTCACTGTCATATAACTTTAAAATGTTATTTTTATTTTCACGGTGTTTAATCTGTTTTGAGTGTCTCTATAAGTGTCTCCTGTAGCTGTCACACTCTACTTTCTAGTAAGTTTCCTCTCTAGGGTCTGTAGACCGATAAAAAATCTTATTTCCATAAACTCCTTTAATTTACAAGTACTCTGAAACAAGTTATATATAGATTAAAATATTTAAATTTTTGAAAATTAAATGTCTATGTTTCGATAAAGTTACTCTTAAGAATTATTGTTGATTTGCCATTCAAGTTTATCCATTTTTAAAAAAAAGATTAATTTTGAGCAAAATATGCTAATGAAGTAATGAAGTATTGGTGAAGTATTGCACCAATCTATCCAAGAGTTAAGGCCCTTATGTATACCTAACCTAAATTACCATAAAAGCTTATGTCAGGATTAACGTTGTGACTTTTGTGTAACTTTCTCTCTGTCTTATACTGTGCCTACTTTGATATCATCCTGTCTCTCAATACATGCAACATGTTCTCCCCTTCTTTGTTAATTCTATTCATTAATCGAAGTAAATTTCATCAAATTCAAGATTTCTGAATTTCTGTAATGTCAACAACTTTCAAGTATTGCTTACATAAAAAAACTAGTTGGAAAATCCTAACAGATTGTCAGTTGATGAATAAGATGTTATGGTTTATGTTGACAGTGACAAGATATCAAGCTGTATCACACAGTTCTACCATGCATCCTGAATAAAGTTTTCAGATAAAATCCAATGACAATTCCACCATTGATAAATGGTTTTATTTTTTCCCGTTTTAAATTGTTGTTTCATTGAATTTACTTAATTCATACAGGTAATTATGTATTCATTAAAATAATGCGTGTTTAAGAATTGACCAAATATTCATGTTTAAAGTATAAAATATGATGGAAATAGATTTTCATAAAACATGACATTTTTCTTTCCTCTTTTATTGTTTTCGTCACATATTCTTTCATAATGTCGTTAAAATTCTCTATGGTATGTACAGAATGCACATGTATACCTGTGTATACCAAGTCTTATGTAAATTGAGATGTATGTAATACACATTTGAATGTGATGATGTAAGAATCATGAAAGTATTCACATGTTTCTTGTTGAAATATCAGCAGCATGAGTAATAATTTGACCTATGTTTTATGATTTAGTGGTCTGATACTTGGTATAGGCAAAATGGAAAATGTCCATTGTTTGAAAGATAATTATTATAAGAGACAGCAAAGTATTAAAGGAATTCAAAAGGATGTTTCTCTGTCATACAAGAGAAGTTATGACACTTTTAGTTACAGTTACAATCTTGGTGTCTACAGTGTAGTCAGGTTTTATCTAAGGTTTAGCTAATATTGTGTAGTTGTTTGTTAGCATACAGGTTTTTCATCTCCTTGACTTTATCACTAAAGGTTTCATGTCACTGATGAGAACACTAGTGTTCTGGCTATATGTCAAAAAATTAATATGTACATGTAACTGGGGCTATATGAATGCTAAGTAAATATTGGTGAAACTTTAACTAAGTTTATATGAAGGTTATACGAAGGTTGTGGGTGTAGCCATGGTAACATGATATAAACACTGATCATCCTTTCCATCATACCATGCTGCTTTCGTTTCCTCTCAGCTGTCACTAAGACCAACATCGTTGGTCGCCTCCTGGTCATTATCACAGAGGGTATAAACCTTGCACCCTCTCAGGACGGTAAGACCACACTTGGTTGTCTCCCCTTCTCATTTTAGTCAACCTTACTATATCAGCATTCATGTGCTTTATTTTTCATTTTTTTTTAATTTATTTTTTCTGCATCATAATTATTGTCTGCTTTTGTTACCATTTTCTTTCCATTATTAGTTTTGTTGTTGTGAAACCATGGTTGCATGTTTGTTACTTCAGAATCTACCAGAATGGTGCTGAAAATGTTACCATAATATCTATTTACATGCTTTATCAGCTTATGTACATAAGTAGACTGAATTATCATGTGATCAGCAGATTTGATTTCAATATCATTCGCCTGTTTTTAACATCATCTCTATCATTTCTATAGTTAATAATCAGAAAAATTCAATATACTGTTCATCATTCTGCTAGATTACATGAAGAGTTAAAACAATGAAAGTTACAGATACCTGTTGTATGGTAATTTCATCTTTTGACTTAATCCTTTTTTTCACCAACATTATTCCTTCTCTGACCAAGTAACTGAGTGCTGTAAATCCATGAACCTAAGCTAAGAAGAAATAGTCTGAATTTTTTAAAACTTTTACCAAATTTCTTTAAAATCCCAAAATTCTATCCTATGAAATGTTATCATTGTGTTGAATCTACCCTCTAATTACAACTCAGAGAGTTCATAGACAGGCGTCATGGGACTTTAGCATTCATACGTTTCATACAGATTTACCTCAGTATAGACATGATTTAGGGTCGTCCTTACCTGACAGATGCATCATAGAACAGGTACAACACCATATTTTACCAAACATATTGTTTATATTACCTGTAATCTGTGTTACTTATTGCATGATTCATAATATTGAATAGTTCTGTTTGACTTGCATGCATGTTATGTCTGGGTACAGTGCGACACACTGGAGGGGTTGGCCGTCTGCTTGTGTTGATCCTCGAGGCCTGTCACCTGCAACCCAGTGACGACAATGGTACTGTATACACACATTTCCATAGCAACCAATTTGTGTTTTTAATGCTCTGAATTCCATATATAGATTGGCCTGACAATTAGCCAGATGTTGTTCAAATCGCCCTGCGTCGATGTTCCATTGTCTGTCTGTCCTGAAACAAGTCTTGTTTTCATTATTTCTTGTAAAGTACATAATGGATCTTATACACATTTCATACATAGATTCTCCTTGGTCCCAAGTTGTGCCATCTTGAATTTGTGACTGATCAAAAAAACAATATGGTGGACAGATGACCATCTTGGATTTTGAAAATGAAAATTTATCACAATTTCTAAAGAAGGACATGATAGATATTGCTCAATTTTTGATGCATATGTTCCCCTTGGTCCCTAGTTGTGCCTTTTTGAATTTGTGACTGATCAGAAAAGGTCCAACATTGAATGAACAAATGAAGATTGGGTGGTGATGGGTGCCAAGATCCCTCTGGGATTTCATGTCTCGCATGTCATTATTCAGTTTCAATATCATGCCTTTAAAGAAATATGGACAAGAATTTGCAATATCTGTAAAATGTTATGCAAAAGATAATTTGACTATCAGGTACCTTGATTTTTTATGAGATGGCAAATATCTATTTGTCTAACATCCGTTTACTTATTGAGAATTCTAAACTGCTTGTGTATTCATGTTGTCAGTAAATAAATAAATTGGTAACTTGGTGTTTAGAATTGCTCACATTTTGCTGTGTGAAGTATAGGGTTGGTTGTAGATATGGGTTATTACTATATATTATTTTATTTGTCTTTTGGTTTTTGTGATGAATAATTTAGGTAAGTTCTGTCAAACGACGGTGAATAATTGTGATGATGTCACCATCCTCAAATGAAATTGAGATTAATTAAATAATGGATTTAAAAAAAATAGTGTAAACAATTATTTAGATTTGGTTTAGTTTGGTAATTGCCACCAATTGGGTATGACATCAGTTCTCAAGTGGCTAACACAGAGTGAGTTTCTTTTACCAGAATTATTATCAATTTTAAGAATGGTAGAACTCTTATGTCATAATGTAATTAATTGTGTGTGGTTCATGTGCTGTACAATATTGTAGTTTTTGATTTTATTAAAACATGCATCATTCTCTCGATTTTGAACTGATTACTTCAAAGTATATGATTTCGTCAGTAACTACTATTATGCAACTTGATCATGAGATATAACACTTGTAAAGTAAACTCACAAAAAATTAACAAAAAGTACATTTGGAAAAATGTCTGAATATCTAACAAAAAATCTTGATGTGTAAATTTGTTAAACTTCTATAAAGAGTTTAAATTTCTGTACAAAAATGTGACTCATTTGGCAAAATCCTTTTGTTTTCTCAAATGTAGAAAAAAAGTGGTGCAATGTGTGATTTTTTATCTTAATATGAAATTTGTTTGAACACCTTTAGGAAAAAGCGACCCATTTTGTGAAGTCAGCATGGGAGTGCAGGAACACAAAACCAAGGTCATTAATTCAACCTTGAACCCGAAGTGGAACCAATCAATGCAGTTCACCATCCGAGATGTCGAACAGGATGTCTTGTGTATCACAGTGTTTGACAGAGACCTGTTTTCTCCTAATGGTGAGACATATTCCATTCAGAGTCAATTTGGGTACTGGTTACACTGTTTTTCAATGTATTCACTTCACATACAGTTTATGGTAACTCAGATAAAAACAGACAGAAGATTAAGGTCGATGGTTGAAATAATTGTTTGCTGTCCAACCATAAAATTCACTTAAATATGTAATTGTATACAGATCATGGTGTCCAGAAAGTAAGGGGCGATAAATCTAACATTAATTTAAACCAGAAGATATAAACCCCCACTTCCATGTAAAACAGTATCATATTTGTGCAAATTTCTGTAAATAATAATGGTGACCTTAGCCACAGAAGGCCAAATTATCTACAATGTAATGTATATATGCCTCATTCTGTTTCATCAAAATAAATCAATGGCATTGATGTGGGGCAGGATTTACAAAAATTGTAAAACAGTATATAACCCATGAAATTGTAGGGTCATTATACAGCTGCTGCTGAATGGAATAGAAAACTAGACGGTGCCAGATAAGAAAAAGAAAGTTTGAGCCTCAAGCATGATGGTTAATTACTCCCCACTGGGAACTGGAAGGGACTAGTTTTGTGTTGTGTCCATCCTTTCTTCTGCTGACTTGTCCAGACCCTGTCTATTACAATACTTAAAATGGGAACTTTATAACTGAAATAGTGGTTCACCTTGGTAAGACAGTATGTCACATATCAAAAGAAGGTATTTTTTACCTGCATTTTGACCTTTTACTTACATCAAAGAAAAAGTTTGTCCAGGCCCTATCTCCTTCACTACCAATGATAGGGACTGTATAATTGGGATGTGGATTCACCTCTGTACGACAGTGTGGAGCATATCAAAAGTAAGTCTTTTTGACCTACATTTTGACCTATGACCTACTTCAAATAAAATGTTAGTATGGACCCTATCTGATATCACTGGATATGGGTTCACCTTGGTGAGACAGTGTAAAAATCAAGAGTGACCTACATTTTGACCTTTGACCTACAAAAAACAAAAAGATTGGCCTGCCATATTTCCTTCATTACTGATTATGTGAACTTTATGCTTGGGATATGGGTACACCTTCATGAGACTTTGTGTCACATATTAAAAGTAAGTCAATTTGACCTACAGTTTGGCCTTTGACATACATTAATTACAAAGTTTGCCTTGGTCCTATCACTTTGTCATTGGGACTTTATACTTGTAGTAGGGTGCACCTTGGTGAGGCTGTGTGTCATGTATCAAAAGTAGGTCACACTGATCTACTTTGTGACCTTTGACCAACACAGAAGAAAAAGTTTGTCGGGGCATAATCTCCTACACTACTAGTTACATTAAGTTCATATTTGTGGTATGGGTTTAGCTTGGTGAGGCTGTTTGCTGGTGGGAGACTAATTCTTCAAATTGTCTCATTCCTGAAGCATTGATGTTTCCTCTCAGAGGTCACTACAAAGAAATTTGTCATCAGGATATGTACCCTATTTAATATTTTTGATAAGTACAGCAATTAGACTTGATGTTTACTTCAAGAATGATTGTGTTTACAGATTTCCTGGGAAGGACGGAGATATGTGTGAAGGAAATCATGGACGAGAACAAAACCATCAAAGGACCAATCACAAAGAGGCTGTTACTACATGAAGTTAGCTCGGGGGAGGTGCTGGTGAAACTAGACCTCCAACTGTATGACAAGGATACGTAACAGTCAAATAGATGTTAATCCACGGCTGTAATAACAGGCTGTAGATCTGTTGTGTTAGGCAATAAATACACTACAATATATTGTGTGTTTTATCAATGGCATGGGTGTATAGTATTTGAATTGTATTTGAGGGAAAAGAAAATGGCTCTGAAATTTGAATTTTCTCCAGCTCTAGATTGTCATTTTTGCATCGTGGCCCAATATGAAGTGAATTGTATGTCATTTTTAATGTAAAATCACTGCAAACTTTAGGAAAAACTAAAGTTTAGATAAAGCTTCAAAGTCCTTTAGTCTTGTGATGTTAAAAATAGGATAATAATGAAACAAATGTTTACCTGCACGAGTCTCTGTGCTTGAAACATTTACCCGGGTAGATGCCTGCGTTGAAATTGACAGTACCAAGTTAACAAGTCAAGTCTCTACTAGGGACTTCCAGGTGCATATCTGTTGCATTTCGTATTAAACTAGTCTTCCTGCTGGTAACATTCGGGTACCTGGATGTGTGATTGGACATTAATCAGTAAACTTGTAAAGTCTCCCTACTCGGGACTTTGGTGTGTGTGTGTTAGATTTGTGTTATTGTTGGAGATATTCAGGTACCTCAATACTGAATTGGATACATCACCACACAAACCTACCTTTCTGAAGACATTTGGATAATTCTTATATCAGAATGGACATTAAACTTTTTTGATCTTTGCTTCTGGAGGCAGACTTGTACCTGTATATGAGAATCAACTGTTACATACAGTAGCCTGGACGCTGGAGACAATCCAGTGCCTGTAAGAATCCATGGATGATGAATTTCATGTTGCTCTTTAGGCTTAAATAAAGAATTCTCTGTTATATTTATTATAACCAATTAATGAAGCACTGGCCCTTTCCACCTGCAGTAAGCGTCATTTCAGCTGCAGCCTGTGTATCCAGCATCAACACACAAATGGTTGGCTTGTCAGAAATCCTATATATAGAATGTTGTGATTTTATAAAAGTATTGCTATCTGTATGGTAAAATGTTGGTACTATGTTTTTTGTTTGTTGTATTTTTCACAACCATCAATCTTGTCCATTCTCCTTCACATCTATTTACTGAAGTGTTTTTTTTTTCTTTTTTTTTTTTTGTCACTTTCCAAGAAAAGGTAGTAAGTTAACAATGTGATATGGATAGAAAGTTTGAAATTTTTAATTAATCAAATTGAAGACTTATTTACTTTAATGAAAGGTAACATTAAGGAGTGTAAAACATTCCCCTGGGTAAAAGATAAGAGATATTGCTCTTTTATTGGGGGAGGAGGGTGGTGATTTTACTTGAAAGCGAAGAATATTATATATTACTGTACAAAATATTAAATGAAATCAGATATGGAAATAGTATAAGGGTAATTAACATGGAGTATGCAATCATTGCACTATTACTTGTACAGTACTGTAAATTAGACATTTAAGCACTGGATTTGTAATTATCACCAATACTACAGAATTTAGTTAACAGTAATCACCTGTTATTTAGTATATTTTATTTGAAGCACCTACTTGTGTGCTGGATGTAGGAAGTGACATATACATGTATGTAATTTAGATTTAATTTTTTTTAAATAATACAGAATTTGCCTCCAACTTTCCCTTTGTCACATCTTGTCAATTGTGAGATTCTAGTCAGCCAAGAGATGGGATGATTTGAAAATACTCTTAGTGATATCAGCCATTTATGAACTTGTCGATGTAACACATATTATAGAAAATAACAAATGTCTAAACTTTTAAAAGTGAGTCACAAATTTATTTTTTTATTTAGTGGTATATACTGTGCATTTGCATTTACTATACACAACTTCAATTTCCTGTATAAATGTTTTCTAGATTACATCGGAAATATTTTTATCACATAAATTTGAATGTATGTTACGAACACTAAAGGGTAGAATTTGTAGTTCTTTCACAACAGGTACACTGTAGAAGTCAACAGAAATGAAACAGTTATTTCATATTTCATATGTTGATGCGTCTGGCAAGGTGGTCTTTTTTTAAAAAAAAATCAATATTTCTGGCAAGGTGGTCTTTTTTTTAAAAAAATCAATATTTCTGGCAAGGTGGTCTTTTTTTAAAAAAAATCAATATTTCTGGCAAGGTGGTCTTTTTTTTTTAAAAAAATCAATATCTTGAAACAATACTTTCAAATTTAAACATTATAATGAAAAAAATCATTTATCTAGACCCTGATTTCAGTATCTAGTGTTTTATCCATAACAATGGTATCAATATGATAAAAAATAGACAAACAATATACTCCTAATCTGATTGTAAGTCTATACATCTATGCCTGTTGTAATTAGTTAGATATATTTTATTCTGATTAACATTTGTTTAATTATTTCACACTAATTATTTTGAGTATCTTACTTTTCTGGATGAAGGAAAATGTATCTTTAAATTGAGGAAAAGAATCTTGCAAGATTTGCTTAACAATACAATTAATGTCCATCTCGGTAATGTACTCAGTACTAGTCTTATTAGGGAGAACCTGAATTTTCACAATGGAAGTTTATCCAATTAAGAGCATGTTTTATTAATTAAGATCACTTGATATATTTGTTTTTTGTTTGTTTGTGACAAATGTGTGGGGAAAAATGTTTTAACACTGAACAAAATACCTGTCATGGGTCGTACGGTCAGAACCAAAATATAAAGTAAAATGAAATATTTGTATATTTTTACAGAATGACAATATACATGTATCCTAGTGTATGTTTTTACATGTATAATTTTCACGATTTTAGTGATGTGTGATATATAGGGTTCAGGTTTAGAATTTCTAAAATAAGAGACTTTGTGGCTTTTTGGGCATTTTTTATAGGATCCTGGTCAAATTTATAACATAATGTTTGCTTTTATCAAGTTGTGTATTTACCTATAGACCTGGTACATATGCTAGTTTTAACACATTTGTTTTCCTAAGTTACTACCTTCCTGCTTTGTTTTATATATTTTGTTCCTTTGTTTTATTTATGTATTGATTTTAATTTACATTCCCGTAAAAGTGGCAGGTTCACTGAACGAGTTATGATTATTTAAACATTTCTGACATAATTTTCATTAATTTTCGTTTTCCTTACAAGTTCTAGTAGAAGAATATTTTTCATACCAAGTCAAAATTTTATAAATGTTTATTGTTTTTTCTGATATTTGTATGGAAACAGTCTACTCATCATAAATTCCAATTAATTATTGCAAATAAATAGTTAATAATAAAAAAAGTGAGAAGATCCCCACATCTATACTACAGTAACACAGTTATCTCCCTTCTACAATCAGCTTATCAAATTAAAAAGAACTTCAAACATGTTGTGCCATTATGCCATCATTTAGTCTACTCAGTAAATACATTTTATTATTTCTTTGCTCAGTGGGAAGGAACTGTTTCGGGTAAAAGAAACATTGCATCATTCAGTAAGTAAAGCATACTTAAACACAAGTATTTTTTTCCCTTTAGAAAAAAAAACAAATAATTTGAAGTGATGATCAAATTTGTATTGACAAGGAGTGGTTTTGAATGGTTAAGATATGTTCCTTTTCGCTTAAAAACTTAAAAAAAAAAAAAAAAGACGTAATATTATGTACTTGTGCTGGTCTTAACTATCTACATAGGAATTGACCAAATATTTTTCTTTTCATGTCTACAGTAACATACTTACATCCACATAAACAGATATTACCTTTATAAGTGCTGATTGTTCTATTCCAAACACGAAATCTATCACTATTCCATAATTTTCTGTAAATTTCCTTGCATGGTGTTTCTGTTACTCTGATTTTACAGGTCCTGGTGTTTAGATGGTATATTTAAAATGCTGGAATAGTGATATGATATTGTTTTAAAATCTAATTTTCATGTAGATTTAATCACTCAGAAACAGACTTTACAAGTGGATTTCTAAAGTAACTGTATCTGATCTTATATGTGATTGTGAAATAACAATTTCGCAAATACTTATTTTGCTATTTTCTCAGAAATTTAAAACATAATTATAACATGATGTTATGTTGTTTTTTTTTTCAGTTTCATAGAGATACATGTGATAACTGAAATAAGATATGATGATTCTACTTACAATCCTCAACTATTTTGAATTATGTAAGTTTGAAGTATTTAGTGAGAGTTTCGAAGTCCCTAATTAAATCCTTAATCATATTTCATGTTGATAGTTAAAATGGCCTTCTCATCATCATCACGTCATTTTTTTGACAATTTTTGACATTTTGAAAAATGTATTGACTGTAATCTGTACAGTTTTATTTTCAAAGATCTGTATATTATAACCCTTGTACCATTTAAAATTTTACGAAATAATTTTGAATTAATGATATTTTTGTAATTCATTATATGAAATAGATTGTTCATAAGACAATTTTTGTGTAACATCCTCTGTGTAACAGAAATAGTGATGATGTGCTTTGAATTTTTTCATATAAAACCGTTTGGAAATAATGATAATGATATTGTATATGCATCTGCAACAGCTTGACCATAACAATAATAGTATTGAATTTCATCATCTGAAACAGCTTGATAATGTATTAACAATGATAATCCTTTCTTTATTGCTCTTAGTTTCTGTAAAATTTAATTGATCTTACTTAATTAACGGAAGTATCCAGGAATAAGACCATGTCCTGTAATAAGCCCACCCAAATCTATTACAGTTTCAGTAGCCAACAGAATTATTAACATGAAAAGTTCGTCCTTTTTCAGTAAAGCTCCAAGGTTGTATAGTGACTCCCTGTGCTTCATGTAGGATATATATTCATGTAGTAATCATTGTACAGTGTACTCAGCTACATAAAAGGTTAAAAGACTAATACTATAAGACTAGCTACAGGTTTGAAATATCTGTATGTTTTTCACTTTTCTAAATCTGAAATTTTCTCATCTGCATTTTACGACGTATATATGTAGTGTAGATCTCTATGTACTGTGTATACCAGTAGTGGCAGTGTGTACAGTGATGTAGTGTCAGGTTGTAGCGTTAAATTCTGTTGGCCATTGCTCCACTGACCCTAAGGTGCAATATGTATAGCTGGTCATTTTAGTGGACAATGGTCATTTCACAATTAATAACAATATGAAATATTATTAAATATGATGTAAATAAAATAAATATTTTTAAAAGTTGATTTTGTCTGCTTTTGCTACTTTATAAAAATGTGATTTCATAAAAGAGGTCACATTCCTATACAGAAATAAGACACTGACTTTTTCAATATTAGAATACTAACTTTAACTTTGTAAATTATACGATTTCATAACGGGTCACATTTCTACTTCAGAGACCACCTATCTACAATAAGTAGCATTTTACCTGTCCACCTATCTACAATAAGTAGCATTTTACCTGTCCAAGAGACCACCTATCAATATTATAAGGAGCATATTACCTGCCTAAGAGACCACCTATCAACAATAAGGAGCATAATTCCTGCCTAAGAGACCACCTATCTATAATAAGGAGCATTTTACCTGCCTTAGAGACCACCTATCTATAAAAAGGAGCATTTTACCTGCCTTAGAGACCACCTATCTATAACTGAGGGCATATTATATGCCTAAGAGACCACCTATCTATAATAAGGAGCATTTTACCTGCCTAAGAGACCACCTATCTATAATAAGGAGCATTTTACCTGCCTAAGAGACCACCTATCTATAATAAGGAGCATTTTACCTGCCTAAGAGGCCTCCTATCTATAATAAGGAGCATTTTACCTGCCTAAGAGGCCACCTATCTATAATAAGGAGCATATTAATGGCTAAAAGACCACCTATCTATAATAAGGAGCATTTTACCTGCCTTAGAGACCACCTATCTACAATAAGTAGCATTTTACCTGTTTAAGAGACCACCTATCAATATTATAAGGAGCATATTACCTGCCTAAGAGACCACCTATCAACAATAAGGAGCATAATTCCTGCCTAAGAGACCACCTATCTATAATAAGGAGCATTTTACCTGCCATAGAGACCACCTATCTATAAAAAGGAGCATTTTACCTGCCTTAGAGACCACCTATCTATAACTGAGGGCATATTATATGCCTAAGAGACCACCTATCTATAATAAGGAGCATTTTACCTGCCTAAGAGACCACCTATCTATAATAAGGAGCATTTTACCTGCCTAAGAGACCACCTATCTGTAATAAGGAGCATTTTACCTGCCTAAGAGGCCTCCTATCTATAATAAGGAGCATTTTACCTGCCTAAGAGGCCACCTATCTATAATAAGGAGCATATTAATGGCTAAGAGACCACCTATCTATAAAAAGGAGCATTTTACCTGCCTTAGAGACCACCTATCTATAACTGAGGGCATATTATATGCCTAAGAGACCACCTATCTATAATAAGGAGCATTTTACCTGCCTAAGAGACCACCTATCTATAATAAGGAGCATTTTGCCTGCCTAAGAGACCACCTATCTATAACTAAGGGCATATTATATGCCTAAGATACCACCTATCTATAATAAGGAGCATTTTACCTGTCTAAGAGACCACCTATCTATAATAAGGAGCATTTTGCCTGCCTAAGAGACCACCTATCTATAACTAAGGGCATATTATATGCCTAAGATACCACCTATCTATAATAAGGAGCATTTTACCTGTCTAAGAGAACACCTATCAACAATATTATAAGGAGTATATTACCTGCATAAGAGACCACCTATCAACAATAAGGAGTGTAATTCCTGCCTAAAAGACCACCTTTCTGTAACTATGAGCATATTACCTGCCTAAAAGGTGTAGATCTCCTGTCTATGAGTTATTGTTACCTGTATCAGAGGTCACCTATTTGTCCTTTACAAACCTGCCTCAGAGAACCCACCTGTCTGTAACTATTACCTACCTTAAATACCACTTCTCTTTAACTACATCCTGTCTATGACCTGCCTCAGATTATGTATAAAAGCTGTTTCAGATAATACTCATTCTTCATCCCTTAACCTCCTCTTACCCAGCAACCAAAAGGCCCAGGGTACTGATACTGGGCTGTAACGTGCTGGGATAAAGTGTTACCAAGTTACCAGGTGGATGTAAGACTACCACATTTGAACAATTGAATTACCTTGAACCACTTTCAAGTGCTCCGGGGTCAAATATACTAAAATGTTTCAACAATTTCTTCTGAAAAGGCCTAGGGCCATCATTTTAGGCCAGTATAATGGCACAAATCCAGGAATTCCAATTAGAGGGGGTGCATGCAATCTTTTTCCCTTCCCTCCCCTACCACCATGCCTACCCCCAACCTCTCGCTCCTCCATAAATATATATATATATATTGTTTTCGTTGCTACTATTTTCCTGAATTTTGTTTGTTTTGTATTTCAATATGAAAAGAAGTGAAATCCTGTGTGTTTAGTGGAGAGTGATGGATACTTGGCAAGTCATATAGCCAATTGGGAATGTAGAGTCCAGTGGCACGGACCTGGCACGAGGTTTGGGAAACTTCCAAAAGCTGGAAAGAAATCAGGATGGCATTGCAAATATGTTGTTTCATGAAAATGATGTGTATGCAGCAGCCTGTTTGTGTAAAGGCAGTTACGCACCTGCAGGCCTGTCGTCCGCCAATGATGTCCTTCAAAATCTCTTCTTGTTATTTCTTGATAAAAAAATTTATAGATGCTTTTAATGTTTAGATTTCCCCCTGTCTGTAACTGTTTCAGGACTGCGCCATTGAGGGGAGAAAAATCGCATCTTTTGATTCTGACTGAAAAGAATTTTTGTCACAATTTCTTAACAAAAAATGGAAGGATCCATTTAACAATTTGTTTAAATATTTAACACATGTATGTGTTGGTTTTCTTTGGTCCATAGTATTCAGTGTTCAGTTTTGGGTATACTGTGACTCCAGTAGAATCCATATGCATCTTGATTTTGACAAATTATCCAACTAAATTTCATCTACATGTTTAGTTTTTAGACTGTTTGGAAAGGTAAGTTGCGGTCGCTATTTCAAATTCTAATTTTATACAATGAAAAAAAAATTTAAGGGACCATGCTGATATGATACCCTCCTCCTTCTTTATGGATCCGCAAGTGCAAAAAAATAAGAGGTGTTACGATTCATCAATGCATCGTATCGGAAGATGATGCATCGATGCAACATCCGTCCTTAAAGTGTGTCGCGATGCCTATTTTTTTAAAACAACTGTAGTTACCTCCCTTGACCAACGTTCACGCTATGTATTACACACAAATACTCGTTGCATTTTATTCGGTTATCAACTCTTTATCATATTATATTCATTTTTCAAATAGTATCAAAATCTAAAAAGGTGACATCAAGTTGCAGAAATAATTTGTTAGTGATGAAATGTTGGTTATCATATAATTTCTGTTTCTGAAATATCGCGATAGAATCGTATCGTGATCCGTGTATCGTGTCACACCCACCTGACGATATACAGCACTATAAAAAAAATACCGTAATTTCCCGCCACAGTAAATTACATCACGTGACTGATCTTGTGACAGTCATGTGTTTCTGCGCAAACACTCTGCACACCATCATGGCGGCGGCCAGATCAAGGAAGAAAACAAATGCTATGTTCTATTTACATTATGTATTTACAGTCATCCTGTGTCTGGCAGTAGGTCTACACGGGGGATACTGTGATGAAACATCACAAGACTGTGTTTATGGTGGCTATGACTTCTCATTGATTAAAAAGTAAGTACGTTTTCACCAGGAATTATTTTTCTGCCCAGCTGATTCTTTGCATTGTAAGGGTATCATGTATAGAACAGGTGAACAACCGCATAGTTAATACAGAGCGTTTGTATTGCATCGACTCGTAGGAGATGTGTTCTATAGGCATATACATAATGCGTGTAAATTATCATCTATCTGTTTATAGGATCTGTGTAACCAACACCCCCCCCCCAACACACCCATTCAGGTCGAGCTGCAGAGGTCCAATTCGTGTAACCCCGCCCCTCCCCCCTTGCTACCCTTCCTGTTTCAGGTCCACCTTCAGAAGTGTGTGTACACTGCCAATGTTATACAATGCATTTACAAGTTACATTGTGCTATGAATTAGGCAACATGGCGATGTATATTCCAAATGCATTGATGAAAAGATGATTTAACTTTTAAAGTTCTAATCTGTTTTGAGGGTTTGATTTCCTCCTGCAATAATATTTACTCCTTTTTCTCATACATCCTGGTTGTTAGAACATGGAATATGCATTCTAAAGAAACACATGCCCTTCAGTCTAGTGGTAGGGCAAGAAGTACGTAGTCTGATCCTTGAAGCATGTGTACAGGATATTTTTTAATTACAAATTCCTCTTAAAAGAATGTTTATATTTCACGCTTGTAAAGTACTTTTTAGCTACAGGCTGCTTCATAGGGACTTTTGCTGCTGGAATCTGAAAGATATATCTATCAATTATTTGATATTTTGTTTGAATGTTACTTCTTATTATTGTGAACTCTCCTATTGCTCACAGCTCATCTATTTAATCCAGTCTGGCTGACCAGACTGCTTGGCTACAGTGGTGGTATTTTGCGATATACATACATCAACTTGTTTGAACAAAGGATGCCATTGCCGGCACCAATACAAAATACTAAAGCAAATGAAAAACAAAAATAAAAAACAAAAAAAATTGATGTAAGGAAATTCTTCAACATACTATACTGTAGAAAGTCTACTTACCCTACTACAAAAGTTAAGCAAAACAAAGACGGGAACGGCTCCTTAAATTCTGTGAATAACATAACTTTTAGATGTTATTGTGCTAATAGATTCATGTTTTGTTTTTATCATTAAACAAAACCTGATGATGTAATAACAGGATTTACTAAGACATATTTGTTATTACATTGAATCTTGTATTATTACAGATTTAACCCTTGGCCTATGATGTCTGAGGATGGAAACACCACTTATCAGATCAGTATTTGTGAGGCAATCAAACAGCACCAGGGTGGAAATTGTCATGACCATGCTTCGGTTTGTAGGACTGTCAAAGGCGAAACTCCAAAATCTGCAGGCAACTTTACACACCTGGTTACTGCTAACAACACTAAAGTTTCAGAAAAAACCCTGGTGTTACTGGGGGATGCTTGCCCTGAGGTAGTCAACGCCCACTATGTTACCATGATCACATTCCAGTGCAGTTTGAATGTGGTAAGACACTCTTGTTTACTAATGTAATTTTAAAAATTGTAACAAGCATTTGCCTATTTTCAGGTTGGCAATGTCAATAGAATAGAAGTTCTTAAAACACAACCAGAAGAAGAATGGAGAATGACATTTCAATGACTACAGTGGGGCCCATTTATCTGTTCACAATTGATATGATTCCCTCAGTATCCAGTCGGTAATACTAAAAAATGGTTCTCCTTAACATTAATTTGCTCCTCTAATCCGGTTGACTCATATTACTACGGTGCTAGTATCGATTGAGCTAGTATATTGTTACCTTTTTGTAGAATTCTATATCTGAAACTACTTCAATAAATCTCAGCAGTTTGGAAGAGATTTTTAAACAGTTTCTAGTTAGGAAGACTATTTGCAGACACTTTGTCTTGTACATTGCATACGTTTTATGTCTGAAAACATTTCAATAAATTTAAGCATTGTTGTGGTTTGAAACTGACTCTTTTACCAACGACTCTGCGTAGGAAGGTGTTACCACCAGAAGTAAATTAATTGTAATCATTTCTACAAATAATTTTCAGGGACTAGGCTCTCCTGAATTTCTTGAGTACTCATTGTGTACCACCTTTGTGCTGTGGAGGACAAATGTGATGTGTAATGACACAGAGCGTGCGGTCAAGGAAGTCCCTTGTTATGTGTATGACCAACTAAACCGAAAACACAATCTGTCACCACTCACTAAGAAAGATGGTGGTTACTTGGTGTCATCGGAGGCAGGCTGGAACTTCTATATTAATGTGTGTAAAGACATACACGGCATCACAGAAATTCCAGGTGGAGCGCCAGGTGAGAGGTCATTTCATAGTTCAAAGGTCATTGGATGTGGAAAGGAAAGTATTAGTGTATTAATTGTAATATATCTTTAGAAAACTTTATATGAAAGAGGATGTCATTTATCACATATTTGGTAGATTATATGCACACTTCCATATTGAGATAAAAAATACTTTAGAAACAGAAACAAATGTACAGTCAAACTCTGTTATCTCAAACTCATAAAAATCGAAGACCCCATTTAATTGAGTCCTTTCATAGGGCTCCGCCTAACTTTACACAAAACAATCAAACTCACATGAATTTAAATACTTAGTTATCTCGATGCATCCGCATGGTCCTGCCAAGTTTGAGATAAAGAGGTTCGACTATAATATACATGTTACATATCAGAATGATTTTTGTTTCTTTTCCAACAGATGAAAAGACAAAGAACTGTCCTCCAGGGGCTGGTGCTTGTCAGATCAACAGTAATGATTCAAACAAAGCAATGGGTATGGGGTTTCCTTTAGAAAAGATTCAGGCTGCCACGGGCGATAACAAGTTCATGCTGCACTATACCACTGATCAGGCTGTCAATGGCTGTACGGCCAATCCCTCCACCACTATAGAATTCCGATGTCCAAGCGTCAGAGGGGTATGATATCACTACATGCATAATTACTTTAAAATCTATTACTGAATGTCAAATTTGATTATTAAAAATACTGGCATTCCAGTACACAGAGTGAACATGTACTATTTACCGTCAAACTAATGAGGGACAGACATGTAAAAAGTTGTTCTTTTATCAGCTGCACCATGTTCACATTTACACTGAAAGTAAATTCCCATCTGATACTATGATAGATGATTTCAGAACTATTTTTGCTTGATGGATGATTTCCAAACATGCAGCACATTTCAGTATCTATCAATATGGGAGGTTACCCTACAGTTACATGCACAAAAATTTGTAGCAGGGTAAAAAAATATTTTTTGATTGGCAATGCATTACCAGGTCATTCTCTGCTTCTTTTCATAAGGTTGTATAAAATAGTACAGGCATAATTAACAATAATATCTTAAAATTTGCTGACTCGGATACCTCTTTTGGTCGAAGTTATTGCAGAATTACTGTTATTAATTTTTGAAAAATACAAAATATTTCCATTTAAAAAGAAAGAAAAGTAAAGGAAAACCAGTGGACTTGTTATAACATTTTCAGAATCTTTATTTGATGTATTTCAGGGGAAAGATCCTATCTTGGTAGCGGACTATAATTGTCAATATCGTGTTGTTTGGGAAACAGAATATGCTTGTGCAGAGGTTGACATCACAAACAAAACCTGTCAACTTATCAAGGAATCAGACAACATTGACATTGATCTGTCTCCTCTGAGAGTTTACCCTGGTAAGTTATCAATAGTGTATGTTGTGGTACTGAGGTTATAGTTTACCCTGGTATGTTATCAATAGTGTATGTTGTGGTACTGAGGTTATAGTTTACCCTGGTATGTTATCAATGGTCTATGTTGTGGTACTGAGGTTATAGTTTACCCTGGTAAGTTATCAATAGTCTATGTTGTGGTACTGAGGTTATAGTTTACCCTGGTAAGTTATCAATAGTGTATGTTGTGGTACTGAGGTTATAGTTTACCCTGGTATGTTATCAATAGTGTATGTTGTGGTACTGAGGTTATAGTTTACCCTGGTAAGTTATCAATAGTCTATGTTGTGGTACTGAGGTTATAGTTTACCCTGGTATGTTATCAATAGTGTATGTTGTGGTACTGAGGTTATAGTTTACCCTGGTATGTTATCAATAGTGTATGTTGTGGTACTGAGGTTATAGTTTACCCTGGTATGTTATCAATAGTGTATGTTGTGGTACTGAGGTTATAGTTTACCCTGGTAAGTTATCAATAGTGTATGTTGTGGTACTGAGGTTATAGTTTACCCTGGTATGTTATCAATAGTGTATGTTGTGGTACTGAGGTTATAGTTTACCCTGGTATGTTATCAATAGTGTATGTTGTGGTACTGAGGTTATAGTTTACCCTGGTAAGTTATCAATAGTGTATGTTGTGGTACTGAGGTTATAGTTTACCCTGGTATGTTATCAATAGTGTATGTTGTGGTACTGAGGTTATAGTTTACCCTGGTATGTTATCAATAGTGTATGTTGTGGTACTGAGGTTATAGTTTACCCTGGTATGTTATCAATAGTGTATGTTGTGGTACTGAGGTTATAGTTTACCCTGGTATGTTATCAATAGTGTATGTTGTGGTACTGAGGTTATAGTTTACCCTGGTATGTTATCAATAGTGTATGTTGTGGTGCTGGGGTTATAGTTTACCCTGGTAAGTTATCAATAGTCTATGTTGTGGTGCTGGGGTCATAGTTTACCCAGGTAAGATATCCATAGTGTATGTTGTGGTACTGAGGTTATAGTTTACCCTGGTAAGTTATCAATGGTCTATGTTGTGGTACTGAGGTTATAGTTTACCCTGGTAAGTTATCAATAGTCTATGTTGTGGTGCTGGGGTCATAGTTTCCCCTGGTAAGTCATCAATATTCTATGTTGTGGTGCTAGGGTCATAGTTTACCTTGGTAAGTTGTTAATAGTCTATTTTGTGGTGCTGGGGTCATAGTTTACCCTGGTAAGTTATCAATAGTGTGTTGTAGTGTTGGGGTCATAGTTTACCCTGGTAAGTTATCAATATTCTATGTTGTGGTGCTGGGGTCATAGTTTACCCTGGTAAGGAATCAGGAGTCTGTGTTGTGGTGTTGGGGTCATAGTTTACCCTGTAATGGTAATTTATCAATTGTGTGTTGTGGGTTTGAATTACATGGTCAAGGGCATTGTTACTATTTTTTTAATTCTTCGTCAGTACTCTGACGGTGTCATTCTTCGAGGATTTTTTATTAAACTTAACATACCCATTTCTTACATCTTTATTGCACATCACCTAATGGTGAGGGGCTTTGTATTGCTTGCAATGACTTGTTAGGTCCTAGTAGGAAAATTTTGATTTATTATACTCTGTATCATTATTTATATATGTTGTTTTGATCACATTTCACTTGCTTCAATAGTTCAATGTGTATAGCATGCCTTTAAAAAAGCACTTACCTTTTTCATCAGGAATTCTAGGTTAAATGTGAGAATAAGAAATGAAAAAAATAAAGACTTTAAAAAAATACAGAAATTATGATAACTTAACAGAAATGAAACAAGTTGACTGACAATTCCTAACAATATATGATGACATTTACAGGAGATCGTAAGTACCAGATAACAGTGCCCCCCAGTACTAAAGGTGGTGACTACTACGTTTATTACCTGAATGTGTGTGGAGAGTTAGGCATCCAATGTCCCGACATGGATCATGTACGCAATGTGGCTGCCTGTCAGACAAAGGCTGGTGACTCGACATACGGCCGTGTTATTGGATCAGTGACAAATGGTGACCAGAGGCTAAGGTAACTACACCCACATGTATCTCACAATTAGCCCAGGGGGTCAACACGTGACCTCTTACTGAAAATCAAAACATGGGCTCATTACCAGATTCCTGGGGGACAACACATTACTCTTTACTCAAAATCCGGGGATGAACTCATTACCAGACCCCAGAGGGCCAACACATTGCTCCTTACTCAAAATCAGGACATGGGCTCAGTACTGGACCCCATGGGGCCAACACATAACCCTTTACTGAGAATGAGAAGGACGCATTACCAGATCCCAGGGACCCAACCTATTACCTTCACTCAAATTAGGAGTTGAACTCATTGCCAGACCTGAAGGAGTCAACACATTACTCCTTACTCAAAATAAGGACATGAGCTCATTATCTGATCCCAGGGGGCCAACTTATTACCTCTTTCTCAAAAGGAGGGGAAAGGCTAACTTCAGAAAAAAATAGAGCAGCATTGATTTATGATAAGCTGAACATCAATATGCGATAATGATCTCAATATCAGGCAGGGGCTAAATGTAAGACAAATATTAAGATATAGATATGAAAGAAGAGCACCAGCTCCTGAAGCCAGGGAGACCAATAATGGCTAACCTTATTTCAGGAGTTGATGCTTTCCTTTTTTTGTTTGTTTACGACTTTTTAAGAGAGCTCTGTATACCATTAGGTATCCTCCTGAAACCTAAAGAATGAACCTCAACGCATGCCAATTAAGCAGGATGTTGGTTCTTAATTTTTCTTCTCGGATTATCAGAAATAGTCTATATTGATCCTGTGAGATATCCGTAGCTGTCATTTATTCAGGAATGTGTAATTATACACAATTTAAACCCAGTCCAAAAATCTGATTTAGCGTTTCAAGTACTAGAATAATTTATTTAGTGTTGTATTTAGGCATAGTGATATCATTTCTGACTTCTGTATCTAGATATGCTGATGGAGATTTGACCTTGACCTACCGGGGAGGGGATATTTGCCACAAGAATAATCCTCGCACAACCATCATCAACTTCAAATGTGATCCTGATGCAGGTATTATGATATGATAGTCATTTTTTATAACAAATTTTAAGATTTTTATCCCACTTAGGAAATTAACACTAAATAACTGAAATTGCTTTCTCATTTATTTTTCATATGTTAGATATTATATATTAGCTCCATTTAATTCTTGCAGTACCAAAGAGCTACATTCTTTTATACCTGTAATGTAAACCCATGATAAGCTATGTTGTAACACCTTATGATTTTCAGGTTTTAGTTAACTTTTGTGAGTGTGACGACTTGAGAGAGATATTGCAATACTGAACAATACATGTTACATAATACATGTTAAAATATTTGTGGCGACCTGCTGTCAGTGTTTTTCTACGCCATTGTAGGTAATATGGGTAAAGGTTTGCCCCAGTTTGTTAAAGAAGTCAATAACAGCTGTATCTACATTTTCGACTGGGCCACCAAATATGCCTGTTCAGGCCATCCAGCTAATGCAGAGTGTCGCGTTGACTACAACGGCAAACGCTATGACCTTTCACCTCTTACTCGACGTCATGGACAAGGTCAGACACAAGACGATGTGTTAATTTTTAATGTATGGCATTTAATAAAAAGATAATGTGTTTCCAAAATATGCTGAGACAAAGATAGACCTGTGATAATTTCTATTCAGACACAGTACTGAGAACATTATCCAGTTTCCATGGAGATTTTACTGATTAGAGAATTTAAAGAATTCATGATTTCGGAACCAGACGGTGAATATCTGTATATGTCAATGTTTCCATCTTGCCTGTTTATACAACGTTTTACTGTGATAATTTTACTTACATTATTATCTGGATGTGTGGTAAAACCAATCAGCTTTACACAGCTTGTAATGATGGTGTTTTAATTTAACATAGAAACTGACTGGGAGGTACTACACAGTGACCAGTCTGACACGGGGAAGCAGTTCTACCTCAACGTGTGTAATGACCTACTAAATGTGGGCAAGGCTGCTCGCTGTCACCCTGATGCTTCAGTCTGTCTCATTGGTAAGTCAATGTTACATATTTTCAAGATCGTCTCACTGTCAACTTGTTCACTCTTCAAACAGTCAACAATTCCCCATTATCTGTATTTCCTTTCTGACACCATTTCCCACTGTCAACATTTTCCCATTGTTAACATGTCAATATTTCACTTAAATTTCTCAACTGTTGAGAAAAAAAAAGCATTTCATTACTCTCAACATTTCCCCTCTTCAATACCTTGAAAACATTCACTTGATATTTTCATCTTGTGAATATGTACTTCTGACTGTTTAAACAATCTGTACTTCTGACTGTATAAACAATCTGTACTTCTGACTGTATAAACAATCTGTACTTTTGACTGTATAAACAATCTGTACTTCTGACTGTATAAAAAAATGTGTACTTTTTGTTGTATAAACAATTTGTACATTTGACTATATAAACAATCTGTCCTTTTGACTGTATAAACAATCTGTACTTCTGACTGTATAAACAATCTGTACTTTTGACTTTATAAACAATTTGTACTTGTGACTATATAAACAAGATGTACTGTGGAAATCTTCATGCTATGCTTTCTTCATTTCCCATAGCTCCAGGAAGACTGTGAACATTCTAATTTTAATGTGCTTTTAACCAAGTAAACTAAGTTATTCAGGTATTCCCATAAATATTTTTCTGTGAATGGAATTGTGGAAGTTCATGTTATTGAATTATGTTTCTCAATTTCTAATGAGCATGAATTACCTTAGCATAGAATATTTCATATCAACATAGTCAAGAGAAAGCCAAGAATTATGGGAAAGTTAATCCTTCAAGTGACTGTTCTTAAATCACATTTTTAATGATTTATTGAATTGATAGTAGATCTGCAACTGATTATTCTTCATGTACCTTCACCTGTAAAAAAATCATAATATCAAACAAAATTTCTTCTTTGCAGATAAAAATGGGCCCCATAATCTGGGGTCATTCATCACGAATCCGGTATACTCCAAGGAGACTAACACTCTGCAGATCACCTATGGTAACGGGGAACCATGTGGGGACAAAAAACGCACTCGCTCAATCATAGACTTCATCTGTAAACCAGGAGACCTTGAGAGTGGTCCTGTTCTCATGGATACCTCCCTCGACAACTGTCTCTACAGGTTTGAGTGGCACACCTCAGCGGCCTGTGTACTGGGACACTGGAGAGGCGACAACTGTCATGTGTTTGACAAGGAAGCTGGTGATTTATTGCATTTTATATACAAATCTGTTATAAATTATCTTTATCACCCTCAGAAAAATTGCTTGTCTTGCTTAAAATATTAAATTACACTTTTTTTTAAATGAATTCAATACTTTGAATTTGTGCTTATGCTTTAAGTTGTTAAATATTAACTTGAATAGTTCAGGCACTGTTAAAATATTTTTGATATTTTTTATATTTCCATTAAGTACAAGACAGAGAATGTTTTTCGACTCCATTCTGCAAAACAAATGCATATGTAATTCGGTCTTTAAATACACAGAGTACAAAGAAATGTGTTTTTGTTATATAGGATTCAACTTTGACTTGTCACCTCTGACCTTGAAAACTGGATCATACTCTGTGTGGGATAAAAACAAAACTTATGAATACCAGATTAATGTATGCGATGCTGTTCACGACACTTTGTGTGACACGAGTACAAGTACTCCACCTAATGCAGGGGTCTGTCAAACAAAGGGGTAAGTTATGTGAAGCTTCCTAATGCTAGGGTCTGTCAAACAAAGGGGTAAGTTATGTGAAGCCTCCTTATGCTGTTGTCTGTTAAACAAAGAAGTAAGTTATGTGAAGCCTCCTTATGTTGTTGTCTGTTAAACAAAGGGGTAAGTTATGTGAAGCCTTCTTATGCTAGGGTCTGTCAAACATAGGGGTAAGTTATGTGAAGCCTCCTTATGCTAGGGTCTGTTAAACAAAGGGGTAAGTTATGTGAAGCCTTCTTATGCTGGGGTCTGTTAAACAAAGGAGTAAGTTATGTGAAGCCTCCTTATGCGAGGGTCTGTTAAACAAAGGGGTAAGTTAGGTGAAGCCTCCTTATGCTGGGGTCTGTTAAACAAAAGAGTAAGTTGTGTGAAGCCTCCTCATGCTGTTGTCTGTTTAAAATAGGGGTAAGTTATGTGAAGCCTCCTTATGCAAGGGTCTGTTAAACAAAGGGGTAAAATGTAAGTTATGTAACAGTATCTTATGCTGGGGTAAGTCAGGTAAGAATTATAAAATGGAGCTATGTTACCTCAGTTTGTCGTAATATTTAGTTTTATTACATTCAAATTTTAGGAGGAAATTTCAATTATTTTCCATACCCATGTTTATAATTGTAAACCACTTGTTATTCAAATCTAGAATTGATTATATACCTATTTAGTTTGCATGATTTTACACAAATCATTGTCTTGTCATAAAGAATAGATTTTAAAGTGATGATGACAGACAATTGCTGTGGATGAAAATGCATTAGAACAGGTGAAAATGTGATATATTTCTTCGTTAGTGCAAAATCAGGTGATATGTTGTTGTTCTAGTGGGGACCATGCAATCAACACTGGAACAGCTTCCAGTACTCTGGAGTATTACGATGGCATGATAAATCTTACTTACACAAATGGACAGATGTATAACAGCCATCCACCGGTCCCAAGGAAGACGGAGATTGTGTTTCTTTGTGACCCAAATGCTGGCAAAGGCCAGCCTACATTTGTTGGCGAGAGTGCTTGGGGGTACAGTTTCGAGTGGTTCACGGCCTATGCTTGTCCCAATGAGCCTGTGGAATGCACTGTCATGGATGAACATCGTCATCAGCAGTATGATCTGTCAAGGTAAACTATTTCTGTGTTAAATTTAATGTATATACCATATTTGGAAGTTTCTTCATCCACTCCATTCATTTCCATCTTGTCTGTACCTAAACTATTTAACCATTGAGCACCATCATATGACTATTCTTTGAGGTGTACTAAATAAGATGATGTGTCACAAACAAATAAGATTATTAAAGAAACTGTTTGTGATTCTGTTTCACTCATAATAGTTATCTGTCTGATTCTTTCCTGAAGAAAATCTGGAAACTGTAGAAAAACACAAACCCTGTATAATTACAATACACCACAAAAAACTTGTGTAATCCAATAACGTGTTTGAAACCCTGTACACTATAATTCTGACACATGTCCAAGTTGTAACCTCTGTAGTAAAAAATAAAAAATCATGTCCAGAATGAACCCTGAATAATGGGTAGTAAACTCAGTCTTTAAAAACCCAGACTCTGTATAAATTCAGGGCTCTCACACCCAATTTTGGGACTGGGGCCCTTAGAATTGGGAAAAATAACAGCGTTTTCCTAAAAATTGGGAAAACTTGGGGTCTAAATTGAGAAAAAAAGATACTACTTAGCATGGGGAATGGGGCCGAATATCGGCCCCCAAATCTGGCAGATCGAGAGCCCTGAAATTAGAGATTTATGTCCTCTGTAGAAATATCTAGGTATTTCAAATCTTCTTTGCCAGATTTTACCTTATAGATGTAATTTCTATGGCATCCATTTATATCTTCAGTTTATCAAAGTCAGTAAGCCAAGACAACTGGGAGTTGTTGGATGATAGTGACGCAAACAACAAACTTAAGTACTATATCAATGTATGTCGTCCTCTCAGCGAGGTACAGGTAGGCACAGGCTGTTCAACCTTTGCTGCTGCGTGCCGTACAAGCTTCAAAACTGGACAGGTAACAATAATTTGTCACCAGCTTGTGCCAGATTTGAAGGATTTAAATGTGCTAAGAAAAACGAAAACTTATCACTGCAGATTTTTGTCCATATTCCTTTAATTGCCTGATTTCATTATTTGTAAATCATTTACAAGTAACTCAATGATTATTTGAGTGCTAATGAAATTTTGTCATTGTTTTCCAGCAGAATTTTTAACTTGGATTAAAATCTTTGATTATGTTCCTCTTCTTAATGTTCAATTAACATGTAATCTTTACTGTTATTCAAGCCCCAGTTGTATGAAATGTGGTCTCTTTCTCACAATATTCTTGTTAATTTGCTAGGAGGCTGTAGACATCATGGATTTGGGTAGCGTAGTATCCCCTCCTGTCGTAGAGAAGGAGGGCCAGCTGTCCCTCAAGTATCGAACTAAGAACAAGACCTGTGATGGCATCGGTGGCAAGACTACATTTACTACATCCATACACTTTATCTGTAGCCGAGGTGCACTGGTAAGTGGGCTATAAAGTCTGTTCAGGGGATAAAAGGGTGGTCTAAAATAGGGCTTGCTTAGGGAATAAAGGAGTGGTCCAAAATAGGGCTTGTTTAGGGGATACAGAAGTGTACAAAGTTGGGCTTGTTTAGGGGATACAGAAGTGTACAAAGTAGGGCTTGTTTAGGGATACAGGAGTGGTCCAAAATAGGGCTTGTTTAGGGGATACAGGAGTGGTCCAAAATAATGCTTGTTTAGGGGTAACACAAGCGTTCCTTGTAGGGGTACGAGGGTGGCCCAAAGGAGGGACAATGGTGGAGGAGATACATCATTTATTCAGAGAGTGGTAACACAAAGAAGTGGGGAATGGTATGAAGGTAATGAGTTAGTTTTCATGATGAAGAAGGATTTATACTTTTGCTTTTAAATACACTTTACTTGAATTTTGCAAAACTATGGTTCTAGAAAATTCAAGATTGTTTTTTTGTAGAGTTGGACAATATTGTACACATACAAATAATCCCTTGTACATGTTTATACAAATATTTACAGGTGACTGGACCAAGCACTGTCCAACAGTTAGGCAACTGTGACTTTGTGTACATGTTTATACAAATATTTACAGGTGACTGGACCAAGCACTGTCCAACAGTTAGGCAACTGTGACTTTGTGTACATGTTTATACAAATATTTACAGGTGACTGGACCAAGCACTGTCCAACAGTTAGGCAAGTGTGACTTTGTGTACATGTTTATACAAATATTTACAGGTGACTGGACCAAGCACTGTCCAACAGTTAGGCAACTGTGACTTTGTGTACATGTTTATACAAATATTTACAGGTGACTGGACCAAGCACTGTCCAACAGTTAGGCAACTGTGACTTTGTGTACATGTTTATACAAATATTTACAGGTGACTGGACCAAGCACTGTCCAACAGTTAGGCAACTGTGACTTTGTGTACATGTTTATACAAATATTTACAGGTGACTGGACCAAGCACTGTCCAACAGTTAGGCAACTGTGACTTTGTGTACATGTTTATACAAATATTTACAGGTGACAGGACCAAGCACTGTCCAACAGTTAGGCAACTGTGACTTTGTGTACATGTTTATACAAATATTTACAGGTGACTGGACCAAGCACTGTCCAACAGTTAGGCAAGTGTGACTTTGTGTACATGTTTATACAAATATTTACAGGTGACTGGACCAAGCACTGTCCAACAGTTAGGCAAGTGTGACTTTGTGTACATGTTTATACAAATATTTACAGGTGACTGGACCAAGCACTGTCCAACAGTTAGGCAACTGTGACTTTGTGTACATGTTTATACAAATATTTACAGGTGACTGGACCAAGCACTGTCCAACAGTTAGGCAAGTGTGACTTTGTGTACATGTTTATACAAATATTTACAGGTGACTGGACCAAGCACTGTCCAACAGTTAGGCAACTGTGACTTTGTGTACATGTTTATACAAATATTTACAGGTGACTGGACCAAGCACTGTCCAACAGTTAGGCAACTGTGACTTTGTGTACATGTTTATACAAATATTTACAGGTGACTGGACCAAGCACTGTCCAACAGTTAGGCAACTGTGACTTTGTGTACATGTTTATACAATATTTACAGGTGACTGGACCAAGCACTGTCCAACAGTTAGGCAACTGTGACTTTGTGTACATGTTTATACAAATATTTACAGGTGACTGGACCAAGCACTGTCCAACAGTTAGGCAACTGTGACTTTGTGTACATGTTTATACAAATATTTACAGGTGACTGGACCAAGCACTGTCCAACAGTTAGGCAACTGTGACTTTGTGTACATGTTTATACAAATATTTACAGGTGACTGGACCAAGCACTGTCCAACAGTTAGGCAACTGTGACTTTGTGTACATGTTTATACAAATATTTACAGGTGACTGGACCAAGCACTGTCCAACAGTTAGGCAACTGTGACTTTGTGTACATGTTTATACAAATATTTACAGGTGACTGGACCAAGCACTGTCCAACAGTTAGGCAACTGTGACTTTGTGTACATGTTTATACAAATATTTACAGGTGACAGGACCAAGCACTGTCCAACAGTTAGGCAACTGTGACTTTGTGTACATGTTTATACAAATATTTACAGGTGACTGGACCAAGCACTGTCCAACAGTTAGGCAACTGTGACTTTGTGTACATGTTTATACAAATATTTACAGGTGACTGGACCAAGCACTGTCCAACAGTTAGGCAAGTGTGACTTTGTGTACATGTTTATACAAATATTTACAGGTGACTGGACCAAGCACTGTCCAACAGTTAGGCAAGTGTGACTTTGTGTACATGTTTATACAAATATTTACAGGTGACTGGACCAAGCACTGTCCAACAGTTAGGCAACTGTGACTTTGTGTACATGTTTATACAAATATTTACAGGTGACTGGACCAAGCACTGTCCAACAGTTAGGCAACTGTGACTTTGTGTACATGTTTATACAAATATTCACAGGTGACTGGACCAAGCACTGTCCAACAGTTAGGCAACTGTGACTTTGTGTACATGTTTATACAAATATTTACAGGTGACTGGACCAAGCACTGTCCAACAGTTAGGCAACTGTGACTTTGTGTACATGTTTATACAAATATTTACAGGTGACTGGACCAAGCACTGTCCAACAGTTAGGCAACTGTGACTTTGTGTACATGTTTATACAAATATTTACAGGTGACTGGACCAAGCACTGTCCAACAGTTAGGCAACTGTGACTTTGTGTACATGTTTATACAAATATTTACAGGTGACTGGACCAAGCACTGTCCAACAGTTAGGCAACTGTGACTTTGTGTACATGTTTATACAAATATTTACAGGTGACTGGACCAAGCACTGTCCAACAGTTAGGCAAGTGTGACTTTGTGTACATGTTTATACAAATATTTACAGGTGACTGGACCAAGCACTGTCCAACAGTTAGGCAACTGTGACTTTGTGTACATGTTTATACAAATATTTACAGGTGACTGGACCAAGCACTGTCCAACAGTTAGGCAACTGTGACTTTGTGTACATGTTTATACAAATATTTACAGGTGACTGGACCAAGCACTGTCCAACAGTTAGGCAACTGTGACTTTGTGTACATGTTTATACAAATATTTACAGGTGACTGGACCAAGCACTGTCCAACAGTTAGGCAACTGTGACTTTGTGTACATGTTTATACAAATATTTACAGATGACTGGACCAAGCACTGTCCAACAGTTAGGCAACTGTGACTTTGTGTACATGTTTATACAAATATTTACAGGTGACTGGACCAAGCACTGTCCAACAGTTAGGCAACTGTGACTTTGTGTACATGTTTATACAAATATTTACAGGTGACTGGACCAAGCACTGTCCAACAGTTAGGCAACTGTGACTTTGTGTACATGTTTATACAAATATTTACAGGTGACTGGACCAAGCACTGTCCAACAGTTAGGCAAGTGTGACTTTGTGTACATGTTTATACAAATATTTACAGGTGACTGGACCAAGCACTGTCCAACAGTTAGGCAAGTGTGACTTTGTGTACATGTTTATACAAATATTTACAGGTGACTGGACCAAGCACTGTCCAACAGTTAGGCAACTGTGACTTTGTGTACATGTTTATACAAATATTTACAGGTGACTGGACCAAGCACTGTCCAACAGTTAGGCAACTGTGACTTTGTGTACATGTTTATACAAATATTTACAGGTGACTGGACCAAGCACTGTCCAACAGTTAGGCAACTGTGACTTTGTGTACATGTTTATACAAATATTTACAGGTGACAGGACCAAGCACTGTCCAACAGTTAGGCAACTGTGACTTTGTGTACATGTTTATACAAATATTTACAGGTGACTGGACCAAGCACTGTCCAACAGTTAGGCAACTGTGACTTTGTGTACATGTTTATACAAATATTTACAGGTGACTGGACCAAGCACTGTCCAACAGTTAGGCAACTGTGACTTTGTGTACATGTTTATACAAATATTTACAGGTGACTGGACCAAGCACTGTCCAACAGTTAGGCAACTGTGACTTTGTGTACATGTTTATACAAATATTTACAGGTGACTGGACCAAGCACTGTCCAACAGTTAGGCAACTGTGACTTTGTGTACATGTTTATACAAATATTTACAGGTGACTGGACCAAGCACTGTCCAACAGTTAGGCAACTGTGACTTTGTGTACATGTTTATACAAATATTTACAGGTGACTGGACCAAGCACTGTCCAACAGTTAGGCAACTGTGACTTTGTGTACATGTTTATACAAATATTTACAGGTGACTGGACCAAGCACTGTCCAACAGTTAGGCAACTGTGACTTTGTGTACATGTTTATACAAATATTTACAGGTGACTGGACCAAGCACTGTCCAACAGTTAGGCAACTGTGACTTTGTGTACATGTTTATACAAATATTTACAGGTGACTGGACCAAGCACTGTCCAACAGTTAGGCAACTGTGACTTTGTGTACATGTTTATACAAATATTTACAGATGACTGGACCAAGCACTGTCCAACAGTTAGGCAACTGTGACTTTGTGTACATGTTTATACAAATATTTACAGGTGACTGGACCAAGCACTGTCCAACAGTTAGGCAACTGTGACTTTGTGTACATGTTTATACAAATATTTACAGGTGACTGGACCAAGCACTGTCCAACAGTTAGGCAACTGTGACTTTGTGTACATGTTTATACAAATATTTACAGGTGACTGGACCAAGCACTGTCCAACAGTTAGGCAAGTGTGACTTTGTGTACATGTTTATACAAATATTTACAGGTGACTGGACCAAGCACTGTCCAACAGTTAGGCAACTGTGACTTTGTGTACATGTGGGCCACAGAGGCTGCTTGTCCTTTAGAAATGACAGAATCTACCGCCAATTGTTCAATCAAGGACCGTAACTCTGACTACATTTTCAACCTTGGCCTCCTCACACGTAACGGTGACACTGACTACTATGACATCCAGGATGGAGACAATCATTTCAGAGTGAGTCTTTATTTATTTTTATGCTCCTTTTTTTCTACACATCTTTGAAAAGGAGAAATAATTCATGAACTGCAGTAGCCATAACTAAAATCTGTTCATATACATTTAGACTACAGTAACCATGGCTACAGTGTATACACTGGCAATAGAACTAGATTATACAAAGCTACAATGTATTCCCATTCCAATGAACGAAAATATCTTTAGCCAGATTATATATACCGGTAACTGCAATATGGTATATAGTTAAAATGTGCACCTGTGATTTTGATCTATTAAATCACTATTTATATTGGAGTTACTGCCCTTGTTTGTGCTCATTTCATAAAACTGAGTGATGGATAACCTTCTATTATCAATTTCTTTCAGATCAACATCTGTGGATCCCTATCACAGACTCACTGTTCCTATGTTGAGGGTAAAGCTATGTCCTTGTGTCGTCTGTTCTCTAATGGCTCCACAGAGGGACTCGGCTTCCTAAAATACACACTGGATTATGATGATGATGGCAAATTGATGCTGAAATATGAGGGCAAGCGACTCGAGAGTGGTAGGGGAAATCACACTTGTTTTTGTGGATATTTAATGAAAATTTTGCGAGTTGTTATAAATGTTGATTAAGATTCGATAAAAATTTGACCAATGGACATAGAGTATTTAATCTCTGTAAGATTTTAATACACTGTTTTTTCATTGAATTTTTTTTTTTTTTTTGAAGATTTGAAAATATATCAACTTAAAATGTATTACTTGAGTAAGATATATGTTTTATCACATTATTATTACTTTCACGTTTTATACACGATCCTTAAGAATGGCAGTGATACAGCATATATATACCAAAAGGAAAATACATCAAAAGTGATCAGATTAAGGATACAACTAAAAATGCAATCAATTCTGTAGATAGGTAATTATACCATAAAACTGTGTATGTCAACATTGTGTAAGAATGAAACTCATTTTACCAGAAGAATTAAAACATTTCTAACTGATATTGACTATCATCTATGTGGCATTTGTACCGTGCAGGGAAGAGAGTAGAAGTTCGGATCCTGTTCCTCTGCCGACAGAATGTAGACATTGGTGAGCCGAAGTTTGACCGTGTGGATGAGGGATACAAGTACATATTTACATTTGAGACATCTCTAGCCTGTAAACCTGATCCAATAGATTGCCTGGCTGAGGATATCCATGGTAACCAGTTTGACTTGAGTCCACTTGCACGAGGAGCCAGCGACACAAACTGGCAGGTGACAGATGTTCAAGGAGGAAAATTTACCTTCCACATCAATGTATGTCGCCCAATCAACACAGCTGGTACATCTTGTCCAGGTCAGTATTCAAAACTGAAAACATTGGTGAAACTCAATTTTGGATATTTCCCTTTCGTTTCCTGTATTAACTTACAGATATCTCTTTAGAATTTTGCTTCTGTCTTTAGTATGTTTTCAGATGCAAATGTTTCTATGATCAATTAAAAGTTTATAGAATCTTTTTATCCCCCTCTTTCACCGAAACAGAGGGGGATATTAATTTGGGTTTATCCATCTGTCTGTCTGTCATACTTTCGTTTCCGTGTTCTAACTTCCCCAAATATCATCCAAATTGGGTGAAACTTGATCAGCAGATGCATTTGGGGTAATTAAGACTGAGTTCATCTATCAGTGTCATCTGCTAATAATTATGCATACTAATGAGGTATCCTTTGATTTCATTTACATCTTTCTTTGCCTTTAAAGCAATACATCATAGCTCAAGAGAATATATCATTCTACATAACATTATGGCATGGTTACTCCTAACCTCTAAAATATTTACTTACAATATGTTTGGAAAGCGGGGGATATAAATTCCATGAATTTCCTTGTTCTGTCTTGGAGTTTCTACAAAAAACTGAAAACTCCCAAGCAGATGTTCTTGAATGTCTATCAACCAAACGTTGGTACTTGAGAATTTGTGCGGAGGGGGTTGAACTTCAAATTTAACGATGAATATTAAAAAAAAACTGTGTCATGATTGCTTTTGTCAGGTGGACCAGTGGGTGGATGTGGAGTGTCAAACCTTGGTCAGAGTTTCAATATGGGCTACATACACTCACAACCAGTTGCCGCCATGGACGGGACAGTCACCCTTCACTATCGCAATGGAGACATCTGTGATAAAGCCACTGGTTCCCGTTACAGTACAAGGATTGTATTCTCCTGCTCAGGGATTGAGGTAAATACAACCACAGCTAATCACTCTTGTTCAGTATATCTGTTGTGAATGAAAGCTGCCAATACAATATTTCCTTACCTAGGTTAAAAAAAAAGTTTTGTGAGATCCATTTGAAATATTTCAGGCACTTTCTGCATCACACAAATAATTGGTAGAATGAATGCTGAACAGTTATTTTTAGTGTTTGAAGTAAATACTTTTCAAACAGTTTCAGTTACATTTGAAGGGGATGTATTTGGGCATTTATTTATGTGGTCAGTTTGAAAAGAAAATTCCATTCATCATTTCAATTCTTCAATTTGTTGTATATTCTTGATTCTTGAAGGATTAGTCTATATATAAAATCTTGAGATTTGGTTTCATTGTCTTTATTACATTAGAGGGTGGAGGGGTCTTAAACAAGGCAATCCTTCAAGCAAAAATTTGTACATCATATGTTAGTATTTTTTAGTAAGACAAATGTAGACAAAGTACTGTAACTTACAAACATAAATAATTTAGAAACTGCAATGTGTTACGATTTTTGCTTTTACCAAACAATGAGGCAATGAAGTAGCTCACAACATACAACTGACTATATGAATGACTTTTAAAGTTCTATAAATGTGTGATTGTTGCTTTCCAGCACAACCCAACATTTCTGGGTATGGTGAATGAGTGTGAATACATGTTTGCCTGGCAGACTCCCTTTGCCTGTCCCATCAAGAAGGTACATAGTATCCCTCTTATTTATTCTATATGTAAAATATTAGTCAATAAATGGAGGCAAAGTTCATGGCAAACAATTTGGTAAAATTTATTAATTATCATAAATCACATCTTTTACTGGAAATGTTTTGTCATTCTCAGATAAAACATCTATAAGTTTTCTAAAAAATATGTGTTTAGTGAAATTTGAAATTGTTTTGATTTGAATTGCATTCAGATATATTTCATGCTGTAGCTCTTTCACTATTTGACTTGGTGTCTACAGTTTAAATGTGGAAAATAGCTGTGATCAGTATGTGTGAATTACCTTGGCCTAAGATAAGCTTTTAAGGCTGATTCATGTATATAAAGAGCTATATTTTGAATGAAGAGAGATATTGATCCCGTGGGATATTAAGCTCAGCATGCAAACTCCAGTGACCCCAATTAATTCTTTGTTCTCAATTCAAGTGACAGACAGGTTATATTCTTCTGTGAACTCTTGTTTTTTATTCAAAGATCGTTATTTTTTAAACTCTTCAGATTTCTGAATGTGGAAATACACTCGGGGTCTAGTACATTGACAGCAAAGCAGTTACTTTACCTACTTCTAAGACCAGCTGAGTTTTAATGATATCAACTTCTAACTATCCTATCGGGTTTGTGTATGAAAGTGACATACATTTTTTTACGATTGCAGCCTCATATAGGTTCTGACTGTAAAGTACATGACCCTCTGACCATGTACGAGTTTGACCTGAACCTCCTACGGACGAATGAAGACTATCGGGTGTCAACACCAGACAATTACGTATACGTTTTAAATGTGTGTGGCCCCCTGCAATCCTCGACATGTGGGACAGACCAGGTCGCAATATGTCAAACCAAGAGTGCTGATGCAGACTACCATGTGAATGCAGGTAAGTTATTTATAATCCACAACAACCATTAAACAAGGATCTAAAATGCTGCCGTCATTTATTTGAGGAAGTAACATTACTCTTATGTCAGTGCTTTTGGTTTCGATGATTGTGCTAAATGAAAGATTCTATATATTGTTTCAATATGATATTTTTATTGTAGGGCGCTTCAGTCTTGTAAACCATATGATTACATTTACTTAGGCCAAATTAACATTAACATAAAAGAACACGTTTTCTTAAATTTAAGATAGAGTTGCTAAGAAAAAAATGTTCAACATGTAGGTACATTTTTGTATATGTTGGTAGATATTGAAATTCTGCATTGAATTGAGTCATAGGAAATGAAAATTTTAGTGATTACTAATTTTCCTGAGTTATCTTTCAATTTAAAGAGGAAGGGTTGTATTTTATTCTTGTGTTTTAATTGTAAGGAATCTATGTTCTGCGATTTTATTCTGTCCTCGAAAATAGTGAAAAACAACATGGTCTGTTAATAATAACAATCTTTATAATGATAAGTTCCTAACATATTTAGTTATCATGTATTTTACAGGAATGCCTTCCTCAGCTCTGCGATATCAAACAGGGGAGATCACTCTGAAATATGTCAATGGAAAGGCTAATTGCCATGGGAAATACAATCGCAGCACCATCATCACTTTCCTTTGTGATCATGCTGTGGATGGATCTGCTGGACCAGTCTTTATCAAGGAGGATTCAGTCTGTACTTATTTGTTTGAATGGAAAACCAAACTAGCCTGCCCCCCATTTTCAGTGGGTGACTGTAGTATTACTGCCCCAGATCATAACCAGTATGATCTGAGCACACTTGCAATGACCAGCGATAATTATGACTACGTCGATTATCTTCACAGGAAAAAGTTCATCATCAACGTTTGTAGATCACTTGTCCACAAGAAAGGTAAAAAGAGAAACTGGATTGTAGCAGAAAGTTTAGATGTTTATCATATTAACGTTCCTCCATATTACAAAACACTTAACCTGATGATGTTGTATGTTGTCCCAAATTTTTATCTAAATTTGGTGTTGATCTTCCCAAGGATAACGAATCATAGATTCAGTGTTGGAATAACTATTGTATTTATAATCTTACATTTTATTGGGGGATTTTTCTATTAATCAGAGTTGAATACTTTAATTACCAAGCATTCAACCAAGTATCCTTATTAAGAATTCGTCAAAAAGTTGAAAAATAGTTACCATGTATTTACATACTCCAAATTTTCTGTCTACAAATCAGACATGTCAATACCATGAAGTTACTTCTCAAAACTTTCTGTCTACAAATCAGACATGTCAATACGGCATTGTTACATTCTCAAAATTTTCTGTCTACAAATCAGACATTTCATAATGTGTTATTACATTCTCTAAATTTTCTGTCAACAGATCAGACATTTCATGCTGTCTTATTACATTCTCTAAATTTTCTATCTACAGATCAGACATGTCCATACAATGCTGCAGTCTGTATGATTGATCTGACCCAACAGAACGACACCCTCAGGTAATTATTGTCTCAACTGCTTCCAATTCTTAATTAAGTCATTTATCTAATTAAAGAATCAGACTAGTTTCACGTGTATTTGAAGACAAGGAAACAATATCAGAGTTCAGGAAAGGTAACAATTACAGACCAAATACAAGTGGCATTTAGTGTCGTTTAGATCAAGTATGTAACCCTACTTAACACTAGCCGCCATATATAACACTTAGCTAGAGAAAACTTCTGTTTAGCTTGACTGGTTGAGTGTCAGACTACTAAGCCTGCGGTGCCCGGTTTGATTCCTAGAGGAGGCATTGAAATGTATGATGACCTCAATTACATCAACAGAGTTTTCTCCATCAGTTTATGTAAATTTTTATTTTCAAAAATTGATGTATCTTTTTAAAAACTGAATTTCATTTCAGTAATAATTACCATAACTTTAGTATGCAAATACAGTACCTACACCCATCTTTGTATCCCAACAACAAAAGATTCAAAAGAAAAACAATCCCGCCCTCCCTACGATCCATGAGCCATCACGGCAGGAACGCAGAGTGATCTCCCTTCCTCTTACCTTTATGGCTGCCGACGAGTGCGGAGGTGTCTGAGCTAAGTGCTTTTCTTACTCCTTCTCTTCGTACTGCCATTGTCGTTTGAGTATATTGTTACTCTATTAGTAGTCTATAAACCCATCTCCCAACTTATATTGTGAAATTAAGTATTGTCATTTGTTTATTTTGACCGTATTTCCGGCCGTTTTTTCCTCCACGTATTCGAGTGCGTGACTACTTGTCTCGTTGCTCGGATTTTCGTGAAGTTGAAATTGTTTTCTTGCTGCTTTGTCGGCCGTTTTGTACGACCGTTTTCTTTTTTTGCAGTACAATCTTGCTGCGTACGGTAGGTTTTATGATCTCGTTCGTAGTTTTTTGATTGTTAGAAAACTTTTTATCCTTGTTTTCATTGTTACAATTTTTTATTGTTTCGATGCTGGATAAAGGTGCCGGGTTTACGTCGGGGGTCAGCGCATGGATGTTCCTATTTCTATAGATAATGGGAACCCCATGATACCTGTCCCATTTGCCGACATTACAGCCAGACCTCACTATGTGAACTTTGTTTGCACATGGAGTCTGCTGCTTAGGCTCCCATGCCTTTCCAGCTTACTTTCCGCCGGAAGAGGGATTCGTCCTCTTCTTCCGGTAAGGGAAGTAAGCTTTTTAAGACCTCCCTCCTGAAGTTCTGAACCAGAGCGTTCCTGCTGGGGGTGCTCTCGTTCCACCGAGCTCCGCCCTTCAGCAGGGGGTGGCTCCCCCTGTCCAGGTGCGTCCTGGAGTAGGGGGGGGCAGCCCGACCCTGACTCGGCGCAGTCAAGGGTCGAATTGGCCGGTAGCTCTCGATAGGCGGCGGTGTTACCGTCGGAAAGGGACTTCCGGTCGAGGTCTCTGATTCCTTCAGGGACCTCGGCACGCCAGGTGGCGTCGTTGGTGGGGGCCGCTTTGACTCCGGAACTGTGCCTTCGGGTATAGGTTCAGGGGCCACAGACTTTTTGTCAGGATTGTCTGTGGCTACGGGGATTAGTGACACTTGAGTTCACTAATCCTGGTGTCAGCGCGGGGTCTGTTTTCCCACCCTCACAGGCTTCTGGCTCTGGGACTTCCGTCCCAATCCAGATTTCCCAGTGCAGGGTTTCCCAGGGGGTTTTCCTCCAAGGGTTTGGGGCTTCAGGCCAGGAGTCCGGTTTCCGGTCTCCCTTTCCCCCGGGCTCAGGGAGTAGGGGTGCCTGCGGGCACTTATTCCTGGGTCGCCCAGGCCAACCTGCGGATGGTTTTGGGTACCAACAGTTACTCAGCAGTTACGGGCTTAGCCTGTACATGTCTGGGTTTCCACCTGGTGGGAGTGGCGGTTCATCCTGGTTCTTTGGACAGGATGTCCAGCCCCAGACTCAGGCAGGCCATCTTGGCCAGTTCTGGGGTCACTCCCGGCCCGCTGGACCGTTCCCATTCCCTCAGGGGTTTGGGTTTTTACCCCATGGGTCTTCACTCGTGGAACCCATAGGGGTTGGTCTCTCCTCTAGGAGATGTTATAGCAGTGCGGAATCCCCCCAATGTTCTGCTACTTCGGGGGCCTTGTTGGCCGGTCCTATGAAGGTTTGCCAGACCTTAAGGACTTCCGCCTCCAGCGCGGACCCGTCGGTCTCCTGTTCCCAGGGGTCGGCTTCGGGTCTCCGACCCAAGCCTACAGCTACAGCTGTTGGTCGCGCTGCGTCCAAATGCCATAAAGAGGAGTTCCCCTCTGCGGAGATGGCTCCTCTGGCGGCCCCTGTTCCTCCCAAGGGGACTTCGGTCTCTATTGAGGAGGAGATGGACATCGAGGGTGCGGGCTCGGCAGAGGAAGACGATGTCATTCATCTTTCTCCTGGGCCAAGAGGGTTCACAAGGGGAAGATGGCCCTGAGACTGCTGAAGCTGAGGCTCAGCATGTGCTTTCTGGGATGCGGGTCCTCCGGGCCAACATCTCCCGGATTCTCAGGGCGGAGGTTTGCCCACCGCCTCAGCATCGTCGGTGCCTGAATCCACCATCCTTCTGGGTTCCCTGGTGGCTCCTCGGGCTTCCGTTCGCTCAGATCGGTCTCTGCCAGAAGGCAATATCATGTCTTCGGTTCTGGCCACGGCCCGGGCTCCGGTTTTAGAGAAGGACTCCTTCTCTACCCGTGCTCTCGGGTTTGTCGGTCTGCAGCTCAGTGTTGGTGAATTGTCGGAGGCTTCAGCTTCCGACTATGCCACACATGATGGGCAGCTGGCCTCTCAACCAGCACAGCTGGAGTTGAGACAGCTGGCTGCCTGGCCCGGCAAATCAGTGGACCAGGTGGTGCTCGATCCCAAAGAGCACCACAGGATGGAGAGAATGTTGCACCTCTCCATCCAAGTTCTGTCATACATAGACTTCCTGACAGTTTGTCTATACAGGGTATCCGATTTGCCTGAGTGTCGGTTATCCGAGACAGAACAGCCGACATACAGGACACGGCAGCCTTGCAGGTTCTCTGCTCGTCAATGCCGTGTTGGCTAGGCAGTTTTCAGTTCTGAAATTCCGCCCAGTCCAGTAACCCTACCGTTTCCGCTTGTTGAATGCCCCCTTCTAGGGCTCTACCCTGTTCAGGGGAGCTCTTCCTTGGGTTCAGAAGGATATGAAGGAGGACTCGGTCGCCTCAGCACTTCTGGTGAAGAGGTTTCAGGCTGAGAAGGCCAGTGCCTCGCAGGGGTCAGTGCCTCCTAAGAAGAAGGCGAAGTCTTCGGCTGCTCAGTTTTCTGCACAGCCCAAGTCCCAACCTCACTTCAACGGCAACAAGGGGAAGGGTAGGAAGGGTAAGAAACCTCCTGGGGGCAAGAAGAAGGGTTCCTGACTATTTCTGCTTCTTGGCCGCTAAAGGCGAAGGGTATGGCCGGGTGGACGGTGGTTCTCCTTTCCCGGGCTCATGTCCTTCTCCTGCAGGCTCAGGCTCCGGCTCCGGGTGGGCAGACGATTCTCTGGTCTGGCAGGGGCTCGATCTGCCCCATCCGGAACTCCCTGTGGGCGGACGTCTCTCTGCTTTCCTTTCCTAGTGGCAGGATATTACAGAGGACGCTTGGGCTTTTGTCGGTGGTCAGGGAGGGTCTAGGTATTCCCCTTCTCCAGGATTCGTCCCTCGCCTCCTGGCCGTTTTTGTTTCTTTCCTCCTCCCGGGGATTCAGAAAGGGCACGGGTGCTCCAGGAGGAAGTAGGGACCATGCTGCCAAGGCAGAGATGCCCTTGGGGCTCACGACAGCTCCTTTGGTGTTCACCAAGTTGCTGCTGGTGTTTCCTTCACTCCTGCAGAATAGACGTCCACATCTATTTCGACGACTCCCTCATGCCTCTTTTGGTGTGGGAATCGTTAGTGAAGGACACTCGTCTGGTCCTGAAACTCTTGCTCAGAGTCGGCTTCATTCCTTCCAGAGAGAAGTCAGAGGTTCCTTCATATTAGGACTTCTTCTTCCTGGGGAACCATTTTGACATGGTTCGGGGCTTAGCCCTTCCACCTCTGGAGAAGTTTGAGAAGGTCAGGGCTCTGGCTCTGACTTTCATCACTTGGTCGCTTGTCCAGGTACATTGGTTCCTCAGTTTTCTGGGGTATCTCAACTCCTTGGCATATGTGGTCCCCCTAGGGAGGATTCACATCGGACCTCTCCAGATGTTCCTCCTGTCTGACTGGGTTCCGTCATCCAGGAGGCCTGGATCCCACTTACCCAGTCGGTCAGGGAGTTCTCTTGCTGGTGGACCATTCAGGAGAACGTTTTCCACGGGGTACCTCTGACCAAGCCTATCCCCTCTATGATCCTGTTCATGGACGCGTTCATGACAGGAATGTGAGCTTACCTCGATGGGGGAGTGGTCTGGCGAATAACTCTCGGAGCACATCAGTGTACTCGAGATGAGACTGTTCATTTGGCTCTGCAGTCCTTTAGGGGTATCCTGCAGTCCAAAGTGTGGCTACCGACAACAGTTGTCGCGTATCTGGAGAGACAGGGGCCACCAGGTCTCATGTCCTGTGTGCCCTTTCCATCCACATCCATCTTCTCTGCCAGGACATGCAGTTGACCATAGCGGTCAAGCATCTTTCTGGCAGGCTGAGTGTGTTGGTGGCCACTCTCCAGGCGCCACCAGCCGGTGTTGACGGAATGGCAGCTGTGTCCCTTGATTTTCAAGGGGAATTGTCAGGCGTGGGACAGACCTATTATAGACCTGTTTGCCACTTCCCTGAACAACCAGCTGCTAACCTTCGTCTCCCAGGTCCCAGACCGTAAGGCGTGGGCTGTGGACGCCCTTTCTCTGGAATAGGAAGGGACGTATGCATATGCATTCCCTCCCTTCAACCTGGTGGGCAGGGTTCTACAGAAGTTCTGGGAGCATCACTGCTCCTTACTTCTGAGAGCCCCTCTGTGGCCGAGGCAAGCTTGGTTTCAGGAGCTCTTGTCGTTTCTGGTGGAGGAGCCCTTGGCTCTCCCCACCAGACCGAATCTCCTTCGCCAGCCTTGGCCCAGAACGACACACTCTTGACCAGAGATCCTCCACCTTCACGCGCTGAGGCTATCTCTTGAAAGCCACGCCAAGGCAGGCTTTTCTCAAGAGGTGTCAGATTGCATTGAGCAATCAATCAGGGCTTCCTCTTCTGCCGTCTACCAGTCACGTTGGATGATCTTCTGTGATTGGTGTGTCGGCAAGGAAGCTTATTCATTCGAAGCCTCTGCATTTGATTGCGGAATTCCTAATCTCTCTGTTTAGGTACCGCTATCTGCCACCTGGCACTATTGCTGGCTATCGTACAGCTATTGCCAGAGTTCTTGCTTGTTATGGCAGGAAGGAGATCGGTTAGTCCTCCTCTCTTTCTGCCCTAATCAGAGGCTTTGCTATGAATAGAGTTGTTTTTAGCGAAGAATCAGGTTCCGGGGTTCTCGCACGATCCCATCAGGATCCTGGCTGTGACTAGCTCGGAGGAGCGAGATAGGTTGCTTTGTCCTTGTCGGGCTCTTAGGTTTTATCTTGATAAAACCAGGGGGGGGCGGGGCTCTCGATCCCGTCTGTTTTGCCCATTAAACAGGGGCAACGAGATATCTCCTCCCAGTCGGTTTCCAGGTGGGTTTGCCAGGTGATTTAGTATGCTTACGAGCATTTTGATGATCTGGCTCGGGCGAGAGTGAAAGCGCGGTCTCACGAGGTCAGGGCCCTTGCTTCATCCTGGGCCCTTCTCTCAATGAGTCCTCCTTTCAGGAGGTCATGTCTGCAGTATTCTGGCAGGGCAGGGATACCTTAACAGATTTTTATCTGTGATCCCTAGCTTCCCACTCAGAAGGCCTGTATTCATTGGGACCTTTGGTGGTGGCATAGTCAGTGGCTGGGCCTCCTCGTTAGCCCCGGGCCATGTCTTTCCGTACGGCGGCATGTGGGTACACCTGCTCTTTCACAGAGAGGTCCCTTCCTTCACTTTAGCACTCTGTTCTCCCTCCCTACTACCTTGGTTGTGCTGAAGGGGCTGCCTGGCTTCTAGTCACCACTACGGTAAGACGAATTCACATACTAAAGTTATGGTAATTATTACTGAAATGAAATTGAGGTTTTTTAATGTAAAACCAATTTTCATGATGTAATACTTACCATAACTTTATGGAGTCCCACCCTATCCTCCCCTCTTCCTTATCTGCCTGGCTGCCCCTCTGTGGGGTTTACGCCATAAAGGTTATTAGAGGAAGGGAGATCACTCTGCGTTCCTGCCGTGATGGCTCATGGATCGTAGGGAGGGCGGGATTGTTTTTCTTTTGAATCTTTTGTTGTTGGGATACAAAGATGGGTGTAGGTACTGTATTTGCATACTAAAGTTATGGTAAGTATTACATCATGAAAATTGGTTTTACATTAAAAAACCTCAAATTAATGTTTATGGGCATTAAGGTTGTATGCTGTATATGTACCACATGACCAGACAGCTGTTTATCTAACGTCTATTTGTAAATGGCAGTTTAGGGTCTGAAATGTTGATAGAGGGGTGTTGTTTTTACTGTGATAATAGTTACCTTTGATCATTATACATGTATTTGTATTTAGATTTATACAAAAAAAACTGATACATCACACATTAATTTTAAGATATTGGAATAGGTATTGTAGAATGGATTCTCTTATAATTGTGGTGTCTTTCAATATTTGACACAAGACTGTATACTGAACACTGATACATTTTTGATCCTGTTGAATTTTCGCCTCGGTGAAGAGAGGACAAATTTAAGATAAAGGCAAACATTTAAGGCAGCGTGATTGACGTAAGAAACAAAACATTGTACTTTGTATTACTACAGTATATTCACAAGCAATACACATGAATTTTCTTGGATACACTTTCCCATTCTGTGCAGCATATTTGGTTATTTAAGCACAGATTTCTGGACTTCAGTGATTGTAAGATTCCCTTTTTCTCTTTTCACCGCCACTATTGAAAACTGTTTTGTAAATCTCTTCATTTACGTTGTGATAAGGCAGGTTTTCTGTGTTAGTTAAAATAGATGATTTTGGTTCAGTTGGTTTTAGGAACTTTAAAATTGACATCTTGTCTCACCAATGTCCAGCTAAAATTTAACAAGGAACAGTTTAAGTGGACCTCAAAAATCATTTGTCAGTGATTTGTCCTGGAACAGTGAACTTCCGATTCATTGTGTTGTCAGTGCATACTTGACACTGTTTGACCACACATACAGTAAATGTTCTTTAATTCATATCTGATTTCTGTCTCAATCCAAGCATGAAGTTAAGTATTGAGAAGATACTTGGAGAACTTGATAAATCCTGAGTGTTTCTATAGCAACTGTATCAGATATTCCGAATAGAAGTTGACCAGAGGGCAAAATTTAAATAGAACAAATATATTTTATGTTGTTAAGACGTGGAAATAACCAGGGTGAAAATTTCCCAGTATGCAGTAACAATTCTGTGTTTTGCTATCCCACCAACATCTTATTTACAGGTTTCACAACCTGGGTGAGGTGAACGAGCACCAAGTGATTGTAGAAAATGGACAGTTAGAGCTCCACTATATTAATGGTGAGCCGTGTACCTCAGGTGGCAAGACTTCGACTCGCATCATCATGTACTGCGACAAAACAACCATGGTATACTTGTCAATCATTCTTTACCCTATATCTGTGCCAGGTATACTGTGAAATTATTAATTTTTGTGAGGGTTTTATTTTGTTAAATTCTTGAGTACTATTTTATGTCCACTAACAGTTTGATTTAGTGTAAGCAGATTTATGAGCCATAATTAAATGTCCACACATTTTTTTAAAAAAAATCACAAAAAAACCTACCTGAATGCTTTAAGTTTATCTCCTGTCAAGATTTCTCCCAAATATAAATTAAAGGTTATTTACATTGTGCATTGAACTTTTGAAAGGAAAGTTTTATTGTAACTGAAGTTTCACTATTAGGAAATTCTCTGTTTGTTACAATGGCAACTTTTGATATGAAAAAGTGTGATCTTGTATTAAACAGTATTCCCATCCTGTCGGCCACTTTACTGTAAACAACTGTGAACATGAATTTACCTGGAATACAGAAGCGGCATGTCCATTAAATACGGACCAAGCCAGCATGGAGACAGGCAACTGTAACGTCACAAATCCTGCTACAGGTATACTATAATATAGTTAACAGACACAGATATGCAACTGTAATTTGGTTTGTAAATAGAAAGTAAACTTTTGCAGGTCATGTTCTGGTCAATTCACTTTTTCTAGAGTTGCATCCATTTAAAGCGGCTATTACCTTAAATTCAAACTTCGGGAAATGGAAAATTCGGCTTATGAATAATAAAATATATCCATAATTAAGCAATACATGCGCCTATAATGTCAAATTTGTTGTTTTTGTACATATTTTTGGCGTCGGAACATTGTTTATCTTGACTATTGTTTATAAAAATGTTCACGCTCTGCTTATTATGAAGAAAACCGAGTGGGTCACATGGCTTGTCATGAGATGAAGTCATTTACTTACGCTGCAAAGAAAAAATGGAAAACGAGGAAAGAGTAAACAAACACACATATCTTATGTATGACACTTGCTTTTGCGCCGTTCTGCTAATTCTTGTTTGCAGTAAATGATTCTATAGTGTTATAATATATAATTTTTTAACAATCAATCTTAGTAATTCATTTTGTTTTGGCTTGTCGTGCTAGAATTGTCTGTGTCAATTGCAGGTGCTATACTAGTGGGGTCCCAAAGGGGGTAATTACAATCAGAAAAGAAAAGGGATAATGTTAAGCTAACCAGTCAAGCAGCAGCTTCGCAAATTCTGAATCCATATTCAGTCCAAGATCCTCCTTCATCTTTCGCCATCTATTGATCTCCTGTCTAATATAATTTCTAGTCTGTCCTCTTTTCTGGTCTGACTCCTTTCTCTTACGCTCTCTGACACTTTCTGTAAGGTCCTTTTAGGTCCTTGTCACTTTTTCGTATTTGCGTCCGCCATATTTCTTTTTTCTAGGCTTATATGCATGTGCAGCATCAGGGTTACAAGCGTTAATGTATGAATTAGATCAAGACCTCACTGTTTACATTCTTTATGTTTTAGATGAAAAATGGTTGCAGTGACATTTGATTTTAATAATAAGCAGAAAGTCATAGTTTTGTAACATACTATTGAAAAATAGAACGTTTTATATCGTTTTCTCATAGTATTTTTGAACATTATAGTTGTTTTAACTTTGAGAATTTTAATTGAAATCTTCACAAAACAGTAAGACCAATATTGGAGAGACTTGCTTAACTCCAGTGGGAATTTCAAAGGCTCCAAACTTCTCCTTGATCGCTGGCAGGTATTGACTTCTTGCCCAGACTCGTTCATTTTTGGGAAGGAGAGGGGGGTACAGTGGACATTTTTGGGAGGGATAGTGGGTACAGTGGACATTTTTGGGAGGGATGGGGTACAGTGGACATTTTTGGGAGGGAAAGGGGGTACAGTGGACATTTTTTCGGAGGGAGAGGGGGAACAGTGGACATTTTTGGGGAGGGACAGGGGGTACAGTGGACATTTTTGGGAGGGACAGGGGGTACAGTGGACATTTTTGGGAGGGAGAGGGGGTACAGTGGACATTTTTGGGAGGGAGAGGGGGAACAGTGGACATTTTTGGGAGGGAGAGGGGGTACAGGTGAGAGAAAGGATTTGAAATATAAGCTGGTAATGGTTTCTGATGTCAACATTAGGAATTTTCTTTCCAACTTTTTTTTAAAGGACATGTATTTGACCTGAGCTCCCTAAATAAAGCAACACCCTATAAGATTGAGGACCACAGAGGCCACATCTTTAAACTCAACGTTTGTGGCAAAGTGACTGGATCTGGCTGTACTGGAGACTTGGGTAAGTTCACTGTGTCATCATGTTTCTTATCACAGGGCTCTCGATCGCAAGATTTGAGGCCTATATTCGGCCCCATTCCCAATGCAAAATAGTATCTTTTTTCCCAATTTAGACCCCAAGTTTTCCCAATTCTAAGGAAAACGTTGCTATTTTTCCCAATTCTAAGGGCCCCGGGCCCCAGTCCCAAAATGGGGTGTGAGAGCCCTGTATCATTATACTAGATGGTTGTATGTGAAATAAATACAGACTACAGAAAAAAAATTGTCATTACCTTCATCCATTTGTATCAATGAACAAATTCAGTATACTAGAACAATGTTTATCATTGTTTAAAATTTGTCTATTTTCCCAGATTTGTTGTGTAATTTATGAAAAATTTGTTTGTATTAGGTAAAATCTACAATATCCAGTATGCCAGATTTTGCTTGCTTTCTGTTCCAGTTGGAGCCTGCCAGGAAGAGTTGGCTGGAGAGAAGAGGAACTTCACCAGTGGCTTGTTCAACTCCAAGCTCCAGTATGACGATGGTGTGCTCATGCTGAACTACCATGGGGGAATGGACTGTCACAACAAGCAGTACAAACGTACAACTATCATAAACTTTGTCTGCTCCCCAACAGCTGGCAATGGTTCTCCAGTGTTTATAGACGAAACAGATGACTGCACTTACTACATATCTTGGCACACTAGCCTTGCCTGTGAAAAAGAGGTAACCATAAATTTACTCTTGTCGTCATAAGCGTCCCAATTAGAATCAGGAAACCTTGACATACACTTTTAACTGAAATATCTCCTATTGGAACTAGTGGTGTTTTATGGTATAAGTTTAAGGTAAGGAGGTGTTCAGTTACTTCAAAATTGAAGCTGATTTTACAGAAGGGAGGGTGTTGACTTATTTGAGCTGACTGAAGATAGGCATTGAGCATTTGAAGTTGAGTTAATTATTTGAGCTGATTAAAACTTGGTAACAAGTCATTGGAAGTTAAAAATACTTATATGACCAAAGCGAGGAATTAAGTCATCTAAATTAGACTCATTTGAGCTGACTCCAGATTGGAATTGAGTCATTTTTAGTGGACTTAAGAGGTGACCCATTTTATTTTATTAGCCATTCAACACTGTTGACTTGAAAATTTAAAGTAGAATTAAAGTTGACATGTAATATTCACTTGTAGTAATATTAAAGGCAACCTAACATCACCTTTGCACCTTATATTCAACTTCTCTGATATCCTGCTGGTAAGACGATATTAATGAACTTTTGAATAAATCTAATCAAATTGATCTTTATTTTTCAGGTGAAATGTTCCGTTGATGCTGGCAATAGAACAATTGACCTTTCACCTCTAGTCAAGCCAGTTGGACATTATTTTTCTCTGTCCGCAACAAATGGGAAAAACAGCTCATATTACATTAACATCTGCCGGCCATTGAATCCAATCTACAATACGCTCTGTCCCCCGCAGGCCAGTGCTTGTATGTTACAGTCTGGTGGACGACCAAAGGTATTACTGATAGGCCCATACAATGGACAATATGTAACAGTATTGATGATTTTTAGCTTTATTTCATGACTTCATATGAAAGACATTAAAATTAATTATAAGCTTAAAAACAACAATGATCAGAATCACCAGTCAAACAAAAAATATATAGATAGAGGAACTCTCATTTAAATCCATCACATTTTCTGAACAACACTTCAGATGCCATTCACAGTGGCAGCTATTATCCAGGTCAATCATGTTAGTGGACAATAGTAACAGACACCAATCACAATCTCTCCTTTAAACCAGTCATGTTTAGTGGACCAGAGATCCATACCAATTTCACAGTGGCAGCTTTCATTTAGATCATTCAGAGGTGGCGTAAATGTGTATAGCTTTTCACTAAGCTTCCTGTGGTGGTATTTGTAACTGAAATCTATACACACAGTCTGTATTCACTTCTCTTCCAAAATATGTTGAGATCACTCTAGATCCAACAGAATATACAGATTTGAAGTTTAGTAAAAATTTGTAATACCAGTATTGTATTTGTTGCATAGGGACTCTCAGTAATCTTTGTAAAGCTTCAACCACCTACACTTTCAATTGAAATCCAATTATAAGTTTTTGTGTCATAATTTAAAGTTCTGAAACTACATTTAATAACAATGAAATTTGTCTGGGCTTCAGAGTTTGGGGAAAGTAACTGGTCCCCCAATGATAGAGAAGTCAACAGGAAAAGTGACTTTGCTATATAGTGGAGGAGATGTATGCTCCACAAACCCTGCCAAAAATATGTCAACTAAGATTGTGTTTGTGTGTAACCCAGGAGTGTCTAGAGTAAGTAAACGGTATTGAATTGTATTCTAGTCATGTAATCAGATGTGAGTTACTTCCCTTGAATCGATCATTTCATTTCAAAATATCTGTAAGCTTTATACATCTCTATTATTTTGTTGTAATATTCTGACCACAGATGGCAAAAAATGTTATAGGTGAACATGTTATCTGTGACATTTGACTGTTCTATCTTTGTCAATGAAATCTTACTGAGTTTATATTAAAATACATGTATGTGATAGCCATGACAAACATTAAAATGTGTTTTTTTCATAAATCTATAGATCTTCCCATAAATAGTATTAATAAGAGAGATTTACTTCCTTTTTATGGAGAAATTATTTGACCTTAATATTTTATATCATTGTTTTAAAAAATCCAAACAATGTTTAAGTGATCCACTTTTTGTTTTTCATTTCAGTCTGGCCTGGTGCTACAGGAAATATCGGACTGCCAGTATGTATTTGTGTGGGATACATCTGTGGTTTGTAGCCGTGACGACACCAGTCTACAGCCAGAACTTAATCAGGACTGTTCTTACAGGGATCCACAAACTGGCAACGTGTATAACCTCACTTACTTCAAGACACAACAGAAAGCTGAACCAGTAGGTAGAGGGGATGTAGGACAGTGATTACTGTTAACATTTAAATCTGCTACAAATCAATACATATTTCTACTTGTGTACAGTATTATTTTGTGTTCAAGGTTTGTTACCGTAAGTCTGCTACAAATCCAAACCAAATACAGTTGTGTACTTGTGTTGAGTAATATTTTGCAGTCAAGGTTTACTAAAGCAAATTTTCTACAAATTCATTATGAATACAACCTTCTACTTGTGTAGAATAATATTTCATATTCATGGGTCACTAATACAAGTCTACTACAAATTCCTACCAAATGCAATTGTAAAGAGCAATATGATTGTCGGGTGGTAAAACACTACCTGTCAACTAGCTCTGCGGGGTTCGATTCCCAGAATGGATGGGGGAAAATATGAGGTCACCTGCCCCACCATGTGGGTTTTCCTCGGGGACTTTGGTTTCCTCCCACAGTAAGGCACGCCACACAAGATTTCCTAACACAAGCCTAATACAAATTCACACTGAATACAATTGTGTAATTATGCAGAGTAACATTTACAAATTAAGTATACATTTGTGCACTACTGTGTAGTAATACATGTATATGGCAGTCTAGGTTACGTACTTGCTAACCCTGGTAAAGTAGATTACAAAGTGCAAACCCACAGAAACTTTGTGTTGGATCAAAACGTCAATGTTGATATGACTGTATTGAATTCCTCCTAATAGCAGTATTGTTCAACAGCTGGACCAACACTCGGTTAACTGAAATATGCTCAATTTTCTTGCTTGCTACTTTTGATAATTGTATTTTGGGCTCACACATGACATTTGAATTCTGCCTGGTAGTAATCACCGTGGCCTCCTTCAGTTAATTTTCTTTATTTATGATCTCATTTAAGCTATAAGGTGTTTTTTTTGTGTGTGGAGGAGGGGGAGGGGTTAAGTCTGTCAAAAATGCAGTTTTAGAGTTTCTGTGTACTAAATAACGAGGAATCTTACTTTACATAGTCAAACTTCAGATCACTAGGAAAAGAGTAATTGCTATATATGAGTATTAGTGCTGTTAGTGTTTAAACTTTTTTTGTAAGAGTAATTTACAATTTATAAGTTCAAACATTAGTTCCACATGGAGCAGCAAACTTCAACTTTAATTTCACAAAAGGAAACTTATTAATTTTAGGTTAAAACAAGTTTCAAAGATTCAGACTTTTATCGTCTATGTTTTGAAGGGCTTGTATATTTTCACACTCAAGAAAAGCTTAAATTTCACATTATCAAATGTTCAAAATTTTGTTTGTTGAACAAAGTGAGTTGAATATCTTGCAGATTTAAGTTTGAAGTAATTTGCACACATGGATGACTTTAATTAATCTATAAGTCTTATTTCTATTGATGGGTTATAAGTATTTTACTATTTTCTTTTCTTTTTAATAGATGGTGGCAAAAGGTTACAAGTACTATCTCAACATCTGTGAGAAAGTGCAGACAGTCACACCTGGATGTGAAACAGCAGGTGTCTGTCGTACCAACAATTCAGATTCTAGTTCAAGAGGGGTCTCCTTTGGCAGTGTTACTCACAGAACAGTCACGAAGACTGGCAAAGTCATACAGCTGACATATACACAGGGAGATACATGTGATGGTAGGTATCTGTTTAGCCGATCATAAAGAAAAATATGACTAAATCATTAATATTCCATATGTACAGTAAAGACAAATTTTTCATTTCCTTATCGCACAACATACTTAGATAGGATATACTGGAATTAGATTTCCATCAAGCCTATCTTTTAATGCTTCACTGAAATGATGTAGCCTTTTGTGAAAGGAAATGTTTCGAATTGGTTGTTCGGAGGCTTAAATATCTGCAAAAAACATTTTGTAGTGCATCAGTTCTTTGCAAACAGTTTGAATTGTGAAGATTAAAATTATTTGAAGTAAGTAAAGATGAGAGATTCAGATTTATTTTTCTTAAATTTCACTACTGACAATTGTTTTGTTTCTTACCAGGAATAAGGAAAAGAGAGAGTGTAATCACTTTTGACTGTGAAACGTCTGGGGTGGTTGGTCAACCAAGGTACACTTATGTAAGTAATTAATCATCCAACTAAAGCACACCTATGTATGTACTAAATCGTCTAACTAGAGTACACATACATAAGTACTAAGTCATCCAATCAAAGTACACCTACTTAAGTACTAAGTCATCCAATCAAAGTACACCTATGACCAAAAAACAACAGAAGCAACTCTTAATGTCATTAACCTGGTACTATTTTCAATTATTACCACTTTGCAATTTGTCTTCAAGCAGTACAAGTAAGTACTTTGTCATCCAGTAAAATAAATCAACCTCTCTTTTATTTTTGATGCGATATGATTTTTGAAAAAAAAAACAAAAAATGGAGAACAAAATTGTTTGTGTAGTGGGGAGGTATATTTCACAGGCTTGAGATAGTCCTACTTACATAACATACAGTCAGTATTGAACATGATTTGTGTTTCAGAAAACTCTATATAATATATACATTACATTATCTCTTTGTAGGCTGGTCAATGTCAGGCTCTGTTTTACTGGCGGACATGTGTGGTGTGTCCAAAAGTGGCTGATGCCTGCTCTCTTGGTTTCAATTATCAAAGCTTTGATCTTAATATGCTGTCCAGTGAAACTGGAGGATGGAATCTCACAGATACCAAGGGCAACAGGTGAGGCCTTAGTAACCAACATGAGAGGTCATGGTTACTAACAGATAAGGTCAAGGTTACTTAAAGATGAGGTTAAGGTTACCATTAAAAACTAAATTTGATGTTAGAATGTTTTACAAGATTTAGGTGTCAACTGCATCTGCAATATAAATGCCAAGAATTTGTATGTAATAGCTACTACTGAATAACAATCGATTGTGGCCACAGATAACACATTTACTCTCTATCATGTCTTCAGAATTTAAAAGGAAAAAGGAGAATAAAAGAGATAAGGTTTCACTTCCTGATTGAAATTGTAGTGGAATTATGATACTTTTATTAAATGTGTGAGAATTGTCTGACAACAGATACTGGATCAATATATGTCAGTCAGTAACTAATGGCCCAACAGACTCTGAGGATTGTCCACACATGGTAGCTGCCTGGCGCAAAACTGCAAGTGGACTGGTAGACAGGCTAGGACTTATCAGCACACAAAAACTCACTATGGGCAGTAAGTATATGTAAGACAGATGGACAGACAAATGAATTATCAGTAGCCATGGACAGTTTGACAGAAATAGGTAAAGAAAGGAACTAAGAATACATAGAAAATGACCATAGACATTGAAAGACAGAAGAACAGACAATGTGCTGTCATTACATTGAAACTCACCATAGACTTTGAAAGACAGAAGGACAGACAATGTGTTGTCATTACATTGAAACTCACCATAGACAGTGTAAGACAGGACAGACAAGGTGCTGTCATTACATTGAAACTCACCATAGACATTGAAAGACAGAAGGACAGACAATGTGCTGTCATTACATTGAAACTCACCATAGACAGTGTAAGACAGGACAGACAATGTGCTGTCATTACATTGAAACTCACCATAGACAGTGTAAGACAGGACAGACAAGGTGCTGTCGTTACATTGAAACTCACCTTAGACAGTTTAAGACAGGACAGACAATGTGCTGTCATTACATTGAAACTCACCATAGATAGTGTAAGACAGGACAGACAAGGAGCTGTCGTTACATTGAAACTCACCATAGACAGTTTAAGACAGGACAGACAAGGTGCTGTCATTACATTGAAACTCACCTTAGACAGTTTAAGACAGGACAGACAAGGTGCTGTCGTTACATTGAAACTCACCATAGACAGTTTAAGACAGGACAGACAAAGTGCTGTCATTACATCGAAACTCACCACAGACAGTGTAAGACAGGACAGACAAGGAGCTGTCATTAGATGAAAGCTCATCATAGATAGTGTAGGACACATAGACAGACAAGGGGCTGTCGTTAGATGAATGCTCATCATAGATGGTGTAGGACACATGGACAGACAAGGGGCTGTCATTAGATGTAAGCTCATCATAGATGGTGTAGGACACATGGACAGACAAGGGGCTGTCAGTACATTGAAACTCACCATAGACAGTTTAAGACAGGACAGACAAGGTGATGTCATTACATTGAAACTCACCATAGACAGTTTAAGACAGGACAGACAAGGAGCTGTCATTAGATGAAAGCTCATCATAGATAGTGTAGGACACATAGACAGACAAGGAGCTGTCATTAGATGAAAGTGTAGGACACATGGACAGACAAGGGGCTGTCATTAGATGAAAGCTCTTCATAGAAAGTGTAGGACACATGGACAGACAAGGAGCTGTCAGTACATTGAAACATAACCATGACATTATAGACAGATGGGGTATTGGATGCATGGAAACTCACCTTAGATGATTCAGGACAGGTTATAAGGCTATATGTCAGTACAAACACATTTATAAGATATTGATACTGTGGTATATTTGATAGTCAAAGATTGCCGTACAGCATGTTGATATAAAGTTGTATGTGTGTACCAATAATATATTGTACATATTGCAATCACATACTAGTTTTACAAATTTTATTGCATGCCTAAAACTTGTCCTTTGTATGATTTGATTGAAGCTGATGGAAAGACACTTAAACTACAGTACTTTCAAGGCGATACAGCTTGTTCTAACACAAAGCGACGAAGTGACAACTTACATGCCCAAACTTTGATCATGTTTACATGTGGAAATACCGTTGGAGGCCCTGTATTCGTTGAAAGGTCTGTTTATTCATATTTTATTAAATTAATGTTTAAACTGTGATTATTGGAAGAGAATTTCTTAGATAATAATGTATGTATAACTAAAGCTTTGACCTATGGTCAAAAAAAAAATTGTCGGTCATTTAATACACTGCACTTTTAAAATCATTATTTTTTGTGTTGTTTTATTTTCATATACGGTTACTCTTAACCCACAAATTCATATGGCCGCAAATAAAAAAAATATGGGACAAATTATAACAGATTTCTTTTTAAAAGTTCTGTTTAACTTTGGAATCAAATGCCTTCAAAATGGTCAAAAAATTTTGACACCACCAACTTTATACCCCAAAAAAATTTATGGTTTACAGTTAGGGCAAACACAAACATTTATAAAGTAAAGGAAAATAGAATTAATGCATTTTGTTTGTATTATTCATGGCATGAAGAACTTCACAAATATTTTTAGTATTTTTCTTTGGTGATATATGTACCCAAGAATTAGAATATTTGTATCTATAAGAATAAATTATCATTTCTAAATTGGAAAACACATTGGAGGATTGTTGAATTGTTGGTGTTGTTGTTATATTATGGTACATAAATTGACGAATCGTTTGCTGGATATCTGTTTAGGGAAAATCGAGATGATTGTGTGTTTGAGTTTCACTGGAAGTCAAAGGTCGCCTGCAGCCTCATTAGGTAGGTTATCAGTGTTGCCAGAACTGTATGTCTTATTCATCCATTTCATGGTCAGTTCATAGGTGGTTCCAGTGCTTTTTGAAAGACTTTTTGAAGCTGAAATAGCTATTATAGAAGTAACAAAAGTAAAACTTCATATTTATCACTATGAGTGTTTCATATCTGATCTTTGTTTGTTCATAATTGTGACAGTTTAAGAAAAACAATAAAAATGTGTTTAAAAACTTTGTTTGTTGAATTTTTAAAATAAAGTTATTGATACACATTTCAGTCAAACAGTGAAAGACAAGGATGGTGTGGTGACCGACCCAGAAACTGGCAGCGCTATCTACCTCAATAAACTTGGGTAAGTCTGTTGAAGACACCATGTGACCTACTTTAACTTTGATACATCAGGTTAGGATCACGAGTGAACAGGGTATAAAAAAACAAAGGGATTATAAAATCTTTTTATCAAAATGTTATTGGTAAGTAATTCTAGAGTAAAATGCCACATGTACAATGTTTTTAAGGCCATATTACAGAAAAATTGATGTATGTTGGCCATTATACAATGTTTACGAATGACCAGGTACATACAATTTATAACAGCCTGGAGAAGGACTCGTCACAAGCTCATGCTCCAAATCAGATTAAGTACTGAAACAGAATCTTCTGCTTCAGTAAGAAGATGTTCTGTTTACATTCGCTGTTATTTAGACTTAGTAGTGGATTTACTGTAAGTTTTACAATGTCTAGATCTTGGGATTACAACTTTTATATGATTTTAATGTAGATTAGTATTAGTTTTAAAAGAAAGTTAAAATGAACATGGAATCCATGATTTGTTGTTACTGGAATATCATGGTTTCAAGTCAGAGATTACAAAACATGAAGAAGTAGGTCGAAACAAAAAAAAAAGATGAAGGTGTGCTCTTATACATACATTATGTGTTTCAGGTCATCTAAAATAACTATTAGTGATACTAGTTACTATGACCTTGACCTCTCCGGCACAGCTGGCACGTGTACAGATTCTGTTGTATGCCTCCATGACACCACATCCACAGCACAAAGTATTGGGGCATATTCAAAGAGGAAATATTCTTTTGAAGGTATGGTAATTTGTAGAGACATGCATTTTAGATAGGATGTAGTATTAATAATCTTAAAAAGCTCTCAAGTAATCTAGAAGGCTTATTGTTAGACAGAAAAGAGCTCATGATAAACTGGAAAGAGCTCATTTTGGACATTAAACATATTATTTTAATCCTTGTAAATACATAAAAGACCTATAGGTTGTGTAAGTGAAAAGTACAGAAAATTTGCGTAAAACATAGCCAAGATGGGTTATATTGAGAACAAGTACAAATGATGATGCTTGGTTGGAGAGATTCAAATAGACAGGTCATTTAATTAGGTACAGGATCAGTAGAATTTCTAATTGAATAAAAAAGGTCATTTGCTTTTATTGAAAAAAAGTTTGGGAAAGAGCTTGTTGAAATCCAAACAGAGCAACAGTATATGTAAATCTTAATTTCTTTTTCCTACAGATGGTATCCTGGAAGCTGAGTATGAGTCTGATCAAATCTGTGCTACGGACAGGAAGAAAAAAGTCAAGGCCATAATTACATTTCACTGTAATGATAGCCCGGTAAGCCCTACATTGGTCGTCCTTGTTCACCTGTCCTCATCAAGGTATTTGGATACTGTGACAATGAGTGGATGGCTGTCTTTACAACTAACAAAAATGTACAGAATTTGTAAAATGACAGCATTAATGTGTAGTTTTGAAGTTATGTGAGATATCCGATATGGTCTGAAATACACAGCTTTCCCTTTTTCATAGACTTAAGTATGTGTATCAGTATTCATCAGATGTTTTGTACAATGACATTTTTCTGTAAAACTTTTTCCACATGCTGTAAGTCCTTGACCTTGATACATCCAAAACAGCCAATCGTCCCAATCTGTATCTGTAGGTTTTGTGTCGCCTGCAGAGCTGGCGGACACTAAGGGATCACTTATATTGTTTTCCAGACTTTTTTGGCTTATGTTTTGAGTTATCAAAATGAAATTTGGTATATGGCTTCTTGTTGCAAGGGTACAGAATAAGTTTGATTCCTGGCTGTCTGTGACCCTTTTTAGCAGAGTTATGCCCCTTTCAACTTAGAAAATTTCCTGGGAGTATTGTTTTCCGGACTTTTTTTGGCTTATGCTTTGAGTTATCAAAATGAAATTTGGTATTCCAACTTTATGGTTGATCGTTGCACATCCAGTTCAATTTCTGGGTGACTGTGACACTTTATGCAGGCGACACATATAGTTCCGAGGAACTCTTGTATCTATTATTGACTAAGAAATATAACAACACAATAATTGAACAATGTAAGAATTGTTCAATTTCCCGTAAAAACATGAGAGCAATTGAACTGAATTTTTGTTTTCTTTTGGTGTACCAGAAGGGAGTTTCTTAATCTTTAAATAATATTGATTATTTTTGCCTCGCTAAGTGAGGGCATGAATGTAAATTTTTCCGGGTTACATGTTAGTAATTAAAATCTTGAATCTCAAATCTTCAGAATGCACCAATACTTTTGTCACGATCTAAAGACTGTGTCCACCTGTTCCTGTGGGAAAATCCTGTCGCCTGTTTACATCCTAAAGTGTGAGTATATTAAATACAGGTGCTTTACTCTCTTTGTAGGAGTTAATTTACTTTCTTGTTTCTATGTAAGATGTTATACCTGCCTAAAGACCAATCAAAATAGCAATAGAGTCACACCTTTGTCAGTACAATGGGCTGCTCCAATCCTGAAGAGGTCGATAGTAGGTACATACTACTCACAAAACCAGTCAGCACTCCAATAAAGTTATAAATCTGATTTTTGAGTGACCCAAGAGATTCCTATCAATCGCTTGGATTATGTTATAAATTTTGAGGAGATTTTATTTCAGTGGAGATTTTGAGAGTACTAGAATCATATTGAGTAAATCTTAAGTTTTAGGTTCAAATATAAAGTTCAAGGTCATCAATACTATTTTTAGAAAATCATTAACGAAGTGCATGAGAATAGTGGCAATCATCACTAACAGACATTTGATATTGTTTTTCCTATTCTATTCTTTGAAGATGAAATTAATTTTGTTTGTTTTTTTTCTGTGTTCTCAGAGAAATTGTTCCGCCCACAGACAGGGCCAAAACAGCAGCAGCAGTTGTTAATAAGGGGAAGACGATAGGCACGGTGATGGCAGTGTTTGTAGTAGCCATCCTTGTGTGTGTGCTTCTCATTGTATTTCACAGGAAGGAACGCAGGTAAGACCAGGCATCCACCAGTGAGAATACAGTTTGTGTGTGGAGGGTGGTCTGTTATGGGTTATCCTGTAAGACGTCTACTTCTCAGAAGGTTTACACAAAAAAGAAAGCAATGCTTTACATAATGGGTGCCAAAGAAAAGGAAAAATGTGAATTTTCCATATCTTGCAGTGGTCATTATATAACACACCTTCCAACAGATGAATAGCTCTAAATGACATACAGAAAATCTTCTTCTCCGTCATAATATTGTTTGTGAGTGGAAAAATGATGCATAGCATAACCACACAAAGGCTGTCACAAAGAAGGAGTCTTTCGTGGCTAGAAACTGAAACAAATTATTTTGGATTTGTTTGTGTATTGCCTCGTGAACAGCCAGGATTTTTAAGGTATAGGGGTCTCCTTTTAGCAAAACAACATGTAAAAAGGTCTATAGCATGTCATCCAGAGCAATTAGGGTCAAGTGTCTTGGCCAAGACAAGACATAACCATGACAACAATGACATCATGCTATGAAACACAAACCACTGGGAGGGAGAATTGAACCATGCACCACGGATCTTCACCTATGGTTCATTTGAGGCCAACACTCTGACTAAGCTATAACTGGTCCCTCAAATCATTTTGGAAGACATTATCCTTGAATCAAAGTTTGATAGCACAATAACTTATTCAAAATCCAAAACATCATACCATTTCAGTTCCACAAACAACACACCATCAATGCACCTGTGCTTCATTTTGTATATCTAAACGTTTACTCATCGGTGGGACAGGTAAACAACCTACATTCAAAAACGATATTCATTTTACTGCTTCGGTTTAATCTGTTATGTATCACCTCCAGGATCGAGGGTATATCGTTTGTTTAAGTGCCAAAGACAAATCGAATATCGATACAGTATTATCAGGAGAGATATCATTTACTGGACTGCTTTTGAGCTTGACAAATTGTATACTAACATTATAGAATTTTTGAAACGGGAATTTTGATGTGATCATTCATATATACATGTATATATTCTTGTTTTACAGGGACTCCTGTCTACAACGATTACGCTCTGTAGTGAAGAAAGATACAGAGTACAGATACTCAATGGTAAGATGTTAGGTATATAGTAAGATGTTAGGTATACAGTAAGATGTTAGGTATACAGTAAGATGTAGACTACTCCATACAGAGTACAGATATCCTAGAGTAAGATGTTAGGTATACAGTAAGATGTAGACTACTCCATACAGAGTACAGATACTCAATGGTAAGATGTTAGGTATACAGTAAGATGTAAACTACTCCATACAGAGAATAGATACTCTAGGGTAAGATGTTAGGTATATAGTAAGATGTAAACTACTCCATACAGAGTACAGATACTCAATGGTAAGATGTTAGGTATACAGTAAGATGTTAGGTATACAGTAAGATGTTAGGTATACAGTAAGATGTAAACTACACCATACAGAGAATAGATACTCCATGGTAAGATGTTAGGTATACAGTAAGATGTAAACTACTCCATACAGAGTACAGATACTCAATGGTAAGATGTTAGGTATACAGTAAGATGTAAACTACTCCATACAGAGTACAGATACTCCATGGTAAGATGTTAGGTATACAGTAAGATGTAGACTACTCCATACAGAGTACAGATACTCTAGGGTAAGATGTTAGGTATACAGTAAGATGTAAACTACACCATACAGAGAATAGATACTCCATGGTAAGATGTTAGGTATACAGTAAGATGTAGACTACTCCATACAGAGTACAGATACTCAATGGTAAGATGTTAGGTATACAGTAAGATGTAAACTACTCCATACAGAGTACAGATACTCCATGGTAAGATGTTAGGTATACAGTAAGATGTTAGGTATACAGTAAGATGTAGACTACTCCATACAGAGTACAGATACTCTAGGGTAAGATGATAGGTATACAGTAAGATGTAGACTACTCCATACAGAGTACAGATACTCTAGGGTAAGATGTTAGGTATATAGTAAGATGTTAGGTATACAGTAAGATGTTAGGTATACAGTAAGATGTAAACTACACCATACAGAGTACAGATACTCAATGGTAAGATGTTAGGTATATAGTAAGATGTTAGGTATACAGTAAGATGTTAGGTATACAGTAAGATGTAAACTACTCCATACAGAGTACAGATACTCAATGGTAAGATGTTAGGTATATAGTAAGATGATAGGTATACAGTAAGATGTAGACTACTCCATACAGAGTACAGATACTCTAGGGTAAGATGATAGGTATACAGTAAGATGTAGACTACTCCATACAGAGTACAGATACTCTAGGGTAAGATGATAGGTATACAGTAAGATGTAGACTACTCCATACAGAGTACAGATACTCTAGGGTAAGATGTTAGGTATACAGTAAGATGTAAACTACTCCATACAGAGTACAGATACTATAGGGTAAGATGTTAGGTATACAGTAAGATGTAAACTACTCCATACAGAGTACAGATACTCTAGGGTAAGATGTTAGGTATATAGTAAGATGTTAGGTATACAGTAAGATGTTAGGTATACAGTAAGATGTAAACTACTCCATACAGAGTACAGATACTCAATGGTAAGATGTTAGGTATATAGTAAGATGTTAGGTATACAATAAGATGTTAGGTATACAGTAAGATGTAAACTACTCCATACAGAGTACAGATACTCAATGGTAAGATGTTAGGTATATAGTAAGATGTTAGGTATACAGTAAGATGTAAACTACTCCATACAGAGTACAGATACTCAATGGTAAGATGTTAGGTATACAGTAAGATGTAAACTACACCATACAGAGAATAGATACTCAATGGTAAGATGTTAGGTATACAGTAAGATGTAAACTACTCCATACAGAGTACAGATACTCAATGGTAAGATGTTAGGTATACAGTAAGATGTAAACTACTCCATACAGAGTACAGATAGTCTAGGGTAAGATGTTAGGTATACAGTAAGATGTAAACTACTCCATACAGAGTATAGATACTCAATGGTAAGATGTTAGGTATATAGTAAGATGTTAGGTATACAATAAGATGTTAGGTATACAGTAAGATGTAAACTACTCCATACAGAGTACAGATACTCAATGGTAAGATGTTAGGTATATAGTAAGATGTTAGGTATACAGTAAGATGTTAGGTATACAGTAAGATGTAAACTACTCCATACAGAGTACAGATACTGGTAAGATGTTAGGTATACAGTAAGATGTAAACTACTCCATACAGAGAATAGATACTCCATGGTAAGATGTTAGGTATACAGTAAGATGTAAACTACTCCATACAGAGTACAGATACTCCATGGTAAGATGTTAGGTATACAGTAAGATGTAAACTACTCCATACAGAGTACAGATACTCAATGGTAAGACTTGTGTGATAAGACTACAGGGTACAGAAAGATGTATACATAATACACCATACAGAGTACAGATATTCTAGAGCAAGACTTGTGTGATAAGACTATCTTTGCTGACCAATGGCTGATAAGAAAATCTTTGATGACCATGTTGACAATCGCATGGATGATCACTTTGAGATTCACTCAAACTATGTGTGCAGAAAAGTGTGCACAATACTAATTCTACAACATTCAGGCTTAAATTCTGGAACTAATATTAAAACGAGGTTCCTAAATCCTCTTTCCTAGAAAAATTATATTCTATAGTGTATAGGTTTGTTCCTCAAACTCAAACTATGAGTTTCAAATTCGTTCATTGACATTTGTTTTTTACAGGCGTTTTGACAGATATCTCGGACATGTTCCATTAATATTATAATAATCTTGTCAAATCATCTGTCTTCAGTTGCCAGATGCCATTGGGAATGAAGATGACGAAGACATTTTAGGAGCAGCTAACAATACAGCGGAGCCAGACGAACCGACAGAAGTGAATGCGATTTCAACCGAGCGGGAGACAAGAGTAGAAAGTTACCATGACGACAGCGATGTAGACCTTCTAGAGTGAACCTGAACAATGTTAGACTTTCTGTGATAGAGTATAGAGAGGCAATCCCTCTCTGATGTGATACAGTCATACAGAAGTTAGAACGATGTTGTGATCAGCTGTCAAATGCCTAAAATGTTGTTTCTGTGTGATGTGGCCATGCTGATCACTTTCTGTACGGCTAAAATAACACACTGAGTCTCTGTGATTTTTATTTTACAGAAAGTACTCGAAGTACTAGCTATATTAGCCAATTTTACAGAGAAATTTGCCTTGAAAACCATATGCCTAGTATAAGGATTCAAGGGTCTTAACTGACATGTTTCAATGTCACAGATGTTATACTTAACAACACGTAGCTTATGTGGAAGAAATAAAATGATTATGTGTCATTATCCTGATAGGGTTTGAATAGCTTATCAGTTCTTTGACCCATACTCATAGTTTCCCTCCAAGATAACTTAGGCTCCTTTTGTATATCCAGTTGAAACTAAGACAAGTACAAAGTGACGGCCTAGGTTTGGACAAGGCAGTTCTAACATTCTTTTCCACTTGTGTAGTTTGATAGGCCCAGTCCAAAAATTGTGTGGCTCTTGCTTGTAAATCTATATAAACAATTCAAAATTTATGTATCTTAGAAAATTACCTGAAATTTAAAACACCAACAAAATATATATATATGAACTTTTAGATATTTATTAAAATTATGTAAATTAGAGATCTGTTTATTAGACCTGGTTACCTCAGTTATCGGTGTATTTCAACTTGGTTACACAAAAGTGGCCCAAGACTGAATATAGACTTTATGTCCTTTGTGGGTGTATATTTTGTTGGTTTTATTTATCATTTATGGTAGTTGGTAAAAAATGGAGGGATTGGTATACCTGTACTGGACTTTTTGGGTGAATCTGAGAATGAGAGATTAAAGGTAAACAAATGAAAGATAGAAGGAAAAAAGGAAAATATATGCAGTTTGTTACAGTAAGAAGGAAATTTCACCTCTTAAAGATTTTTTATTCATATTTTTTACGGGTGATTGAAATCATTTTTGGGTATTCTGCAATTAAAATTGTACATCCAATTTGTTTCTGTATGTTTAATAATGACAATAGAACATTCGAAATCTGATGAGGTGAAATTTTTCATTTTACTGCATGTTATGAGAAAAAAAGTATATATTTATATATGTTTGGTGTTGATGAGATACTATGTGATCATTGTGCCATTAGGTACTAATCTCTGTGAAAGATGACGTCATTCCATACTGCCATATATCAGTCTACCTACTTATACATTGATATTATACACCTGGGTGGGTGATGTTATATCATTATACACCTGGGTGATGTTATATCATTATACACCTGGGTGATGTTATATCATTATACACCTGGGTGATGTTATATCATTATACACCTGGGTGATGTTATATCATTATACACCTGGGTGGGTGATGTTATATCATTATACACCTGGGTGATGCTATATCATGATACACCTGGGTGATGTTATGTCATTATACACCTGGGTGATGCTATATCATTATACACCTGGGTGGGTGATGTTATATCATTATACACCTGGGTGGGTGATGTTATATCATTATACACCTGGGTGATGCTATATCATGATACACCTGGGTGATGTTATGTCATTATACACCTGGGTGATGCTATATCATTATACACCTGGATGGGTGATGTTATATCATTATACACCTGGGTGGGTGACGCTATATCATTATACACCTGGGTGATGTTATATTATTATACACCTGTGTCATGTTATATCATTATACACCAGGGTGGGTGATGTTATATCATTATACACCTGGGTGATGTTATATCATTATACACCTGGGTGGGTGACGCTATATCATTATACACCTGGGTGGGTGAGGTTATATCATTATACACCTGTGTCATGTTATATCATTATACACCAGGGTGGGTGATGTTATATCATTATACACCTGGGTGGGTGATGTTATATCATTATACACCTGGGTGGGTGATGTTATATCATTATACACCTGGGTGATGTTATATCATTATACACCTGGGTGACACTATATCATTATACACCTGGGTGATATTATATCATTATACACCTGGGTGACACTATATCATTATACACCTGGGTGATGTTATATCATTATACACCTGGGTGACACTATATCATTATACACCTTGGTGATGCTTGATATGTCCTGCTTATGAATGTGTGAAATTGGATTTCCAGACATTTTTTTATATTATTATTATTTAATTATTTTTCTTCATCCTCGATATTTGTGATACACAAACAGCAGTTGATCGATACATGACCAACACAGAATCAGTTGTTTATAAGCATACCCATTAGTACATGCATTCGCGAATAAGACAGTGACTTCCCTTTTGGGAAATTAAATTCATTTAAATTAAAGTGATTTACAGTAAAATATTAACATTAAGAGTAAGTACACTGTTTATTTAAATATGCTGTGTATTAGTTTGTCTTACTAAATCAATCATTCCCTTTGTGCTTTTAATTCAAATTACTGTACCAATCTAACTAACTCATTAACAATTATTGAAAGTTGACCTCTATGACCTCTAGGAAGACAACTCTTAGCTGTAGAACTTAACCAAAGACTAATACCTTATAAGGCATTGCTGTATTGTATATAGACAACAATGCTTGTCAGTAACCAAACTTTATTTATAATATGTATGTTTTATAACCAGTGTTTAGATGATGTGTACTATTATCAAGTGCTGTTTCATGGATTGAATTTTGATATAAAAACACCTAAAGATCGCAGATTTTCAAATACCGAGTAGTTTTAAGCACAGTATGCATGAATTCACTACAAGCAAAATCCAAGAAGATATTGAAAACTAATAAGCTGTTTATTGGTTCTCAGTGTCTTTTGTCATTCTTCAAATTTACGGTTATGGTGGACAGAAATCAGCCCTAATTGAGACCAATGTCAAGGTCACAAGGGTGGCGAGATTGTTTATCATTTACTTACTAAACAACATTTACTGTTTCTATGTAACTTCAACCTCAGATCAGTTTCAGTTGTCTGTGATTTTATGTACCCTGTAAACACATGAGATTTTATAGAAAAAGGCCTGGAATTGTAGTTTAGCGGCTTTCGAAAACCCTCAATTTGAATTACTGGTTTCTGAATGAACATCACTTTGAGTTAGTACAAAGTTTTTGTTAGTGCTGATGTTATACAAATGAGATTTTAATTCATTAGTAAATACTAGTATTTATTGTTTATTCAAATAGAATTTTATATATTAAAAGATTGTTTTGGTTTGTCCTCGCATATCTCAAACATAATAATTCAACTTGCAGTTGAATTATTATGAGCAGAATAGAAGTGATCAATCTTGTTCCCGATAACACTTGTTGGAGAAATTCTGTATAGAGAAGGAATGATTCTCCACATGTTAAATGGAACCTATATTGAACAGTGTACAAAAAATGTATTTCATTTTTTTGTTTAGTTTTAATATTAACCAGAATGCTTTGGTTTTCAAGGAAATGGTGCTGTCAGGTTTTTTTTTTTTAAACATTCACATAATTTGCTCCTGTCTTTTATACCAGGTATTTCATTCAAGTATCCTTGCGATACCTACTTATTACTTAATATATCACAGAATTACTTTGATAATTTGCTTCTTTTTTTTTGTGATAAGATCTGTGTGTCAGGGCTGGCCTACAAACTGGTTTCTATGGCAACATCATGCTATATTTCCAAATTTTCATGCTTTTCTGTTACAAACTTCACATTCACCGCTATTAACCATTTAACATATTTCATCATTCTGTATTGTTCTCTGACTGAAATCAAATTGTTGAGATGGTCATTTTGACAGCTGACCGTTTCTGTGCCATTATTGATCTGTAACCATTAAAAACATTTGGTATTGAAAATCATGACTGGTCATTGTATTGTTGGACCAAAGTGTGCTCAAAGGTTAATCGGTTGAATTATTTTTTTCTAACATGTCTTCTCATTAAAATGACCTTAAATGGTTAATTTACAATATATTATGTGCGAGTTATCTCTCTGCAAAACATTACACCTATAAACGTTGGTACATCTGAACAAATAGCTTACTAGAAAAGAAGTTTAATCTATGAGTAGAAAAAAATCACAATTCTTATTGGTTGTAGCAATAGTTAGCGGTTTGTCTGCTTGATATTTGTGTTCTAGATGTGTTGTGTGTTGGTAACACTCCGTTGGCATGTTTTTCACCCTGGTAAAAAAAATTCAACCATTGTTGAATTTGTATCAAAATACATACAAATACACTTTTCAGCTGAGATATCAAACTGGCCAACCTATTGCCTTTGCCCTCCTCATGATAAAATGGCAAAACAGGCAAATGTTAAACTCCAGCATATCTTACTGAAGACGGTGAAAGATCTTCAAGCTGTTATGAAAAAAGGTTTGAAAAAACGTTTCTTGATAAGTGGGTGCTATTTTGTCACTGACTTGTTCCTGATAGGTATGAGGGGGGATAACAAGTATGCTACACTCAGGCTTCTGCTCCAGGATTAGATTACAAGTGGTACATCAATCAAACTAACATAGCTGGTGTATATAGGGATATTTAGTGCCCAGCATGTTCATGAGAAAGGATTTTACCCACATGTTATGCCCAATTGACCCATTTTGAACTTTGGGTGGATTTGACCCATATTTCATGCTTGATTGACCCAGTATTTAGTTCATATGCATTAAGGGCATGTCAGCTTATGCAACTTCCTTCATCTCCAGTTTACCTTATAAAACTTCTCAGTTATTAAGAGGCCCAGGATAATGATATTGGGCCTGTAGCATTCAAAAAAAAAAAAGACTACAAAGTTTGTCTAAGGTTACGGGGATCAAAAGTGTTGAAGTGTTCAAAAGACTTACTAACAAAGACTCATGGTAATGGGCTGCCATCAGTCTGGGGTGAAAGGCTAACTTTTTTTTTTCAAAATGAATGACCCTGATATAATTTAAAGGCCACATAGGTCAGTTTTCTTAGGCACTCTCTCTGTCTTGAATTTTGAAGATATTTCTCTAAGTAAGTCTAAAATTTCCGGAAAAGCGACACTCATTGATGTTGATATTAGTCTGAATGATGGTTAAGAGACTACTTAGGCATGATGAATGTATGGTTTGTGAGGTACAAGGATTTATTACACCTAAGGGATAGGGAGGATATTATTAGTCCCAAGTGAAGAGAAATTGTGTAATAACTGACCCGATGCATATACTTCCAACCTTGAAGGAACAGACAGAGGATGGAAATAAAACTCTCACTGTCAGCCCCCATAACCAAACTCTTTATTGTTTTCTGAACAAATTTACCTGTACTTATGTGAGTATCTCTCGGTACCAGGGAACACTTGGCTCATTATTGATACCAGTCTGTCATTATTCATTACAACTGACACAAGTGTTATTCTCCTTTGAAGGCGATCCATGTTTTTTTTTGGCTTATAATCAACTATAATATGATATTATGGACATTACAACACCAAATATTCTGAGAGGACCAGGAAAATTTGAAAATATAAATCCTGGTTAACTGGATAGCTCAAACACCAGTAGCAGAGAAGAAACAAATTATTGGATACAAGGGGAAAAACTGCTTAGGAGTTGGAGAAGAGAGGTGAAAAACAACAACAAGCTGTATATTTTGATCATGAGTGAAATAGTTTAAGAAGTATGATGCTAAAATCCATTTTCAGCCCCTGGGTCATTCCAGCATTACTTGCATGCTGTGTATCTTTCAGGGAATGTGTTATTTGGTGATCAATGAAATGTAGCTTCTGAGAATGACGTAATTTTCCAGCAATGCAAGAACCTTTAACAGCATTGTCATGAATGAACGTGTATATATAATTAGAATTAATCATTACAACTTATTGATTATCTCCCCTTTTCTTACAGGTTGTTACCACAGTCCACTTCACAGAACGTCATTCACGGTCATATAATCATGATTGCCAATAAAAGGGGATTAGATGTGCAGTTGACTGTGGTAACACGTGATTTATAACCCAGACATTTGTCAAGTAGGCATTCAATGCCGCTTGAGCACGGGGTTAGATATATTCTAAGCCCAAGATTCCAGAAATTGCCCTGGTATAAAAGTGTAGTTCAAAGGTCATGCCTAGTATTTCGGTGTATTTGAAATAGTTTCCTGAGAAAACTTTAAGATAAAACACACCTGTATCGCTCAAAAGTATGCATACACAATCAACTCTATTAAGATGTTTTGTTGTTTTAGAAAGTCGATGTTATTGGCACAGGTACGTCTCACAGCTTAGTCTTTGCCAAAGTGACGATGATATGAAATCTCTTCGAAATGCGAGGACAAAGATGTATCAAATTCGGTGATTATTTTTCACATTGCTTTGAAATACAATGGAAGAATATTTATCTGAATTAAAATCATATGATTTCCTTTTAAGTACCAACAAATATAATTTAAACTCTGATCTGCATAACATTTAGGAAAATGCATTACACAAGACTTGTCCTTTCTGGCGTATGCATTAGATTCTCTTGTAGATTACTTAGCAATTAACTCGGTACCTGGTTTGATTTTTTCCCACAGGCAACAGGATTTTTTCCGTTTCTTTTGATTTTCGTTTTGTTTCTTTTCTTTTCGTTTCCTTTCTCTTCAATAATTCTTATTCCCAATTAGATAATTCATTTTGTCAATTCTATAATATTCATGCGAATTATGAGGTGGTTACACTAGATAACTCGATCGAGTTAGAGAGCACCCAAAGAGAAGCTACTCGTATTATAACAGGTTTTTCTTCTTATCCACGTATCGAAGAGAGAACAGAGACGTGTATATCACATGTGTCATATATGTCTCTGGTTTGAATAAGGTATATATATTATATATATATATAAAATATATTTTAGATAACCAATGCACTCTTAGAAATAACAGTGATTATAGCTCCTCTGTTAGCACTTGATATTTTTGATTTATCCTTTATACCAGGACTTTATAACTAAAAATACAAATTAAATTTAAATTAAATTAAATCAGAGTCTCTGATTAAATTAAATATATATATATATCCAATTTCTGTATTTTAACCTTCCATTTTTCGTAGCTGGAACTCGTTAGATCTATCGGTACGACCTCTGCCTTCCATATATTCATTTTAAAAAATATGTTACTTTAAATGTACGACTATCCCCACATATCTACTTTAGTTCTGGAGAACGAAAGCTGAGCTTTATTAGCACTATACTGACGAACAAAAAAGATCGAGTATGTAACTGTTGAAATCCTTTTGAGAAAGTCTCAACTTTTCGGCAATAAAATGCGCATAATGCTTGAAATCTGGAATGCCTTAAATGCCTTTTACAGAGTTATTCTGAAACTGTAAATGTATGAGCGGAGAATGCGGAGTCGTTTTAGTATTGATCTTCACCGAATTAGTAATATTGATTATTCATTTAATGATTTCTATAATCCGAATTAGTGATCGCTTAATAATCGTTATTTAACTGAATATCACAAATTCTAACTTGTAATATAAAAATTCGAATTAAAGATATCGGTAAGTGTGAATATTGAGTGATATTATTAATCGAGTTAGTGACGTCACGGTCTAAGACTATATCTAAGTCTGAAGTGATATCCGTAATTCAATTAATTATTCAAAAACTTTGAATGGATGATACCAATAAATCAATGATATCAGTGATATATAAACGTTGTCCTATACGTTAATAAGCTGTGTCTAATCCCTTGTTCTATAACTAATATTGGCAAAGAAATATGTTTAAAGTCAAATGTTACAGGAATAGATTACGACGTAATTATATGAAGCCAAAAATAGCATTTTCTAAACATAAATCACCCCGGATTCGCTAATGGAAATAATTTACATGTGTGTAGTGGTGGGGGATAGAAAAGTCTCGATGCATCCCGAATAATTCTGTCGGCGTGTATTTCGAAATGCTCTGATACCCTCTCGGCATTTTACCTAGATAACGTACAGAAGGAATTGCATCACCACTGTGAAATATTCGCAGAGCCGGGTATATAAGGACCTGACTCGGGTTTTGAAAATCACAAATAAAATGTGAACGACAGTGATCACTGTGTGCGCTTCTTTTTGCATTAACGCCTTACCCAAGAGGCGAAGACAAGCGGGCCGAGAATTTTGAGGAGAAGACAAAAAGAAAAATGGTTAGTACATACATCAATATTTTCACCGTAATTACATATATTATTCTAATGCAATTAATTTAATTAAAATAAACGTCAATCATTACAGACTTTTTTTTATTAAGTTATCAATTGCAAAAGATATACTTACATGTCTAGCCTTACAAGTGTGTGTCTTTTTTATAATCTTAATTGCCAGGTACATTGATGAGACACTTACTCTCAATTTACCAAATTTAAAAACATCAGTTACGGCATCTCACGTCAACATTGCGGCACAATGAATTCTGACTTTCAAAATGAATATTCTCATTTACTCCGAGAAGCTACAAGGAACCTCTCGGTTATAATTATCGGTATTATTGTTATCAAGTTTTCAGCAGTTGAACAGAACTATCAACTGGAACACCACTTTATCTCTTTACGAAAAAAATAAACATTTCAAAAGTTCATAGATAAACTCGATATCTGCGTATCTTGAAAATTTTTGTGTTAGACCACTGTAGGTAAAGATGGTTCGTAAAAAAACTCGTGTAGGAAATCTATGCGGGCTTGAACATCGCTGTTTAAAAAATGTGTAATTATTTGTGGGTTAAATAAGACATGCGCACTTTAAACTGCCATTATAATAAGTCGTTATAATATATTTTTAATTAAACGCTTTAAATTTAATCGATTCCATAATAGTATGCGGTGTTTTAAGAAATTTGCATTTTAGGAACCATGTGTATGTTTATACTACTGTAGAAAGTACAGAAATATCGATTTGTCTAGGACTTGAGTAGTCAGTCATGAATCCATACTTCTATAACCAGGACCGCTAGTCCAATATGAGTCTGTACCCTAATTATACCATAAACATACATAAAACATGTCAGTTTTCGCAGCGTGCCTTTTGTGGAATATCAATTTAAACTAATTATTAGAATTTGGTGTAAGAGTTTTTTTTATTACGGAAAACATTCGATGAAATATTTGTCATTGCTTTTTTCATAATTGATGAATATCACACAGGTGAATGCTCCTTATTTTTTTATTTATTTATTTTTTTTTTACAATTTATAATGATCAACAACTTACTTTGATAAAGATAATTTTCTATGAATTGGTATTTTAGTATTGAGTGGGTAATTCTTTTAACAGGTAAACTTTACGGTAGACCAGTTACGGTCGGCCATGGACCACCGGACCGGTATCCGGAACCTGGCTGTGATTGCTCATGTTGACCATGGTAAGACAACTTTGACCGATTCATTGTTGGCCAAGGCTGGAGTGATCAACACTGACCAGGCCGGTGACAAGTGTGCCATGGACACTAGAAAGGATGAACAACTCAAGGGCATCACCATCAAGTCCACGTGAGTACCGCGATAAACTAGGTCAAGGTCGTCACCTCAGCTAATTAGTTAACAGAGCACCAGGGTTTAAATGATGTCAGGTTGATTGAATGCAATATACATAATTTCAATTTTATGAGAGTACAACAGACATATTAGGTTGTATTCTTGTCAATACAGCAAAAATAGGCCAATATCGTGTGGAGACTGCAGGTAAATTAGGTCAAGAACCACAGCTCTTGACAAATATGCTAAGTATATAAAGTCGAGCCTTTGTAGGATGCTGCAGCAGGTTTTTTTTTGAAAACCATATATTAATTAGATCAAGTTATACCAGATTAGCATGATTATGTCACATTCATTTGAGTACCGCATCTTAACCACAACAAGTTTATTTGATAGCACAAACTTCTAGTAGGTCAAGTTCAGAGAGCAGTCCACAGACACAAAGTTAATTTCATGTGAGAATCATACATGGGTCTAGTTCAGGAGTACAACAGATAAATCATTTCAAATTTATATGCACAGAAGATAAATTAGGTCATATTCAGTGTGTACAACAGATAAATTCAGTCAATATCATGTGAGGGTCAGAGATAAGTATGGTAAAGTTCAGAAGTACCACAGATAAATTAGATCAAGTTCAGAACACTGCAAACAAATAGGCTCAAGTTCACATGCACAGAAGATAAATGAGGTCAAGTTCAACGAGCACTACAGATAAATTGTGTCAAGTTCAGAAAGCACTACAGGTAAATTATTGATTTGGTAAAAGGCAAGGAATTAGGTGTTGTTTATAAAGGAATATCCCAGCTTATATTTATGAGTATACCACAGTACTACAAATGTATATTACAACTTGCCAACCTTAAGAAAATATTTCATGATCTGTATTCTTGTCCATGTTTTAGCTATATTTCACCAAAGGGAGATGCCATGCAACAAAGATCCCTTTAAAAAATACAAATGAAAATTGTAATAGTACAAGTTCTTCTTTAACAGAGAGTTCAATAGGAACTTAAGAACTGGAAAGAAGTGTGAAATAGTATTAGTGCTGATTATTCAAAAAGAAAAAAAAAGAGGTGGGGGAGGGAGTGTACAATGGGTGAAAATAGTGTGCCTACCTCCAAAAATAAAAGATTTCCCACTTTTGTCACAATTGTCCAACTTTTGATGTGTGTCATTACTTTATTATGTGAGGTAGACCCAAAGTTTAACTTTGTCTGATCAGGTGTACTCTTGCTCCCTCAGTGCCATTTCTTTGCTGTATGAGGTAGATCCAAAGCTGTTCCCAGCTGGATCAGAAGCCGGACTAAAGGAATGCATTGTCAACTTGATTGACAGTCCGGGTCATGTCGATTTCTCCTCTGAAGTGACGGCTGCGCTGAGGGTGGCTGACGGAGCTCTTGTAGTGGTGGACAGTGTTAGTGGTGAGTTATTATATCTAAGACGTATTGGTGACATCTATGTTTGTAACGCATGTATCAATAATGTTTACCAAATCTGGCCATGAAAATAATGAAGAATTTCAAGTTACTGGTACTTAAGAAGATGATATAAAACCAGATTTTTTTTCGCTAGATAATTATTGACAAACATATACATCTATATATTGTCAATGTGTACTAGAATTCATTTTCACATGAATCCATGAAAATTGATGGAAAATTAAAAAATGTATGTAATTTCATTAAAACAAGGTGGTCAGTTTTTGTATAAACAACATGTACATGTAGTTTAACACTGCTTGTAAATTCAGTGATATCCAAAAAGAACTTTTTTTTCAATAAAAACCATCAAAGTACTCGTGTATGAAAAATAGTTACAGGACTTAAGTGTTCCTGTTTACAGAGCCCATGTTGGAACCTCTCCAGTATCTCATGGATGTCCTTTTTGATGATTCACTGGAATTTCAATAAACGATTTCAATACTCTCACTGTCATTCAATTACCAAAGTAAAAACTCTGTTACTGAAATTATTTCTGTATATGTAGAGTTTCAAAATGAACTTGGATATCATGGAAGATCACACACTTCACAAAATATGTGGTTGTTCCCTAGGTAAATGTGTGCAGACTGAGACTGTCCTACGCCAGGCTTTGGCTGAGCGAGTCCGTCCAGTCCTCATGCTCAACAAGCTTGACCGTTGTGTAATGGAGGTCCAGCTTGACCATGAAGAGCTATACCAGTCTCTCTGCCGGACTATCCAGATGGTCAACAACACAGTTGACATGTATGGCCAGCCTAATGTCATGGGAAACCTTACAGTAAGTACATTTGATTTAATACTATATTTTTCAGGTTTATTCTTGAACAATTTTTCTCTCACGAGGCATTAACACCTGGTACGGAAATAAAATGGTGTCTTTTTGATAATATATAAAAATGTTATAATCCATCGTATTTATAAGCCATTATGCACAAATCAGCTCCCTTCGTTTTCGCAAAATCATCAATTTCAAAATATTAAGCTGAAAGTAGTTAACAAATAAGCCTTCCTCACATTTCAACAATAAACGTTTACATTTCAGAGGGGGCTTGTAGGAGAATAAATGTGGCAATCAATTAATCGTTCTAAATTAATGAGACTTGATAGATCATCATTTAGATACAATTTGTAATTCTCATTAGTCACAGATCACAGATGTACATACTCAGCATTTGATTTAACTATATCATTTGGTATAATTACTTAAGTAACACATATTCATATTTTCCAGCTTCATCCCTCACTCGGTAATGTTGCGTTTGGATGTGGTCTGCACCGTTGGGGTTTCACTCTGCGGAGTTTTGCACGTCTGTATGCGACCAAATTTGGACTGTCAGAAGACAAATTGATGCGCAGGTTATGGGGTGAACATTACTATCACCCTGGTACAAGGACCTGGAATAAAGTCGGTGGAGACGGATATGTCCGAGGATTCAATAAGTTTGTCCTGGAGCCACTTTACACTGTAAGGAGACAAACATGTCTATGTCACTAAAATGTTTGAACAAATGATATATTGTTTTAGCATTACAGTGAATAGTGAATCACAGAGTTCTTAGCGAAATATTCAATTTCAATTTTAAAGAAATGGTAGAAACGATGAAGACTAGATTTGTAGTTTACTGCCTTTAACTTATGATTTGAAGATATTAATCTTCTTTGATTTATGATATATGAATGAAATAAAGAAATTTACTAAACAACCTAACAATTATTTTAGATGTTGAGAACTTTGAAGTCAGAGGAAAAAGAAGAAGTCTTCAGACTGACAGACAAACTCAACATCCACTTGTCTGGAGAGGAGAAATCAGAGACTGGTAAATCTCTTATGAGGAAGGTCATGCAGAAATGGCTGCCCGTGACTGATGCTTTATTAGAGATGTTTGTGGTACACCTGCCTTCACCTGTAACAGCACAGACATATCGCACTGATCTACTGTATGAAGGACCCATGGATGATGATGCTGCTGTGGGTACGGATATTTTGTATTTCATATCCAGAGAGAATAGAACACAATCACTTCAAGCCTATCGACATCATACAACTACTCGTTCATAAACACTCGTATTAAGAAACATTACTGTTTTGGAATATCTCTTATGCCGCAGACAACTTCTTCATTTGATTTCTGTATTTCATAAAAAATTTTTTAAAAAGTTATCAAATCATCCTGGAAACTATTTCCTTAGAAGTTTTATAAAAATCCTGGTTATTTCTTTTGTGATAAATGTTTAAATAAATTGTTAACCATCTGATCATTGTAGCTATGAAGCACTGTGATCCTAATGGACCGTTGATGCTGTATGTTTCCAAGATGGTACCCACATCAGACAAAGGACGTTTCTATGCCTTTGGTCGTGTCTTCTCGGGGACAGTGACCACTGGTCAGAAGGCTCGTATCATGGGACCAAAATACGAACCAGGCAACAGCAAGTCAGCTGATTTATTCATAAAGAGCATTCCAAGGTGAGTAAATGACAGTTGTGAATTTCAGTTTATAGAGGCAAACCTGACTAAACTGTTTGTGTCGTGTTACTAAGACTGTGTAGGGTTGTCCATTGATGTAAATTTCAGTTTATAGAGGTAAACCTGTCTAAACTGAATATGTCGTGTCACACAGTTAAGACAGGTATATAGGCGTGTAATTTAACCTTTTCTGTTTCTAGTCAATGATGAACTATGTTGTCGATTAATGGATATAATTCTTTAATAAATCTTACATGTCAGATATTCATTTGAATATGTTATAAACACTGCAACTTCAATGTTACATGGTGATGTTGTATAATTGTATTAAGATCATCGTGATGAAGTTGTTTAATTGTATTAAGATCATCGTGATGAAGTTGTATAATTGTATTAAGATCATCGTGATGAAGTGGTATAATTGTATTAAGATCATCGTGATGAAGTTGTATAATTGTATTAAGATCATCTTGATGAAGTTGTATTGTTTCAACACCACTTCAATCGTTTTTGTAGGACTGTTGTGATGATGGGGGCTGGGACCATGCCAGTAGATGAAGTACCCTGTGGTAATACAGTTGGCCTGGTAGGATTGGACAAATATTTGATCAAATCTGGCACAGTCACAACTTACGAACATGCTCACAATATGGCGGTGATGCGTTTCTCTGTCAGCCCAGTTGTCCGTGTGGCAGTTGATCCATTGCATGCAGCAGATCTTCCCAAACTGCTAGAAGGTTTACAACGACTGATGAAATCTGACCCCATGGTACAGGTGAGTTGGATAAATATTTTTAAGCTAAAACTTGACAACAGCGCCATGATTTCTCAAAGAAAATTTAGGCATCATGAAAGGGTGAAAAGAGAATTGAAAGAAAACTGAGAAATGAAAACAATTTGTGAGAAAAGACAGGCTGCACATTTTGTAATGAAGGTTTCAAATAGAACATCAGAGAACTATTTCTGCATATCTGGCTTTCAATATTTTGCCAACTAGATCTTAGAAAGAGACTTCACCAAAACTAAAACCCATTAGTGCTGTCATATCATCCCTTTTATCTGATTGAAGATATAAAAGATATAGATATAATTTCAAACAGTTTCAAGGCTGGTCATTCTGCATCATGATTAAAGTGCTGCCTAAATAGCCTTGGATTACAGACATTTTAATGATGGACAAAAACAGTAATATTATGAAATAAAAGCATTCCAGGAATGATGGAATTTATACCAAATTTTTTTTTCAAAATTAAACTGATAAATGGTTAACATGAAAAATGTTTTCCTTATTTGGTAGTGTATAACAGAGAATGGTCAACACATTGTGGCTGGAGCAGGAGAGATGCACCTGGATATCTGTTTAAAGGACTTGGAGAATGACCATGCCTGTATTCCAATCAAGGTAGGTACCCTGTAGATACAAAAGTATTTGAATCAAAAACATTCAGACCTGAGAACACAGAATATTTTAATGAAGATTCAGATTTACAACTAAATCTTTTCCTTCAGAAATCCAACCCTGTGGTAACGTACAGAGAGAGTGTGGCCAAGATGTCTGATCGAGTGTGCCTGGCCAAGTCCCCGAACAGGCTTTGTCGATTAATGATGACTGCAGAACCATTACAGGAGGCACTAGTAGAGGACATCGAAGAGGTAGTATATTTTATTAATATTTACCCAAGTAATTTGAAAGATGAAATGATGAACAAGTTTTTTTTGTTTCTTCAGCCAGATGTTCTTAGAATTAGTCAAGTGCTCTGATGTTTGAGATATTACTGTATTTCTCCTGTAATAAGGAAAGGAAGACTCATATTTAGGCCTTATTGTAGGAAAGTGTAACAGCTCCCATTTTTACTTCTACCTAATAATAATTGATATGGGTGGACTTATTACAAGGTTTGGTTTTATTGTGAGATAGATTCAATAAAATATGATAATAAGTCCACCTAGCAGTGTATAATTTTTTTTATAGATTATATATAAATTATATAAAACATAAAATATTTGGGGGGGGGGGGAAATGTTTTAATGTTCAATGTTGAATATTGTACCCAAACTTGGTTACTATGGTGATTACATTCTTTACATTAGGGAAAGGTCAAGGCGACACAAGATGTTCGAGAGCGAGCACAATATCTGTCTGCCAACTATGGCTTTGACAACCTGGAGGCACGGAAAATATGGTGTTTTGGTCCGAACAATAACGGCCCTAACATGTTGGTAGATGTGACAAAGTCTGTACAGTACTTACAAGATATACGTGATGTGGTCAAGGTTGGCTTTCAATGGGCAACAGAAGAGGTATGTAAGCTTTAGTAACATGTACACATATGATACCATTGGGTATGGAAAATGATGTTTGTTCATAGTGTTGTCTTAATTCTACAAAAAAACTGAGAAATTTTAGGTTAATTAATCACCTAGTAAAATCCAAATGATAACAGTCTTATTAATTTTTGTATGGAAGAAGTTAATGATTTGGAAAAAAAATATGTTCAAGGTCGATAAAAATTTAAAATGAATAGATTAAAACTGTGGGTAATGTTCCCATTAATCATTTATGTTAAGAGCTCTGAGAATGACTGCCCTGTGAAACTTAATCATACGTGATGATTAATTTACAAACTTTCAGGGAGTGCTATGTGAGGAGAATATGCGTGGTGTGCGGTTCAACATACAGGATGCCCACATCCACAGTGATTCCGCCCACCGACGTTTGGCCCAGATCCTGCCCTGCACTCGGCGATGCCTGATTGCCTCCCTTCTCACAGCATCACCCAGACTGATGGAGCCTGTCTATGCAGTGGAGATCAAGGTATATATTTTGACTTTCTTACATCACAAAGCATTGAAGAGAAAGTGCTGTATACTGTGAAAAGATGTACTTTGTAAAATATAGATTTTTCTTTAAGAATTCAAAACATTTATTGAAAAGTTATCAAGGAAAAAAAATTAAGATCTGTTTTATGTCAGTTTATTCTCACTCTAGCTATCCTGGACAGTAAAATAGCTTACAATATTTATGAACTGCATTAGATATGGAGGGGCTTGCACCCAGGCATGGGCTTACAGCCCGACAAATATGGTAATATACAGCATCTTAAAAACACTAATGCCATTTATAAAGCACACTTTGAAAATAGATTTTAGTCTGAAACATTTTACTTGTAACCTGAACAAGTTCACGCTTACCGTTTTTCAGGCACCCACACATGTGATTGGAGGTGTGGTTAGCACTCTGGTCCAAAGACGAGGACATGTTGTGGACCAACAACAAGACACTGGCACACCCATGGCCACCCTTAAGGCATACCTACCAGTCAATGAGTCCTTTGGTAAGATCATTACATTGTTGGTACAAAACAGATATGATGGTCTTCAATATAGATTTTAGGATGACACTGTTCGGAGTGTGTATTTGAAAAATATACAGGTTATCAGAAAAACTTTTTTTTTAAAAAATGTAAAAAGTAATATCATATCTTTGAGATCTGGATCTATCATTGATAAATATCATAATCACTATCTACTGTTTGAGTAGTGCATGAACTGAAACATTTTTATTCTTAATTGGAATATAACAATATGGTAATCATTTGTCTTGTTTGTAGGTTTTACTGAAGTGTTACGTGGTGAGACAGGTGGTCAAGCTTTCCCTCAGATGGTATTTGACCACTGGCAGGTTCTCCCAGGAGACCCCCTTGACAATACATCCAAGGCTGGACTCATCGCCAAGGCAACAAGAGAGCGAAAGGGATTGAACCCAATGATACCATCCCTGGACAACTTCCTAGACAAACTGTGAAGGACAGAAGAAATCCAGTTTCGTTGTGCTTTTATAGACACAAACTTTCGCTGCATGTTTTTAAC